>NC_057811.1:477638436-477972391 GCF_018294505.1 Triticum aestivum
CCTGTGCTTGCCAAAGGATAAACTGTAAAAAGGAAAGGTGAAGATCACCATGACTCTTGCATAAGGTAGAAGATAATAATAAAAGATAGGCCCTTCGCAGAGGGAAGCAGAGGTTGCCATGCGCTTTCAGGGTTGGATGCACAAAATCTTAATGCGAAAGCACATCACTTTATATTGCCCCTTGTGATATGAACCTTTATTATGCAGTCCGTCGCTTTTATTTCTTCCACATCACAAGATCGTATAAAGTTTATTTCCTCCACACCAATCAATCATACATATTTAGAGAGCAATTTTTATTGCTTGCACCGATGACAACTTACTTGAAGGATCTTACTCAATCCATAGGTAGATATGGTGGACTCTCATGCAAAACTGGTCTAAGGGTTTTTGGAAACACAAGTAGTATCTCTACTTGGTGCAAAGAATTTGGCTAGCATGAGGGGGAAAGGCAAGCTCAACATGTTGTATGATCCATGACAATATACTTTATCTCAGATATAAGAAAACATAACCCATTACGTTGTCTTCCTTGTCCAACATCAACTCTTTAGCATGTCATATTTTAATGAGTGCTCCCAATCATAAAAGATGTCCATGATAGTATATTTATATGTGAAACCTATCTTTCTTTATTACTTCCTATTAATTGCAATGATGACCAAAGCTATGTTTGTCAACTCTCAACAACTTTTAATCATCATACTCTTTCTATGTGAAGTCATTACTCTCAATAAGATCAATATGATCTCTTTGTTTCTTTTTATTCCTTTTATTTTATTTTTATTCACTCAAGATCATGGCAAAATAATCAAGCCCTTGACTCAACACTAATCTTTATTATATGCAACTCACGGACTCGATTACATAGAAGGATCATAAAGCAAAACTCAAAACTAGATCATACCAAAACTTTATTCTACTAGATCAAGATACTACTAATAGGATCGAACTAAGAAAAATGGTAAAGATAGGAGATGTGGTCGTGATACGATACCGGGGCATCTCCCCCAAGCTTGGCAGTTGCCAAGGGGAGTGCCCATATCCATGTGATTATGTCTCCTTTGCTGGTGAAGGGATTGTTGATGATGTAGGCTTGTCGTCCATCTTCCAAGGCATAGGCTCACCATCATAGAAGGATGATCGAGTCTCTGGGATCCTTAAATCTGCAGCCAAACTCATCCTCTTGAATCTATATTCATACTCACAGTTTTGGTTTTGCAGGTCATAGATTTGGGCTTGGAGGTGCCCGATTTTCTCGTGAAGCTTGAAGATAGCCTCCCCAATGTCCTTGGCATCCAGCTTGTGGTTGTTGGTGAACTCCGTGATCATTATGTGATTGGAGTCAAGTCCACACTTCACCATCTCCTGACACTTGAAAACTTGTTGCTCCATTGCTTCAAGCCTTGTCTCCACGCTTCCGGTCCTCCGTGGTCCCTCAACATCGCGGATGTGCAGCACCCCCTCACGCATCTCAATGGTTTGAGGGTGTTGCAGCACCTCCGCGAGGTAGAGGTTGATGACCTTCTCGAAGAACTTGTCCTTGGGGGCACATGGAGACGTCATGATGATCTAGATCTGTTAGAAAAACAGCTCGAAACAAGAACAGAGGATATTTGCGTGATACAGGAGTCAAAACCTTCGGGAGATTATATAGTGAATTTTTACCGACCAAAATACGTATCGTGCAAGAAAACGGAGTCAGGAGAGCACACGAGGTGCCCACGAGGTAGGGGGGCGCGCCCAGTAGGGTAGGGCGCGCCCTCCACCCTCGTGGAGGCCTTGTGTCCTTCCCGGACTGCTTCTTATTTTTCTATTTTTCTAAATATTCCAAAACGGAGAAATATTGCCTTAAAAACTGTTTTGGAGTCGGTTTACTTACTGTACCACATACCTATTCCTTTTCGGAGTCTGAAACGTTCTGGAAAGTGTACCTTATGTATTCCTCCGGGGTTACAGTTTCAATAACATTGGTTTCAACATTTATAGGATTACCTGAGATATAATGTTTGATTCTTTGACCGTTCACCACCTTCGGGTTTGTGCCTTCGAAGTTGTTGATTTTTATGGCACCGGAACGATAGACCTCCTCGATAACGTAAGGGCCTTCCCATTTAGAGAGAAGTTTTCCTGCAAAATATCTTAAACAAGAGTTGTATAGCAATACATAATCACCTACATTAAACTCACGCTTTTGTATCCTTTTGTCATGCCATCTTTTAACATTTTCTTTAAACAACTTGGCATTTTCATAAGCTTGGGTTCCCCATTCATCAAGTGAGCTAATGTCAAATAACCTCTTCTCACCGGCAAGTTTGGAATCATAGTTGAGCTCTTTAATAGCCCAATAAGCCTTATGTTCTAGTTCGAGAGGTAAGTGACATGCTTTTCCATAAAGCATTTTATACGGAGACATACCCATAGGATTTTTATATGCAGTTCTATAAGCCCATAATGCATCATCAAGTTTCTTGGACCAATTCTTTCTAGATCTATTAACAGTCTTTTGCAAAATTAATTTATGCTCTCTATTGCTCAATTCTACTTGACCACTAGACTGCGGGTGATAAGGAGATGCAATTCTATGATTAACATCATATTTAGCAAGCATTTTACGGAAAGCACCATGAATAAAATGTGAACCACCATCAGTCATTAAATATCTAGGGACTCCAAACCTCGGGAAAATAACTTCTTTAAGCATTTTAATAGAAGTGTTATGATCAGCACTACTAGTTGGAATAGCTTCTACCCACTTAGTAACGTAATCAACAGCAACTAAAATATGTGTATATCCATTAGAGGCAGGAAAAGGTCCCATATAATCAAAGCCCCAAACATCAAATGGTTCAATAACGAGTGAATAGTTCATGGGCATTTCTTGATGTCTACCAATATTACCAATTCTTTGACATTCATCACAAGATAAAACAAACTTACGGGCATCCTTGAAGAGAGTAGGCCAATAAAAACCGGATTGCAATACCTTATGTGCAGTTCTGTCTCCAGCGTGGTGTCCTCCATAAGCCTCGGAGTGACACTTGGGTAGGATCTGTTCCTGTTCATGCTCAGGTACACAACGTCTAATAACACCATCTACTCCTTTATAAAGATGTGGGTCGTCCCAAAAGTAATATCTCAAATCATAGAAAAACTTTTTCTTTTGCTGGTATGTGAAACTAGGTGGTATAAATTTAGCAACGATGTAATTAGCATAATCAGCATACCATGGAGTAGTACGAGAAGCATTTATGACATTTAATTGCTCATCAGGAAAACTATCATCAATAGGTAGTGGGTCATCAAGAACATTTTCTAACCTAGACAAGTTGTCTGCAACGGGGTTCTCAACTCCCTTTCTATCAACAATATGCAAATCAAATTCTTGTAGCAAGAGAACCCATCTAATAAGTCTAGGTTTAGCATCTTTCTTTTCCATAAGATATTTAATAGCAGCATGATGAGTGTGAATAGTTACTTTAGAATCAATAATGTAAGGTCTGAACTTATCACAAGCAAATACGACTGCTAAGAATTCTTTTTCAGTAGTAGCATAATTTCTCTGAGCATTGTCTAGAGTCTTACTAGCATATTGAATAACATTTAATTTATTATCAACTCTTTGCCCTAGAACAGCACCTACAGCATAATCACTAGCATCACACATAATTTAAAAGGGTAAATTCCAATCAGGTGGCTGAACAATAGGTGCAGAGATCAATGCTTTCTTAAGTATTTCAAATGCTTCTACACAATCATCATAAAAAACAAATGGTATATCTTTTTGTAATAAATTAGTCAGAGGCCGAGAAATTTTTGAGAAGTCCTTAATGAACCTCCTATAAAATCCGGCGTGACCAAGGAAACTTCTTATACCTTTGATGTCCTTGGGACATGGCATCTTTTCAATAGCATCCACCTTGGCTTTATCAACTTCAATACCTCTTTCAGAAACTTTATGCCCCAAAACAATACCTTCATTAACCATAAAGTGGCACTTTTCCCAATTCAGGACAAGATTAGTTTCTTCACATCTCTGCAAAACTCGATCAAGGTTGCTCAAGCAATCATCAAAAGTGGATCCATAGACAGAAAAATCGTCCATGAAAACCTCACAAATCTTTTCACAAAAGTCAGAGAATATAGCCATCATGCATCTTTGAAAGGTAGCAGGTGCATTACATAAACCAAAAGGCATACGTCTATAAGCAAAAGTACCAAAAGGGCAAGTAAAAGTAGTCTTTGATTGATCATTGGCTGACACAGGTATTTGAGAGAAACCAGAATAACCATCTAGAAAGCAAAAATGTGTATGTTTAGATAATCTTTCTAGCATTTGATCAATAAAAGGTAAGGGGTAATGATCTTTTTTAGTAGCCTTATTTAATTTGCGGAAATCAATTACCATCCTATAACCTGTAATAATTCTTTGCGGAATCAATTCATCTTTATCATTAGGAACAACGGTAATTCCTCCCTTCTTAGGGACACAATGAACATGACTTACCCACTGACTATCAGCAACGGGATAAATTATACCTGCCTCTAGAATCTTTAGTATTTCCTTTCTTACCACTTCTTTCATTTTAGGATTCAGCCGTCGTTGATGATCACGAACTGGTTTGGCATCTTCCTCCAAATTTATTTTGTGTTGACATAGAGTGGGAGTAATGCCCTTAAGATCATCAAGAGTATATCCAATAGCAGCATGGTGCTTCTTCAGAGTTTTCAATAATCTTTCTTCTTCCTGCTTTGAAAGGTTAGCACTAATAATAACAGGATATATATTTTTCTCATCAAGATAAGAATATTTAAGAGTATCAGGTAACGGTTTAAGCTCAAACACGGGATCACCCTTGGGTGGAGGGGGATCCCCAAGGATTTCAACAGGAAAATTGTGTTTCAGGATAGGTTCCTTTTTAAAGAATACTTCATCTATTTCCCTTCTTTCATTCATAAACATATCATTTTCATGGTCTAGCAAATATTGTTCTAAAGGATCACTAGCAGGTACGACAATAGAAGCAAGACCAATTATTTCATCCTTACTAGGCAATTCCTCTTCACGGTGTTGTCTACTAAATTTAGAAAAGTTGAACTCATGAGACATATCACCCAAACCAATAGTAACAACATCCTTTTCGTAGTCTATCCTAGCATTAACAGTGTTCAAGAAGGGTCTACCAAATATAATGGGACAAAAGCTATCTTGTGGGGAACCAAGAACAAGAAAACCGGCAGGATATTTATTTTTCCCACACAAGACTTCAACATCTCTAACAATTCCCATTGGTGATATAGTATCTCTATTGGCAAGCTTAATTGTGACATCAATATCTTCTAACTCACTAGGTGCAATATCGTGCTTAATTTCATTGTATAAGGCAATAGGTATTGCACTAGCACTAGCACCCATATCACATAAGCCATGATAACAATGATCTCCTATTTTAACCGAAATAACAGGCATGCCTACCACAGGTCTATGTTTATCTTTAGCACAAGGTTTGGCAATTCTAGCAGTTTCATTACAGAAATGTATAACATGCCCATCAATATTATCAGACAAGAGATCTTTAACAATAGCAATATTAGGTTCAACTTTAATTTGCTCAGGAGGTGTATAAGTTCTAATATTTCTTTTACGAACCACAGTTGAAGTTTTAGCATGATCCTTTATTCTAACAGGGAAAGGTGGTTTCTCAACATAAGTAGGAACAATAGGATCATTATAAGTGATAGTCTTTTCTTCAACTTTAACAGGTGCAGCTACTTTTACTTTTGTGGGAGGATGATATTTAAACCACTTCTCCTTAGGGAGATCAATATGAGCAGCAAAAGATTCACAGAAAGATGCTACTATCTTAGAGTCAAGTCCAAATTTAGTGCTAAATTTACGGAAAACATCGGTATCCATAAAAGATTTAACACAATCATACTTAGGTGTCATACCTGACTCCTTACCTTCGTCGAGGTCCCAATCTTCAGAGTTGCGTTTAATTCTATCCAATAAATCCCATTTGAATTCAATAGTCTTCATCATAAAAGAGCCAGCACAAGAAGTATCAAGCATGGTGCGATTGTTATCAGAAAGCCGAGCATAAAATTTTTGAGTAATCATTTCTGTTGAGAGCTCATGATTGGGGCATGAATATAACATTGATTTAAGCATCCCCCAAGCTTGAGCGATGCTTTCACCTTCGCGAGGCCAAACATTATATATATAATTGCGATCACGATGTACAAGATGCATAGGATAAAATTTCTGATGAAATTCCAATTTCAATCGTTTGTAGTTCCATGACCCCATATCATCACATAGCCTATACCATGTCGATGCATCTCCCTTCAAAGATAAAGGGAAGACCTTCTTCTTAACAACATCATCGGGTATACCTGCAAGCTTAAATAATCCACAAACTTCATCCACATATATAAGGTGCTCATCAGGATGCATTGTTCCATCGCCTGCAAAAGGATTAGCTAGCGGTTTTTCTAACCTACCCGAAGGAAATTCAAAGTAGACATTTTCATTTTCAGTAGGTTCAGTAGGTTGAGGAGCAACTCTTTGCTCTACTGGTCGGGGTGAAGATACCCCGAACAAGCCCCTCAGAGGATTACTTTCCATAGTAACAAGTGACAGTAAATTTCAGCACACTATATAAATTTTTCCTTACCAAATTCCACCTACCAAAGGCGCTTCACTCCCCGGCAACGGCGCCAGAAAAGAGTCTTGATGACCCACAAGTATAGGGGATCTATCGTAGTCCTTTCGATAAGTAAGAGTGTCGAACCCAACGAGGAGCAGAAGGAAATGATAAGCGGTTTTCAGCAAGGTATTCTCTCCAAGCACTGAAATTATAGGTAACAGATAGTTTTGCGATAAGATAATTGGTAACGAGCAACAAGTAACAAAAGTAAATAAAGTGCAGCAAGGTGGCCCAATCCTTTTTGTAGCAAAGGATAAGCCTGGACAAACTCTTATATAGAGGAAAGCGCTCCCGAGGACACATGGGAATTATCGTCAAGCTAGTTTTCATCACGTTCATATGATTCGCGTTCGGTACTTTGATAATTTGATATGTGGGTGGACCGGTGCTTGGGTGCTGCCCTTACTTGGACAAGCATCCCACTTATGATTAACCTCTATTGCAAGCATCCGCAACTACAACAAAAGTATTAAGGTAAACCTAACCATAGCATGAAACATATGGATCAAAATCAGCCCCTTACGAAGCAACACATAAACTAGGGTTTAAGCTTCTGTCACTCTAGCAGCCCATCATCTACTTATTACTTCCCAATGCCTTCCTCTAGGCCCAAATAATGGTGAAGTGTTATGTAGTCGAGGTTCACATAACACCACTAGAGGACAGACAACATACATCTCATCAAAATATCGAACGAATACCAAATTCACATGACTACTAATAGCAAGACTTCTCCCATGTCCTCAGGAACAAACGTAACTACTCACAAAGCATATTCATGTTCATAATCAGAGGAGTATTAATATGCATATAGGATCTGAACATATGATCTTCCACCAAATAAACCAACTAGCATCAACTACAAGGAGTAATCAACACTACTAGCAACCCATAGGTACCAATCCCGGACTTGGAGACAAGAATTGGATACAAGAGATGAACTAGGGTTTTGAGAGGAGATGGTGTTGGTGAAGATGTTGATGGAGATTGCCCTCTCCCGATGAGAAGAGCGTTGGTGATGGCGATGGCGATGATTTCCCCCTCCCGGAGGGAAGTGTCCCCGGCAGAATAGCTCTGCCGGAGCCCTAGATTGGTTCCGCCAAGGTTCCGCCTCGTGGCGGCGGAGTCTCGTCCCGAAAGCTTGCTTATGACTTTTCTTCGGACGAAAGACCTCATATAGCAGAAGATGGCCACCGAAGGGCCAACAGGGGGCCCACGAGGTAGGGGGCGCACCCAGGGGGTAGGGCGCGCCCCCACCCTCGTGGCCAGGTGGGGCCCCCTCTGACGTACTTCTTCCGCTCAATATTTTTTTTTATTTCCAAAAATAACTTTCGTGGAGTTTCAGGACTTTTGGAGTTGTGCAGAATAGGTCTCTAATATTTGCTCCTTTTTCAGCCCAGAATTCCAACTGCCGGCATTCTCCCTCCTTATGTAAACCTTGTAAAATAAGAGAGAATAGGCATAAGTATTGTGACATAATGTGTAATAACAGCCCATAATGCAATAAATATCGATATAAAAGCATGATGCAAAATGGACGTATCAGTGATCATCTTGCGAGTTCCGCCCATGAACCTATGCATAGGGATTGGCATACGTTTTCGTCTCAACTCTTCGGTAGAAACTTTGGGGCACTCTTTGAAGTACTTTGTGTTGGTTTGAATAGATGAATCTGAGATTGTGTGACGCATATCGTATAATCATACCCACGGATACTTGAGGTGACAATGGAGTATCTAGGTGACATTAGGGTTTTGGTTGATTTGTGTCTTAAGGTGTTATTCTAGTACGAACTCTTGAATAAGATCGATCCGAAAGAATAACTTTGAGGTGGTTTCGTACCCTACCATAATCTCTTCGTTTGTTCTCCTCTATTAGTGACTTTGGAGTGACTCTTTGTTGCACGTTGAGGGATAGTTATGTGATCCAATTATGTTATTATTGTTGAGAGAACTTGCACTAGTGAAAGTATGAACCCTAGGCCTTGTTTCCTACCATTGCAATACCGTTTACGCTCACTTTTATCAATTGCTACCTTGCTGTTTTTATATTTTCAGATTACAAAAACCTATATCTACCATCCATATTGCACTTGTATCACCATCTCTTCGCTGAACTAGTGCACCTATACAATTTACCATGTATTGGGTGTGTTGGGGACACAAGAGACTCTTTGTTATTTGGTTGCAGGGTTGGTTGGGAGAGACCATCTTCATCCTACGCCTCCCACGGATTGATAAACCTTAGGTCATCCACTTGAGGGGAATTTGCTACTGTCCTACAAACCTCTGCACTTGGAGGCCCAACAACGTCTACAAGAAGAAGGTTGCGTAGTAGACATCAAGCTCTTTTCTGGCGTTGCTGCCGTGGAGGCTAGGTAAGCGGCACTCACACCCCGTCAACTAAGCTCTTTTCTGGCTCCGTTGCCGGGGAGGTGAGTGCTTGAAGGTATATCTTTAGATCTTGCAATCGAATCTTTTAGTTTCTTGTTTTATCACTAGTTTAGTTATAAAAGAAAACTACAAAAAAATGGAATTGAGTTTTCCTCATACGCTTCATCTTTTTAATATCTTTCGTGAGTATGATGGAAAGGAAAATTGTGCTCAAGTAGTAGAAGAAGAATTACATAGAATGCTTGGCACTAAATCTTTGAATGATGAGCATGATTGCAATGTTGTTAGTATGAATTCTTTGAATACCCATGATGCTAATGATATGCAAAGCCACAAGCTTGGGGAAGCTATGTTTGATGAAGATGATATTTTTTGTCCCCCAAGCTTTGATGACCAAATTTACTATGATGAAAGCATGCCTCCTATCTATGATGATTATTGTGATGACACGTATGCTATAAAGAATAATGATAACCATGAAACTTGTCATCTTGATCTTAATTTTCAATCACATGATAGTTATTTTGTTGAGTTTGCTCCCACTATTATTCATGAGAAGAATTTTGCTTATGTAGAGAGTAGTAAATTTTCTATGCAAGTAGATCATGAAAAGAATGCTTTAGGTGCTGGTTATATTTTTGATTTCATTCATGATGCTACTGAAATTTGTTATGAGGGATGAACATATTCTTGTAGGAATTGCAGTAATATCAAGTTTCCTCTCTATGTGTTGAAAATCTTGAAGTTATGCTTGTTTTGCCTTCCTATGCTAGTTGATTATTGTTCCCATAAGTTGTTTGCTCACAAAATCCCTATGCATAGGAAGTGGGTTAGACTTAAATGTGCTAGACATATTATTCATGATGCTCTCTTTATGTTTCAATTCTTATCTTTTATGTGAGCATCATTGAAATCATCATGCCTAGCTAGGGGAGTTAAACGTCAGCGCTTGTTAGGAGGCAACCCAATTTTATTTTAGTTTTTTGCTTTTTGGTTATGTTTAGTAATAAATAACTCATCTAGCTTCAATTAATATGTGGTTTTATGTTTTAATTAGTGTTTGTGCCAAGTAAGACCTATAGGATCTTCTTGGATGATAGTTATTTGATCTTGCTAAAAATTCCAGAAACTTTCTGTTCACGAAAACAATTTTTTAAATCACCATAACATGATAAAATACTGATTCCAGTTGAAGCAGATCAATAAACAAATTTTCTAGGTCGTCCTATTTTGGTAGATTTTTTTGGAGTTCAGAAGTTTGCGTTAGTTACAGATTACTACAGATTGTTCTGTTTTTGACAGATTCTGTTTTTCGTGTGTTGTTTGCTTATTTTGATGAATCTATGGCTAGTAAAATAGTTTATAAACCATAGAGAAGTTGGAATACAGTAGATTTAACACCAATACAAATAAAGAATGAGTTCATTACAGTACCTTGAAGTGGTGTTTTGTTTTCTTTCGCTAACGGAGCTCATGAGATTTTCTGTTAAGTTTTCTGTTGTGAAGTTTTCAAGTTTTGGGTAAAGATTCGATGGACAATGGAATAAGGAGTGGCAAGAGCCTAAGCTTGGGGATGCCCAAGGCACCCCAAGTCAATATTCAAGGACAACCAAGAGCCTAAGCTTGGGGATGCCCCGGAAGGCATCCCCTCTTTCGTCTTCGTTCATCGGTAACTTTACTTGGAGCTATATTTTTATTCACCACATAATATGTGTTTTGCTGGGAGCGTCAATTTATTTTGTTAGTATTTGCTTGCTGTTATTTAGAATAATGTTTTGCATCTCTAGTTTCAATAAAAATGTCAAGGATAGCTTTAACCATGCTTATTTTGCAAGTATACATGTTGCTGTTTGAAAACAGAAAGTTTACCGCTGTTGCAAAAATTCCCTAGAAAAGTCAGAATGTGATAAAATGTTGAAACCTTTTGCATAATAAGATCTGATAAATTTAATACAGTGGGAATTTTCTTTCATAATTTTTGGAGCTAGGGAAGTATGGATCTTGCTGCATTCTTCACAGACTGTCCTGTTTAGGCAGATTGCTGTTATGTTTGCATTGTTTGCATATGTTTGCTTGTTTAATGATTCTATTTGAGGATAGGAGTATTAAATATGCAGAGGCATTTAGTATGCAATGTTGAATAATAATTTTAGTGATTTGCTACAGTAGAGTATGATAAGGTTTTTGCATTGGTTTATACTAACTTATCTCACGAGTCCTTGTTGAGTTTTGTGTGGATGAAGCTTTTGAAATTTAGGGAGACCGTGACATGAGAGGAATTAAGGAGACACAAAAGTTCAAGCTTGTGGATGCCCAAGGAATCCCAAGATAATAATTCAAGAAGTCTCAAGCGTCTAAGCTTGGGGATGCCCCGGTTGGCATCCCACCTTTCTTCTTCGACAACTATCGGTTAGTATCGGTGGATCCTAAGTTTTTGCTTCTTCACATGATAAGTGCTATCCTTGAAATGTCGTTTTATTTTGTTTTGCTTGCTGTTTGAATAATATCCCAAGATCTGAAATTCTTAAACGAGAGAGGGTCTTCACATAGCTACATAATTATTTAACTACTCATTGATCTTCACTTATATCTTTCTGGAGTAGTTTGTCATTTACTCGTGTGCTTCACTTATATCCTATGAGTAAATGGTTGAATGATTTGAATGTCATAAATCTGAAATTATATATGTTTCATATGCCTTTCCCATGGGGAGTAATGCCTTCACATATAAGAAGTAGAGGTGGTAAATTTTTTGAAGGTTAGCAAACATTGTATTGGTCACTTGAACAATTCATGAAAGAATATTGAAGGAAGAGAGATTTCACATATAAATATACTATCTTGGACATCTTCTATGATTGTGAGCCCCATTAATTATTTTCAAACCTGAGCAAATTAGTTGAAGTTGGACAAGGAAGACAACATAATGAGTTATGCTTGGGTATATTTGTATATAAGTTATATTGTTATGGATCCTCTAACATGTGGTGCTTGCTATTTAGAATCCATTGCTAGCCAAAATATCTGTACTAAGCGGGAATACTGCTTGTGCATCCAAATTCCTTGAACCAAGTTTATTCCATGAGTGTCCACCATATCTACCTATATGTAGTATTTACCTGCCGTTCCAAGGAAATTTGCATGTGCCAAACTCTAAACCTTCAAATAATAATCTGTTTTGTATGCCCGAATCGCTCGTGTAGTGACTAGGGGCTGTCAGTGTCTTCCATGCTAGGTGGGTTATTCTCACGATGAGTGGACTCCGCTCATCATTCACGAGAAAATGGCTGGTAACTGGGATGCCCAGTCCTATGATCAAAAGATCAAAAAAAATTCACAAATAATTTAAACAAAACTCCCCCAGGAATGTTGATAGTTGGACGACACCCGTTGTTTCGGACAAGCCATGGAGTGTGAATGTTGGTGGAGGGGGAGTAAAAACTTTACCTTTCTGCGTGGGAACCGCCTATAATGTATCTAGTATGGAAGATATTGGGAACTCTTGGTCGTTATGTTGACAATGAAAGCATACCTCTCAAAATTATTTTCATCTCTGTTTTTGCTTCGAGCTCTGGCACCTCTGCAAATCCCTGCTTCCCTCTGCGAAGGGCCTATCTTTTACTTTTATGCAAGAGTCAGTAGTATTCCTTCTCATTCCAACCCACTCTTTAGTTGGCAAGCATCATGTGATGGAAAGATCTAAGCATATATGGCCATTCAAATATATTTGAGCATGAATTATTACTGTTGACATTACCCTTGAGGTAAAAGGTTGGGAGGCGAGACATTAAGCCCCTATCTTTCTCTGTGTTCGATGAATACTATTTGTTCTAAAAATATGCTTTGAGTGGTAGCAATCATGGAAGACTAAATGATAGTTGAGTATGTGAAGTTTGCGGAATCAAAGCTCTGACATAGACTCTTCCTGAAAATAAGATGAATTGTAATTGTTTGATGACTAATGAAACGGTTTGTTAGTTTTCAAGAAAGTTTATGATCTATACTTTAACATGTGAATAGTTTGTTACTTGATCATGCAAAGTTTTATGATATGAGCTACTGTTATGACATATAATGATGCCAGAAAAGGTGATTGAAATTATCATTGATCAAACTTGTGCACCTGCTAGCATTCACACTTCATAAATTCTTTCTTTTATCATTTACCTACTCGAGGACGAGCAGGAATTAAGCTTGGGGATGCTGATACATCTCCAACGTATCTATAATTTATGAAGTATTCATGCTATTATATTATCCATCTCGGATGTTTAATGGGCTTTACTATGCACTTTTATATTATTTTTGGGACTAACTTAGTGACCCAGAGCCTAGTGCCAGTTTCTGTTTTTCTCCTTGTTTCAGTGTTTCGCAGAAAAGGAATATCAAACGGAGTCCAAACGGAATGATACCTTCGGGAGAGTTATTTTTGGAATGGAAGCAATCCAGAAGACTTGGAGTGTACGTAAGGGAAGCAACGAGGAAGGCACGAGGTAGGGGGGCGCGTCCACCCCCCTAGGCGCGCCCTCCATCCTCGTGGGCCCCTCATGGTTCCCCTGACCGACTTCTTTCGCCTATATATATCCATATACCCTAAAACATCGGGGAACAGAATAGATCGGGAGTTCCGCCACCGCAAGCTTCTGTAGCCACCAAAAACCAATCGGGACCCTGTTCCGGCACCCTGCCGGAGGGGGGAACCCTCACCGGTGGCCATCTTCATCATCTCGGCGCTCTCCATGACGAGGAGGGAGTAGTTCACCCTCGGGGCTGAGGGTATGTACCAGTAGCTATGTGTTTGATCTCTCTCTCTCTCTCTCTCGTGTTCTTGAGGTGATACGATCTTGATGTATCGCGAGCTTTGCTATTATAGTTGGATCTTATGATGTTTCTCCCCCTCTACTCTCTTGTAATGGATTGAGTTTTCCCTTTGAAGTTATCTTATCGGATTGAGTCTTTAATGATTTGAGAACACTTGATGTATGTCTTGTCGTGCTTATCTGTGGTGACAATGGGATATCACGTGATTCACTTGATGTATAATTTGGTGATCAACTTGCGGGTTCCGCCCATGAACCTATGCATAGGGGTTGGCACACGTTTTCGTCTCGACTCTCCGGTAGAAACTTTGGGGCACTCTTTGAAGTACTTTGTGTTGGTTTGAATAGATGAATCTAAGATTGTGTGATGCATATCGTATAATCATACACACGGATACTTGAGGTGACAATGGAATATCTAGGTGACATTAGGGTTTTGGTTGATTTGTGTCTTAAGGTGTTATTCTAGTACGAACTCTTGAATAAGATCGATCCGACAGAATAACTTTGAGGTGGTTTCGTACCCTACCATAATCTCTTCGTTTGTTCTCCTCTATTAGTGACTTTGGAGTGACTCTTTGTTGCACGTTGAGGGGTAGTTATATGATCCAATTATGTTATTACTGTTGATAGAACTAGCACTAGTGAAAGTATGAACCCTAGGACTTGTTTCCTACCATTGCAATACCGTTTACGCTCACTTTTATCGCTTGCTACCTTGCTGTTTTTATATTTTCAGATTACAAAACCTACATCTACCATCCATATTGCATTTGTATCACCATCTCTTCGCCGAACTAGTGCACCTATACAATTTACCATTGTATTGGGTGTGTTGGGGACACAAGAGACTCTTTGTTATTTGGTTGCAGGGTTGTTTGAGAGAGACCATCTTCATCCTACGCCTCCCACGGATTGATAAACCTTAGGTCATCCACTTGAGGGAAATTTGCTACTGTCCTACAAACATCTGCACTTGGAGGGGGGCACCGCACACGGCTAAGAGATCAAGAGATCAATTGTTGTGTCTATGGGGTGCCCCCTCCTCCGTATATAAAGGGGGGAGGAGGAGAGGGTCGGCCAAGGGGGTGGCGCGCCCTAGGAGGGGGAAACCTACTCCAAGTAGGTTTGCCCCTCCCTTCCCTAGTCCAAGAAGGAGGGGGAAGGAAGGAGTGGGAGAGGGGAAAGGCAAGGGGGGCGCCGCCCCACCTTCCTTGTCCTATTCGGACTCAAGGGGAGGGGGCGCACCTCTTGCCCTGGCCGTCCCCTCTCTCTCTCTCCACTAGGGCCCAACAAGGCCCATTAGTTTCCGGGGGGGGGGGGGGGTCCGGTAACCCCCGGTACTCCGATAAATGTCCGAAACCTTTCCGGTGTCCAAACATAGTCGTCCAATATATCGATCTTTACGTCTTGACCATTTCGAGACTCCTCGTCATGTCCGTGATCACATCCGGGACTCCGAACAACCTTCAGTACATCAAAACACATAAACTCATAATATAACCGTCATCGAACATTAAGCGTGCAGACCTTACGGGTTCGAGAACTATGTAGACATGACCGAAACACGTCTCCAGTCAATAACCAATAGCGGAACCTGGATGCTCATATTGGTTCCCACATATTCTACAAAGATCTTTATCGGTCAAACCGCATAACAACATACGTTGTTCGCTTTGTCATCGGTATGTTACTTGCCCGAGATTCGATCGTCGGTATCTCAATACCTAGTTCAATCTCGTTACGGCAAGTCTCTTTACTCGTTCCATAATACATCATCCCGCAAATAACTCATTAGTTGCAATGCTTGCAAGGCTTATAGTGATGTGCATTACCGAGTGGGCCCAGAGATACCTCTCCGACAATCGGAGTGACGAATCGTAATCTCGAAATACGCCAACCCAACAAGTACCTTTGGAGACACCTGTAGAGCACCTTTATAATCACCCAGTTACGTTGTGACATTTGGTAGCACACAAAGTGTTCCTCTGGTAAACGGGAGTTGCATAATCTCATAGTCATAGGAACATGTATAAGTCATGAAGAAACAATTAGCAACATACTAAACGATCGAGTGCTAAGCTAACGGAATGGGTCAAGTCAATCACATCATTCCCCTAATGATGTGATCCCGTTAATCAAATGACAACTCATGTCTATGGCTAGGAAACATAACCATCTTTGATCACGAAGAGCTTGGGAATCGTTTCCATAATACTTGATGCTTTTCTTGATTTCTACCTTCGTCGATTTCAGCATCACGAAGAGCTTGGGAATCGTTTCCGTTATCCCTTGCATATTATAGTTCATCACGAAGTTCAAGTAACTTGGTGATAGTGACTAGAGAACTCTGTCAATCAGTATCTTATCTGGAAGATTAACTCCCACTTGATTCAAGTGATTGTAGTACCCAGACAATCTGAGCACATGCTCACTGCTTGAGCTATTCTCCTCCATCTTTTAGCTACAGAACTTGTTGAAGACTTCATATCTCTCAACTCGGGTATTTGCTTGAAATATTAACTTCAACTCCTGGAACATCTCATATGGTCCATGACGTTCAAAACGTTTTTGAAGTCCCGATTCTAAGCCGTTAAGCATGGTGCACTAAACTATCAAGTAGTCATCATTTTGAGCTTGCCAAACGTTCATAACGTCTGCATCCGCTCCTGCAATTGGTCTGTCACCTAGCGGTGCATCAAGGACATAATTCTTCTGTGCAGCAATGAGGATAAAACTCAGATCGCGGATCCAATCCGCATCATTGCTACTAACATCTTTCTACTTAGTTTTCTCTAGGAACATATCAAAATATACGGGAAGCAACATCGCAAGCTATTGATCTACAACATAGATATGCTAATACTACCAGGACTAAGTTCATGATAAATTTAAGTTCAATTAATCATATTACTTAAGAACTCCCACTTAGATAGACATCCCTCTAATCCTATAAGTGATCACGTGATCCATATCAACTAAACCATGTCCGATCATCACGTGAGATGGAGTAGTTTCAATGGTGAACATCACTATGTTGATCATATCTACTATATGATTCACGCTCGACCTTTCGGTCTCAGTGTTCCGAGGCCATATCTGTTATATGCTAGGCTCGTCAAGTTTAACCTGAGTATTCCGCGCGTGCAACTGTTTTGCACCCGTTGTATTTGAACGTAGATCCTATCACACCCGATCATCACGTGGTGTCTCTGCACGAAGAACTTTCGCAACGGTGCATACTCAGGGAGAGCACTTATACTTGATAATTTGGTGAGAGATCATCTTATAATGCTACCGTCGATCTAAGCAGAATAAGATGCATAAAAGATAAACATCACATGCAATCAATATAAGTGATATGATATGGCCATCATCATCTTGTGCTTGTGATCTCCATCTCTGAAGCACCGTCATGATCAACATCGTCACCGGTGCGACACCTTGATCTCCATCGTAGCATCGTTGTCGTCTCACCAACTATTGCTTCTACGACTATCGCTACCGCTTAGTGATAAAGTAAAGCAATTACAGGGCGATTGCATTGCATACAATAAAGCGACAACCATATGGCTCCTGCCAGTTGCCGATAACTCGGTTACAAAACATGATCATCTCATACAATAAAATATAGTATCATGCCTTGACCATATCACATCACAACATGCCATGCAAAAACAAGTTAGACGTCCTCTACTTTGTTGTTGCAAGTTTTACGTGGCTGCTACGGGCTGAGCAAGAACCGTTCTTACCTACGCATCAAAACCACAACGATAGTTTGTCAAGTTGGTGTTGTTTTAACCTTCGCAAGGACCGGGCGTAGCCACGCTCAGTTCAACTAAAGTTGGAGAAACTGACACCCGCTAGTCACCTGTGTGCATAGCACGGCGGTAAAACCAGTCTCGCGTAAGCGTACGCGTAATGTCGGTCCGGGCCGCTTCATCCAACAATTCCGCTGAACCAAAGTGTGACATGCTGGTAAGCAGTATGACTTATATCGCCCACAACTCACTTGTGTTCTACTCGTGCATATTACATCAACGCATAAAACCAGGCTCGGATGCCACTGTTGGGGAACGTAGTAATTTCAAAATTTTCCTACGCACACGCAAGATCATGGTGATGCATAGCAACGAGAGGGGAGAGTGTTGTCCACGTACCCTCGTAGACCGAAAGCGGAAGCGTTAGCACAACGCGGTTGATGTAGTCGTACGTCTTCACGATCCGACCGATCAAGTACTGAACGCACGGCACCTCCGAGTTCAGCACAAGTTCAGCTCGATGACATCCCTCGAACTCCGATCCAGCCGAGCTTTGAGGGAGAGTTCCGTCAGCACGACGACGTGGTGACGATGATGATGTTCTACCGACGCAGGGCTTCGCCTAAGCACCGCTACGATATTATCGAGGTGGATTATGGTGGAGGGGGGCACCGCACACGGCTAAGAGATCAAGAGATCAATTGTTGTGTCTATGGGGTGCCCCCTCCTCCGTATATAAAGGGGGGGAGGAGGAGAGGGCCGGCCAAGGGGGTGGCGCGCCCTGGGAGGGGGAAACCTACTCCAAGTAGGTTTGCCCCTCCCTTTCCTAGTCCAAGAAGGAGGGGGAAGGAAGGAGTGGGAGAGGGGAAAGGCAAGGGGGGCGCCGCCCCCCTTCCTTGTCCTATTCGGACTCAAGGGGAGGGGCGCACCTCTTGCCCTGGCCGGCCCCTCTCTCTCTCCACTAGGGCCCAACAAGGCCCATTAGTTCCGGGGGGGGGGGGGTCCGGTAACCCCCGGTACTCCGATAAATGTCCGAAACCTTTCCCGTGTCCAAACATAGTCGTCCAATATATCGATCTTTACGTCTCGACCATTTCGAGACTCCTCGTCATGTTCGTGATCACATCCGGGACTCCGAACAACCTTCGGTACATCAAAACACATAAACTCATAATATAAGCATCATCGAACTTTAAGCGTAAGGACCCTACGGGTTCGAGAACTATGTAGACATGACCGAGACACGTCTCCGGTCAATAACCAATAGCGGAACCTGGATGCTCATATTGGTTCCCACATATTCTACGAAGATCTTTATCGGTCAAACCGCATAACAACATACGTTGTTCCCTTTGTCATCGGTATGTTACTTGCCCGAGATTCGATCGTCGGTATCTCAATACCTAGTTCAATCTCGTTACCGGCAAGTCTCTTTACTCGTTCCGTAATACATCATCCCGCAACTAACTCATTAGTTGCAATGCTTGCAAGGCTTATAGTGATGTGCATTACCGAGTGGGCCCAGAGATACCTCTCCGACAATCAGAGTGACAAATCCTAATCTCGAAATACGCCAACCCAACAAGTACCTTTGGAGACACCTGTAGAGCACCTTTATAATCACCCAGTTACGTTGTGACGTTTGGTAGCACACAAAGTGTTCCTCTGGTAAACGGGAGTTGCATAATCTCATAGTC
Source organism: Triticum aestivum (assembly GCF_018294505.1). Classification (NCBI taxonomy): domain Eukaryota; kingdom Viridiplantae; phylum Streptophyta; class Magnoliopsida; order Poales; family Poaceae; genus Triticum; species Triticum aestivum. The sequence goes on from NC_057811.1 coordinate 477,657,818, forward strand.
ATAGGAACATGTATAAGTCATGAAGAAAGCAATAGCAACATACTAAACGATCGAGTGCTAAGCTAACGGAATGGGTCAAGTCAATCACATCATTCTCCTAATGATGTGATCCCGTTAATCAAATGACAACTCATGTCTATGGCTAGGAAACATAACCATTTTTGATCAACGAGCTAGTCAAGTAGAGGCATACTAGTGACATTCTGTTTGTCTATGTATTCACACAAGTATTATGTTTCCGGTTAATACAATTCTAGCATGAATAATAAACATTTACCATGATATAAGGAAATAAGTAATAACTTTATTATTGCCTCTAGGGCATATTTCCTTCACTTTTATCACCATCTCTTCGCCGAACTAGTGCACCTATACAATTTGCCATTGTATTGGGTGTGTTGGGGACACAAGAGATTTCTTGTATTTGGTTGCAGGGTTGTTTGAGAGAGGCCATCTTCATCCTACACCTCTCACGGATTGATAAACCTTAGGTCATCCACTTGAGGGAAAATTGCTACTGTCCTACAAAACTCTGCGCTTGGAGGCCCAACACGTGTCTATAAGAATAAAGTTGCGTAGTAGACATCACTCGGTGTGAAGATATCGTCTTCGTCTTTGTTGTCGGCAGTCCATAAATAAGTATGCTCTGCTGCAGTCCTTATGAAGTTTTCATTCATCGTCTGCACTACCTTCTTCCACCTTCCACCCAGACCTATGTAATGCGTGAGCCAACTCATTCAGTATGGTGTCACTACTGATGAGTTCGTCCCATGAAACTATCCTATTGTCCATCCTGAAATCAGTTGCTAGCCTAAGAAGACATTTGCTCATCCCAGGGTGAAAACTACGATCAAAAGGATAATCGGACATCTCAACTACACTAAACTTGACTGCTTATCCACCTCTGTGTGAAGGGGGTTTTATAGGTAGAGAGGAGAAAATGGCGGGAAAGAACGACTGCGGTATGGAGGGAAAGAGTTGGCGGGAACTTATGGCGGGAAACGGCTGGTGGGAATATATGGAAGGAAAGAGTTGGCGGAAAAATATTGAGGGAAAGGGTTGCACGAAAATATATCTTTTCAATGTCTAAGATGGGCAATGGTTGCACAACATTCATAAGTCAAAATAAATAAATAAACCATTTCGGCCTAACATAAGCCAAAGAGCGCAATCATGCAGCTTCGGCCTCCCATTCACGCGAAAAGGTGGGGCCCGGGGACTTTTCGGCCTACTGTTGACCAAATAGTACTTTCGGCCTACTGCTGACCAAAAATGCCTCTTCGGCCCAGCTACAGATCTCTTCGTCCAATGCGTGACCGAAGAGTCCGTCTCGGCCAACTGCCGACCGAAAATATCCTCTTCGGCCCACACGAGGTCGACGGGGTCATAGTTTTGCTTTTTTTGCATTGGGTGCTATAGTTTTCAAATTTGCTATAAAATATGTGATAGTTTTTAAAAAAATTCTAAAATATACAGACTACGATCCATCGTTTTTATTCCAGATGGAAATCACGCACGACCGGAAAGATACACCTGTAAAACAAATACAGGTGCGTAAAGATACACCTATTCCAAGCGGCGCCTAAGCTCTGCGCAGGTTTTCAGCCGATCCACGGATTCACTAGCTAGCTAGCTAGCATGCAGGTACAGTCGTAGTACTGGTACTGCCAATGAGCATGTGATGCTGTTAGCCGGTGAGTCGTCGTCGCCCCGAGATGTGCATCACGTTCAGACGATGATCATGGAAGAGTTGCGTAGTACGTACCGGATAGTAGTACGTGCACGGCCCCCGGCGGGCCAGCCGTGCTAGCTCGCTGGCGTTCGTTGACGTCGTCGGTCGCCGGCCGACAAGGAAATGAAGATCTGCGGACGTGCCTACGATGCCGTCCTGGTTGCCGGCCAGTCGATTAGTGCCGGAAGCACTCCAGGAAATTGTTTTTCTGTTTTGAGATAGGGAAAGAAAGTTTGTCATGGCGTAGTAGTTGCTCTCTCGCAGAGCTCATGTGATCTGCTGTGGGCCGGCGGCGAACGCAGTTCACATGAGGTACTGTGTGCAGATGGACCCGGTACTGTGCGCCTGTGTGCTGGGTCCTCCTGTTACTTCCGAGGCCCGGGAAGAAGACGCGCGCACTGACACTACATGAGATGAGTATCCCTCTGTCAGAAAATCTCCAAAATAAAACTTGAATTTGTAGACGAAAACTAAATCGAACCCTGTACGAACTCTCTGATCCGGTCTATTTTAAACCTTGAGCGCGTTTGCAAACAAAGAATCGAATACGCGACCTGAAGCTACTGAAGTCCTCCTGCTGGCCACTCTAACTGAAGACTGTTGGTGTCAAAAGAGAAGCGCGGAATCTTTAAGCACACGTGGCAGAGCCGAGATTTGAAAACTTTTTTGCAATTTTTCTAAACATTTTGTTGAAAATTTTCAATTTTGAAAACAGAATATTCCTAAAAAAATTAAACTCCAATTTTTTTTTGCAAATATGTGATCATTTTTGGAATTCCAAACAGTTTTTAAAACACATAAACAATTTTTTAAACATAAATAATTACGAAATCCCCAAACGTTTTTCAAGTGCGAAAACTTTTTGGAAAAAGGAACAAATTTTTAAACATGATTCTTTTTGAAACCTAAACAAAAATTTAAACTGCGAACAAACTTTCAAAATTTGTTCCCCTTTTTTTAAATAGAAAGTGTTCGCATTTAAAAAAAATCTTAGGTTTCAAAATGTGCTCCCAGTTTTCGAAAATTGTTTATCTTTAAAAAATATTGTGTTTTAGAAAATTGTACTTGTTTTGAAAAATTGTTCTCACTTTAAATTTTGTTCAGATTTTTTTTTTATGTTTTCAAAATTTTGTTCACTTTTAAAAAATGGTTCATGTTTGAAAAATGTATGGGGATCTAAAAAGGGTTCACATTTTCCAAATTTGTTTTCGTTTTTTCCAAAAATGTTTGTAATTTCAAAAGATAGTTTACATCTTTGAAAAAAATTTAAAAATTGCTTTTATCTTTTAATAATATTCGGATTTCAGAATTATTGACAATTTTCAAGACAATGTTTTCGAATCTCGACGCTGCATTGTGTGCTCAAATACTTTCGTGCTTCTCTTTTATCATCAATAGTCATCAGTTAGAGTGGTTAGCCAGAGTAGTTCAACAGCGCAAGATTACATGTTCGATTTTCTGTGAGTCTTACATTTTTCTGCAATTTTAAGTTGCGCATTACGTAAAAGAATAACATGATTCGCCTTTGTGGGTCGGCCCAGTCGCTTCCGGCCGCAGCCAACGATCGCGGTTAGACCTGCTGCAACGTCGACAATCCCTTCGGAAACCCGCTCAAGGTTTAAAATAGAACGGGATCATAGAGTTTGGTGTGTTGATTTCAGGGATTAGAAGTTCGGGGTTCGATTTAGTTTTCGTTTACAAGTTCAAGGTTTATTTTGGATTTTCCCCCTCCGTCTCAACTCAGAACCGAGCTTTGTACGACGCATGGATTGAGCTTTCCCGTTTCTCATTTTGATTTCAGATTCTGTTTCTCATCTTCTTTTTAACAACGCATTTGTTGTTTGGCTCCAAGCCTCCAATGTACCTAGACGCCAACCACACCAGTGCCGGCTGCATGCAAGAGTCATGAGTGTCCTAGCATTGGCAAGTGTAGCGTGTGTCGTCAACTTGTTTCAATCCTGGCAGAAAAACAGTTAAGTAAACCAGCTGGAGGAGGAATAAAGGATAAGCATATGGAACCCTAAAAAAAAGAGCATATGGTAGTATAGTAGTACAGTACAATTCAGCTAAAATACATAATGTATGAGTGGTTCTCCAGTCGCAGCAGCTCACAAGCCACACCGGAAGATCGAATGATCGATACTCCCGCAGTAGCGAACGGAGCAGTAATGATACAGTTAATGGCTACACCAACCCGTCAAGCTTAACAGTTTGCCCGCTACTACTGTCGCTCGGTGTCCTCCGACACGTACAATGGTTAATGGAGTATTTTGTCACCCGACTGCACTGTGGTTTTGCAGGGACGGACGGAACCGGCTCCTCTACCGTCCAGTGAGCACGGTAGGGATGCTACAGGAGCCTGCCTTTGGGCATCTATCAGCTGTCAGATGTAGTATAAACGGCTCAGATCACTTTGCTACAGTACATAAACAGTGCGCATGCTACAGGACGAGAACAGTGCATCCCGCTACAGTGCAGGGAAACAGTGTTCGGTTACAGTGCACACTGCCGTGCCTTCTGTTTTTACCCTGCCTGGGACACTGTAGCATCCCTGCCGTGCCCACTGCACGGCAGAGGAGCCGGTTCCGGGACGGACGGGCCATGCATGCAATTGCAATGCATCGCGTAAGAGTACGACACTAGCCAGCTTAATTTCCATAGTTTTTTATAGCCGTTCCACTGATTCGCATGCATGCATGCACGACCATTGAGCGTTCGTGCAATAATCCGATGGACCGGCCGATGTTAAGCGGCCGTCAATACTCAGTAAGATGCACCGCGTTCGGACGATGATTGATGACGATCAAGTCCGCACAGAGCCTAATCCGGCAAATGAGTACGTGCGTGGTCCTGGCCGATCGACGGCCATATGTAAGCTGCCGCCGTACGTGCTCGCCGTTGACGTTGCCGCCGGTCGTCGTCGCTGGCCGGACCGGCCAGGTAATTAAGACTTATACGTACACGTAGCAGGTCATGGTCGCCAGGCAATTGATTAATTTGCCTCGTTATCAGTCAAATCGCCGGCGTACGACGTAGTAGGTACGAGTGCCGGTAACAATTTCCTCTCTCAAATTCAAGGGCTCAAGGCGGAGTTGATTTGCCTACGACGATACAACGCCCTGTCAAATCCCGAGCGTGTGCACTCTGCACGAGCTCCGTCGTCAGAGCTGAGCTTCATTTGCAGGGTGATGCCTAGCCTAGCCATCTTGCTCTAGGTTGTCAGCCAGGCTCCTTCTTCACTGCCGGGCCCGGGTGGCAGGCGCCGCCGTGCCGTGCATGCATGTGCATGGTAGACCAGTGGGTGGTCGTTCAACGCCGCCACGCGCGTCCGGTTTTCCACCCACGATCCATGTCCATTCTCTCGATCATCAGCCTGCTCCGTTTCATGACGGGTCGACAGCTTATTTATCGTGGCTGGACCAGGAAAGAATGCCAACGCACTCACCATGCACCATTCAGTGTACAGAAATACTTGTTCTTGAACGCACGGTAGACATAGCCAACTCGATATCCTAGCCTGATGCTCCCCTCCATGCGTGCACGCTCAAGACAGAGGCACCGACCTTACTTTTCTAAAAGAAAAAAGTTTTACAGCAACATTACCTTTCTTTATAACATACAGCAACATTCGTGAGCGTGCTCTAAAGCGCTACAGTAGCATCCACGGGAGATTATAAAAAATGTGAACAAGCTGGCAAATAAAAAAAAAGGGTAAAAATAGCTGCTTTATTGATCAAGAACAAAAGGTACGATAGTAGTATCATTTGGCTGGAGTAGCCAACTGTGGTGGCCATGATCGATTTGGTCTTTGGTGAATGGTGGTTGGGAACTTGGGAGCTTGGAAAACCCATGTATAGATAGATTTCCGTTGGGCGCATTGAACTTGGTGTTACCGTGGAGGACGGATCTGTCGATCAACGTACTAGACCTGGCAGGCCGAATCCCGGCCGGGGAGGTAAGGATACACACGTACTACTCCTACCAGTCTGGCCTTTCACAACGTCGGCGCTTGCAGCAGGCGGTAGCTCCGTGTTGTTGGCTGATGCGTGCCTAGCCAGGACCAGTATATTTACTTCTTTTCGATCCGGGTCAGCTAGTAGATACCTCGTGCGATGCATCTATCGTGCTTTCCCGTTTCACATTTTCTTCTTAGATAGATTTTGTTTCGCATTTGGTCTTTGGATCCAAACCTTTTGTTCAATGCCGGCTGCAGCTAGCGAGATGGTATTTGTATTCGTACGATAATAAACGACCACGAGTCATGGGTGTCCAGTCCAGGCACTGGCAAGTGGCAAGTCTAGTGTGGGCCGTCAACTTGTGACATTCCTGGTCAGAAAAACATTTTATTAAGCGCCGTAGGAGGAATAAGGACAAGCGTATGGTACAGCACAGCACAAGTTGAGCTAAAACATCCTCGATGTGGCCGTGGTGAAACGAAATTTGGCATTGCACAGCCAATTGCACGCCAGAGGGACTCCGACCCATGCCACCGGTGACGATGATGAAGTTCTGTGAAAGTAGCAAATAGGGCTTTCGGAAAAGGTTCGTCTGAGCCAAGCATGCGACGGATCAATTGACATCCAGGTTGGTATACACCGAATCAGAGTGTTTAGAGAAAAAAGTAAAGAACAAGAATCTCTTTATTGAATGATAACTGCAGCTATTTATACAACCCCAAAGGGCACGAATGAACATGCGTCTGTTAGGTAAGTCGCAACGTTTGCCCAAAGAAACGGCTTACGGCTGGTGATTAGGCAGGGATTATAGTCTTAATTAACTAATAAAATTAATTCTCAACACTCCTCCTAATCACTGCCTATTCTTGTTATCATAGTTTTTCTTGTTTAAAGTCTCCCCCAAAACCCTGCGGGGACAATATGAAGAGATACACGTAATATGCCATCAAGAACTCCTTCCAAAAATTCAATGAGAAAATAAGGAGAAAATGGCGTATCACGATGTTTGTATTACTATTGCCTCATTAAAAAGTTCTATGAGAAACCATATAGAAAAAAACACATAAAGGAAAAGAGTAAAATATCAAGGATCTGAGGATCTCGAACAGGTTATCGTTCAGGAGCGCACTCCCCCTGAACCTTGCAAAAGTCATCTCGTGCCACATAATTAACATCTTTTTGGAATGAAGAACTTGGTAAAGATTTCATGAACATATCACAAAGATCGCATATGACTTGCTTCCAAAATATTTATCTTCCCACTTTTCAACTTACAAGGAAGAAAATACTTTCAGAGTAATATACTTTATAATATTGCTCTTTATAACCTGTCTGTATCTATGTAATACAAACAACATTATCTTTATAAATAATGGCGGGTGATTCCTATCAATCAAACCCGCTTGAACTTTCAACAAAGTTCATCATTCTGTGAAGCCACCATACATTCAGAATGATTAGTGGATGCAGCCACTAAAGTTTTACTTCTCGACTTCCAAGAGAAGGTCATACCTCCATTCGAGAAAACAAAAACCAGTCCGTGATCTGGGATTATGGGGATATGATATATGCCCAGCATCACGATATCCAACCATGGTCATATCTTGATTTTTCTCATAAGACAAACCAAGATTTTGGTGTCTAGAAGATATCCAAAAATATTCTTCACACCAACCCAATGCCTTTCATTGGAGATGTATTGTATCTAGCCGATAAATTTACTGCAAATGATATACCAGGCCTGGTGCGGTTCTCTAGATACATTCGTGCTTCAATTGCACCGTGACATGGAGACTCGGTTCCAATATATCTTCATCACCGTCATTAGGTACAAATGGGTATTTATCTCTATTACTCAAGAGATCTGACACACCATAGTTCTTTGATGGATAGGACTTATCCGTGTTGAACTTTCCAACAATCTTTTGGATAAATACAGACTGATGAACAAGTATTCACAAGGAATACGCTCAAGTCCCAAATTCGAGCAAAGTTTGGTCTCAACCAAATCTTTCATCTCACACTCCACCTTAAGATGATTTGCTTATCTCATGTATTTCTTGTATAATTCCAGTGATATTCAAAACATCAACATACACATAAATGATGGAAAATCCATCTTTAGTTTTCTTTATGAACATACATGAGCAATCACCAGTGTTTGAGTAACCCTTCTCATAAAGGAACTCAGTCGGTCGGTTCTACCACATCATTACCGACTACTTCAAGCCATAAATGACTTCTGAAGCTTTAAGCAACACATGTTGCGATTAAACTCGGAATCTTCATTCTCTCAGGAACTATCATAGAGATATCCGAATTAAGTGACTCATACAACTATGCAGTCACAACATCCATCAGTTGGATATACAAATTCATTATTCACTGCCACTAATATTAAATATCAGAACGTCATTCCACTCACAATAAGAGAATATGTTTCATCTTAAACGACGGATGGTCTCTGCGTGAACTCATGTGCTACAAGCCTCGCTTCATGTTTCATCACCTCATTCATTCCTATGCTCCCCTAGGGAACACAATTATATGAGTGGGTATTACTGATCAGGTCAATACCCCCTTTTCTTGAGAGCGAGCGCCTCCTCAATTGCTGCCTTTCTTTGGATTAACCAGAGCGTTTAAGGCACTCAACCATGCATGGACTTAAGTTCTAGATCCAATTCAAGGTTTTTTACAATTCCCGAGGAGAAATAAATGTTGACATAATGTATTCTTTCAATTATATGATTCTCCCGAATCAATATCCATGGTTGAGATTTCATCATTACCTTTTGACTGTTCGTGATTTTCCACAACAATTGAATCAAGGTCTTCTAATGTCCCAACAACAATATTTGTGTGCACACTCGTGCCGGGTCCTGGATGTGTCTAACATCCTTAAGGTGTCCTTCAACCCTATGTTGAATGTCAACAAGAAGTTGACCTGCATTTACTGTTTGAGAATTCCTCATTCCCCTCGGACACTTCCTTGAAGCTTTGTCCACTTGTGTCCAGATTCCTCCCCCTCATGGGTGGTCGAGTGAACCTATCGGTCACATCCACTGTCTCTGGCACATTCACTATGGGAACATTTTACTTTGTGACACCTTTATACTCAGTAAATGTAACTGGCATATTATTTGCGATACTTTGCAAATTCATAATCTTTTGAACCTCCAGTTCAGATTAATTCATACGTAGATCTAAGGACTAGATGTCTCTTCACATCTTATTCTATTTCCCGACATTTAATATGGTTCTTATCTCCCCCTAATGCCAGAAAAATGTCCTCATCAAAATACAATCAGCGTATCGTCCATAAACAAGTCCCCTTTTAGATACTTCAAGTACTTTATGATTAATGGAGAATCGTACCTCACATAGATCCCCATTTCTCTACGAGGGCCCATAAATGTACGCTGTGGTGGTGATATCGGTTTGTATTAACAAAACCAAAATATCGCAGATGGAAATACTTGATGATTTCCACGTACTAACTGCAACGGGGGGCCGTATAATATTCAGTTGCTCGAATTTGTATCAACTATGCAGTATGTCAAACTGCATGTCCCCAACAAGATATTGGGAGATTACAATTCTGTAGGAACAATCTTGCTATCAACCTATCCTCTTGACAAGTGATTCCGCAAGACCGTTCTGGGTATGTACACAAAGTACCTATATGCTCCACTAGTATGCCTAAATCTAGGCAGTAATCATCAAATGCCCGTGAACTAAATTCCATAGAATTAACCATTTTGATGGATTTATCCCGTAATCGGGATGATTTTCTCTCAAATTAATGATATGAGCAATCAGCTTTGTAAAAGCATGCTTCCTTACAGAAGTAAGACACACATTGGACTATCTTGTTGATGCATTCGAAATCACTATGGAATATCTAAATATTGCATATAACGGGTGAATTGGATCAAAGATATCTCCTATCCAAGGAAATCTAGTGGCACATCATGTATCATGATATAAGTTGGCCATGTTGGCATAGATATCATCGACATCGAGCACTGTCCTGTCGCATATATGCAGCTCACACATGCAGTCACTGCCAATGGGTTTTCCCGTTATAGTCATTGCATTGCCTGATTGGCCGATTGGGGGGGGGGGGGGGGGGGGGGTACGTACGTGTCCGCTGTCTACTCATTTCGCCATATGAACATATATCTTCTGCTTGGTCGATGCGAGTGAATTTATATGAACATAATCACGGGTCACATGCATGCACGGCCAGTTTGTGTAACGGAAATGATCTAAATCTTGTACCGTGTCCAAGAAGAGTATATCAACTAGAGATTGTCACCTTGTTGGATACGTAACCGAAGTGAGGCAACCACACACACATGCCTGCATTGGGGCACACACATCCACAGAAGTACTTATTATTATCCCACCGTAACCAAAGTGAGGCAACCACGCACGCATGCCTGCATTGGGGCACACACATCCACAGGGAGTACTTTGTGGTCTTAGCTTTCGGGTTTTTTCCCAGTTTTAATTTGTTTTCTTCTCTTTTTTCTGGGGTTTCCCTTTATTTTATGGTTTTCTTCTATTTGGTTTTACTTTTTGGGTTTTTTTCACTTCTTGTCTGATTTTTCTACCTTTTATTTTTCCTTATTTTCTTTGGTTTGATAGTTTTCTATACTATAAACTTTGTTTAATGTAATCGAGTCTAACCATTTATTATATACAATGAAATGTTTTTATATATGATAAACTATTATGTAATATATAATGAATATATTCTTTTAATACAAACCATGTTTTATTTTGTGTGCCTGTTGACATTATCGATGCGTGGTTTGAATACGTGTGCAACAAAGACTTGTAGCAGATTGTTAAATTTGAGTTTGAAAAATGATCATGCCAATGAAATTAAGGCCGGTCTGATAAATTAATAAACATTACGTGGCTTTAAAATATACTACTATAAGTTATTTATATTAAACTTTTTACTTGTTTATAGTCATAACCTTTTTTACACATCTTAACTAGTGCAATTCTCAAGTATAATTAGCAAGCAGTGGAGGAGCCAACTATTTGGAAAACTTTGGCATCCACCATAGCTAAAGGTTGCCACATATATTATGTGTATATATAGTAGTACATCATATCTTTATAACAGTGATCACAATGAGTAGTATATAGTAGCTACGTGGTTTTTCCTTCATAAAATTTTCTACACATAATTGTTTTGTTCTGGCCTCCACCCCTGCTAAAAACTATGTAGTCCAATTAAATATTAGGACACAATTATTTTGGTGATCGAAAATAGAATTTCACTAATTTGAAGCATATACTACTTTCTGGGTGTGACACAGTTATTTCCATTTCGGGACACCGACACTTACTATTTTTTTGATTTAACTATCTTTTTTCCATTTTGGGATGTAGTTATTTTCACTTGTATCGCTTAGATGAATTGTAAACATATGTTGGTGTTCATCTATTATACATTTCACAAATATCAAGGAGAGTGCATATCCTGACCAAGAATTCTAAAATGCATACTTATCTATTTTGTATGTGTGTAAAAAATAATTGTCAATGTATTTTTGTGAGTGGTTTGTCATAGAATTATTTAATTGCTTTCTTACTTGTTTTTCTGTGACCAAATATGTCTTTCATGTTACTTGGGTTCAACAATCAGTTGTCTAGGGATATTTTGTTGGATATATTAGCACTATATTTATATGAAAAAATATAAACATTTACAATACTAAATTTATACAATATGAAAATTGAATTCATGACACATCAACTAATATTGATTTCGAATTGTAAATGTTAATATTTTTCTCTGTAAAGTTGGTCACACTTTATTAAGTTTGACTTTGGAAAAATCTTATATACGGAGTAGAAAGACCGGAGGGCATACTGCCCTTTGAAAGAAGAAAATGAGATCACTCCAGGCAGCAGTGCACGATTTATTCTACCGAGGCATGGTTCACTTTGGTGTGCGAAGAGAAACAGCGAGTGTGCTTTTACTCTGAGAGAGCGTGAGAGAACACCATGAACACGTGTTTCTTTGAGCTGGCAACATAGATATCATCGAGAAATGGGACAAAGTGGGGTGCGGCAGGCCACACTTTCTACCTAGTGCCATACGATTAGGGGCAGAGCTAGAATTTTTTGCCAATGGGTTTAGAAAGGATTTGGGTATAAACTAGGTATTGTATGCAGTGGCGGAGCTTACTAAAAATATCCAATTAAGCTCTCCCAAAAATAATTCTTCATAACTCGATCCAAGGCTGGGGAGCAATGCCCCCCCCCCCCCCCCCCCCCCCCATATGTGCAATAACTCTACCTCTGATTGTTTGTACAACCTCATACTATGTTGCAAGCTTTGTTCCTCAAATCTACTAAATGGAGAGATTGAGGAGAGCTCTCACAGGAGCTCCGATGGTCGGCGCTTGCCTCCGTCCCCAAGCATCGCAGCCGGCATCCTTGGTAGCCACCCTTCGCCCGTGGCAATTCAGTCGCTTTTGAAGGGAAACAATCTTTTTTCTTCTTCTGAATACTGAGATAGTACAATATGGATGATTTACTTGTGTAGAGAAAAATGAGCCGTGTGTGTTTTCTCTAAGAGGACAACACCGGCACCGGCAGGACACATGTCATGTAGATCTTGGCTAAACAATATATCTGAGCAGAGATAATCAGCAGCCCATGCATAGATATCATCGACATCGAGCACTATCATGTCACAAATATGCAGCTCACACATGCATGCACTGTCTTCGCCATATGAACATATATCTACTGCTTGGTCGATGCGAGTGAATGTATATGAACATAATCACAGGTCACATGCATGCACGGCCAGTTTGTGTAACGGAAATGATCTAAATCTTGTACCGTGTCCAAGAAGAGTACTATCAACTAGAGATTGCCACCTTGTTGGATACGTAACCAAAGTGAGGCAACCACACACTTATGCCTGCATTGGGGCACACACATCCACAGGGAGTACTTATTATTATCCCACAGTATATGACCTTTTAGATCTACTGAGGTATGGCTCACTTGGTTGTGCGAGGAAAAAGAGCCGGTGCGTGTTTTTACTCTGTGAGAGAGAGTGGGAGGATGTACAACATCAACACGTGTTTTTTAGCTTGACAATAATGCGTAGCACACGGTACCTCAATGCGTGAGCAAAGACAATCAGCTGGCATAGATATCATCGAGCACCGTCGCGTTACGGACCATTGCCCTAACTAGCCATGCATGGCGGCTTGCCAATGACGGAGTAGCTAGTAGTGTTTGTCATTTTAGAATCTGAACATATCACTTGGTCAATTCCGCGACGACTGGATACATAATGACGACCACATGCATGCATGCACGGCTAATTGCATTGTACTGCATGTTGTTGGTTCCGATTAAAACAGATCGGTCGCAAAAGTCGTGGCACGTATTCATGGGCCATGCATGCACGTATTTCCCTTGGAGAAAATGGACCACGGTGCCAAAGCATGGATGCAACCGAGAACTGCGGGACAGGACCGCTCCCTCCCGCTCCCGACCCGCTGCCTCCCGCTAGGGTTTCCGCCGCCGGCGGCGGCGTCCTAACCCCCTCCCACCGCCGTCGGCAGCTGGCGCGCGCGCCCTGGCACATCCCGCCCCCCTCTTCCCCCTCCCCCTCCCGTTCCCGCCCCTGCACCGCCTCCCCGGATGGTAGGCATGGATGTAATTTTTTAGTACCGCTCGCAAGTAGTAGTACCGCTACCCTTAGCAGTAGTACCGCTACCCCTAGCGGTAGTACCGTGAGGTCAAGCGGTACTACCGCTCCGACGGTTCTTCTGGCTTTTTTGCCTCCTCGCTGTTGTGTTTCAAAGGGCTACTACCGCCCTAGAGGTAGTACCGCTCCTTGGAGCGGTAGTACCGCTCGGTGCGGGCTGTGACCATAACGGTTGGATTTTTCCCCACCTATAAAAGGGGGTCTTCTTCCCCAATGAACCTTATCCTTTGAGCTCGTGTTCTTCCCCATTGTTGACCTTCTTCGAGCTTGCTAACTCTCAATCCCTCCATGGATTCTTGCTAGTTTTTGAGGGAAAAGAGAGAGGAGATCTAGATCCACATTTCCACCAATCACTTTCTCCTCTATGTGAGGGGAACCCCTTGGATCTAGATCCTTGAGTTCTTGGTGTTCTCCTTCTTGTTCTTCCTCTCATTTTCCTCCCTAGCATTAGTTGCTTCGGTGGGATTTGAGAGAGAAGGACTTGGGCACTCCGTGTGCCCTTGCCATTGCATTTGGTGCATCGGTTTGAGTTCTCCACGGTGATACGTGGAAGTTACAAGTTGAGAAGCTTATTACTCTTGGGTGCTTGGTACCCTTGAGCTTGTTCCTCTTGGGTGCTTGGGCGCCCTAGACGGTTGGTGGTGTTCGGAGCTCAATCATTGTGGTGTAAAGCTCCGGGCAAGCGTCGGGGTCTCCAATTAGGTTGTGGAGATCGCCCCGAGCAATTTGACGGGTTCATGTGACCGCCCCCAAGGGTTGCCAAAGTGTACGGGTTCGGTGACCGCCCCCAAGGGTTGCCATTTGTACGGGTTCGGTGACCGCCCTCAAGGGTCCCTTAGTGGAATCACGGCATCTTGCATTGTGCGAGGGCGTGAGGAGATTACGGTGGCCCTAGTGGCTTCTTGGGGAGCATTGTGCCTCCACACCGCTCCAAACGGAGATTAGCATCCGCAAGGGTGTGAACTTCGGGATACATCGTCGTCTCCGCGTGCCTCGGTTATCTCTTACCCGAGCCCTTTACTTATGCACTTTACTTTGAGATAGCCATATTGTTTCTTGTCATATATCTTGCTATCATCTAAGTAGTTTTTCTTGCTTAGCATAAGTTGTTGGTGCACATAGGTGAGCCTAGTTGTTGTAGGTTTTGTGCTTGAAAAATTAACCGCTGGGTTTATTCTGCATTTGTTCAAGCCTCAACCGTAATTATTTTAAAGCGCCTATTCACCCCCCCTCTAGGCGACATCCACGATCTTTCAATTGGTATCAGAGCCTCGTCTCTCTTTGTTAGGCTTAACCGCTTAGAGAGTAAAGATGTCGACTAGGGGATTAATTCTGTGACACACTTAGTTACGATGGCACAAATTTTGATGTTTGGGTAATTCACATGCTTAATCTCTTTAGGCTCATGGACCCAAATTTAGAGCGAATTGTAGATATGGGTTTTTCTCCTCCAAAAGATCCCCAAAGATTATCTTTAGAGGATGAGAAAAACTCTTATCTCAATGCTCAAGCTTCTAATATGCTTTTCGATGCTTTGAGCAATGTAGTTATATTTCAACTCATGCCTTTCCGGGATGCTCATGAGCTATGGACAAAGCTTCAAGATAAATATGGCGTGTCCAAGTTTTGTGGGGATGATCGTTCTCCCTCCACCTCCGGTCGTGTTGTGTTCTCAACTTCTTCTACTTCACCTACATGTGGTTTGCCACAAGGTAATGACATGGTGAGTAGTGGTGTTCATTGCAATGATGATAGTGGGCTTAGTTTTGATAATCCTTCATCACTTTCTTGTTGCGATGCTTCATCTTTGGACTCTAGCACTCCAAATATTTCACATGCTTGTGTTGATAGTCCTTGCGTATCATGTACAAATTGCTTGACTAAATCTCATGATGATATGCTTGCTATGTCTTGTTGGCATGATAAAAATGCATGTATTTCCTCGAGTTGTTGTGCTAACAATGTAGAGGAAACCCAACACTCCATGGAACAAGATGTGGTCTTGAATGGTGCTTCAAGGGATCCCACATCATCATCTATTGCCTTTTGCCTTATGGCCAAGGCTTCAAAGGTATCTCCCACTTTGAATCCCAATATATCTTGTGATAATATTGATGATGGCAAGAGTGATAATGATGTCGATTATGATGAAGAGAATGATGATGTTGCCTCCTTAAAAGTTAAGGGGGAAATAATTTTTAAAGCTCTTCTTAAGAATAAAATTGCTCGTTACAACTTCATGGAAATCATGTCTATTGATATTGAGGGAAAGAAATATATTGATGAGTTGGAATCTCGTCTTGAGGAGCATGAGGTCACCATTGATAAAATGGAAGGTCATGAGCGTGATTACGCTAATGAGATTGCGGACCTCTCTCAAGCTCTTGAACTTGAACAAACCACCAAGGAATCTCTTGAGGAGACTTTTTCTCTAGAGTTATCTAGAGTGAAGGAATCTCATGATAGAGCTCTTGAGGTGGCCAATGTTTTTGAAACTAAAAATGCTAAGCTTGAAGTTGCTCATGCTAGACTCCTTGAGGATTTTGAGCACCTCGAAAATGGCTCAAGAGTCATCAAGGGTGAGCTCATCAAACTCACCGAGTCTCATGCTCAACTTGAAGCTTCTTATTTAAAAGAGCTTGCCAAGTTTCCTTCTCCTCTTGTTGTTAATGATGATGCTTGTGCTACTAACTCTATTTCTTGTGAAGCATCCATTTTAAAGGAGAACGTTGAGCTACGGGCTCAACTTGAGTTGCTATCTAGCAATTATGAGAAATTGGAAGAAAGCCATGAAAAGTTGTCAAGCTCTCATGATGATCTTCTAGTATCCCATAATGTGCTAAAGATAGCTCATGAGGCCATGATTGCTAAGGTGACATCTAGTGAGCCTCATGTGGACACTAGCACTACTTTTAGTCAGAATGCTATATTGCCTTGTGCTAGTCCTCGCGATTCATCCATGCATAAAGTTGGTACATCTTGTGATGAATTGCTTTCCTTGCCTTGTTGCTCTAACGATGAAGCTTATACTTCCTCTAGTGCTTGTGTTGAGACTAACCATGTAGAGGAAATCAAAGAGCTCAAGGCCCAAGTCACTTCTTTGAAGAAAGACTTGGAAAAGAGTCATGAAGGGAAATTTACACTCAACAACATCTTGAGAGTGCAAAAATCCCCCAATGACAAAGGTGGACTTGGATTAAACTCCAACAAGAAGAAGAAGTCCAAGATGAACAAAAAGAAGGGCCAAGAACAAGTCAAGAATTCGGCCAAGATTGTTTGCTTCAAGTGCAAAGTAGAAGGGCATCATGTTAGATCTTGCCCATTGAAGAAGAAGGCCATTAGTGACAAGCAACAAGGGAAGCGGCCACAAGTTCGATCTCATGCTCAACCACAAGTTGAAGAAAGTCCTCTTCCCAAGAATCCTCAAGCTAATGCTTCTCAAGTTGAGAAATCAAGTGAGAAGAAAGTGAAGAGTAGACGTTGCTACTTATGTCGTGAGAAAGGTCACCTCGCCTCTTCATGCACTAGTGGTAACTTATCCAACCCAATTATTATTGATGATATCTATTCTCTTGGGAAGGATAATGTTGGCCATGTGTTTGCCAAATCTGTTGGTGCTCAAAGTGGTGTCAAGAAAAGAACCATTTGGGTAGCCAAGCCTATTGTGACTAACCTCTTAGGACCCAACTTGGTTGGGGACCAACTAGCTCAAACTTGATCAATAGGTGTTGTTGGAGGGCATTGGAGACTTGGCTACATTATGAAGATTTAAGGGGACTTCATCATTCTTATTGTCTCAAGCCAAGTCAATTGGGTTATCAAGTTTCTATTCTAGATCCAATGTGCCTCCTTCCGGTAACTTGTACTTAAATTATTTACACCGGAAGTTACTTGCCCCTTTGCATGTTTTGGTTTTGTTCCTTGCATGTGGTTGTATATGTTGTGCCTCCAATTTGCTTATCTTGAGTAATCAAGTATGTGTGTGTTGGTTTGCACATCATGTACGTGTGTGTAGTGCGTTGAGCCTTTGCGCATCTTGTTTGTATGTTAGTTGGCTCTTGTGAGAGATTAACGGAACATCCCATTTTGGGGGAGTGATGTGCTCTGTGCACCTCACGGTCCCATAAATGTGTTTACATGAGGAATACCACCTAGTATTGATATTGCAAGCTTATCTAGTCACTATGTGGTATGTCTTCTCATGAGAAATTCAAATTCTAAATAGTCCATTAATTATCTCTTATTGGATCCTCTTTTTGCCTCTTGTTAAGTTTTCTTTAATTGGTATCACATTATGGGGGAGTAATATGCTATGTATATTACTAGCCTAGAAAATGTGTACATTTGAGATATTGTCACCTAGAATTGATATTGTAAATTATCTTGTTCCTACGTGGCATGTTAGCTCTACAAGTTGCAATTTGCTTGTGTTTGGTGTGAAAATGATGTCGGATATCCTTGCTATCTACCACCGGGAATTATTTCCAAATACTTCTTGTCTTTTGACAATTGGTACTCACTTATGTGTGGTAGAAATTATTGATCATCTTCATGTTGGTGTTTGCTTTTTATTTTCCTTATCTCTTGCCAAGTTTGTGTCAACTCCCATTGCCTTCCGTGCCACTTGAGGATCTTGTTGTTTTCTTGATCTTGTCTAGTGTTTTCCTTGATATAGTGAACGTGGTGATCCTACCTTGTGCATTTTGTATTCAAATGCAAATTCTCTATAATGCACAACTCGTGGGGGAGCTATCCTATTTTCTATAAAACACTAAACTTGTGATCCATTTTAAGTGTGTGTTGGTGGACGGCAAGCCGTTTCTTTTTGGTACTTGTGCCATCATGAAACTTTGTAGAGAGCTTGGTTTGTTTGGAACCATCCTCTCTTTTGGGAGTTTGATATCATTTTGTGGGTTCCAATGGATATCTCATTCCTTGATGTATCTTTTAATGATATCTTCCAAGTGATGATTTCTCCATTTGGTATTCTTTTCACTTGGTATTTCCTTGTATTTTGGTATCGGTTCTTGAAAGTCTTGAGCATGCATATTAACTTCATGTAGTTTCCGTGGCATGCTTTCTCTCTTTGACCCAATATATAGGGGAAACTCCACCAAGTCTCAAATTGGATGAGATGTGCATGAATTTCATTTCCATATCTATATGCACATATTTATGTGGAGTTTGTCCTATGTATTGTTGGTGTTTCTAACTCTTTGGTCCCAATGAGTTTGGGTACCATTTTGTTTGTGTTGTTGTTCTAGGAACAATTGGAGATGCATTGGATGCTCGGCTCACTCACAAGGAAGGTGTTGTCACCATGTGCTTTTTGGAGTCAAGCTAGGATGATCAATGAACTACTTTGTACCTTCAATTGGTATCTACTACATCCTTCCAATGTTAACTCGGTAACAAGTATCTTCATATACTTCATGCACGCATTTCTTGCATCAACCTTGTGTAGGTTGTATCATGACATGTTATTCATTCTCTCTTGTGATACTTGTTTCCTTTCTCAAAGCATCCCAACAATGATCTCTTGTTGCTAGTTGTGATGTCTTTGATGGTTGTGTGGTAAGAATTCATTTATGTACAATAAGACCATATCTAGCCATGTGCTATGCTTCCAAGCAAATATCTTATTGGTATATCTATGACTTCCTTTTCGATATCTTGTTCCTTCGTGTTGTAACTATTTCGGGTGTACATCCTTCTTTGTAGATATATATCATTATGATCTCGTCTACCTAGAACCTTATACACTTGAGAGAAATTACATCTCTAGATGATATCCTTTCTTTCACGTCCACCTTGTCTTTCTTGTTATTTCTTTGGTGGCTCCGTGAAAGCTTTTGTCTTGAGTGCATGTCTTATCTCGTTGCATCTTGATGCACTCCTGTGTGGTGAAGATTATTTTCCTCATGCTTATCTCTACGAGGCTTTTGCCATCTTAATTGGTATCCCTCGTCTTGATGAGGCTTTCATCTTCTATCTTCACCATGGGTTGTCACAAGTTTTGGTTATTCATTTTGCATTTTTAGTGTGCTTGTGAACCCTTTTGCTTGGTGTGTGTGGGGAGGACATGTCATGCACCTTGTATCTCCATTATCCAAGACTATGTTGATGCTTAATGCTCATTCGTACATTAGTCTTCTCAAGTGCTTTGCCATGACTCACACACATCATTTTGGTTGAGCCTACTCTTAAGTTGCCTCTTTTATATGTTGCTCAACCATTTGTTTGTTGCAAGTGCTAGGCTTTGTTTTCTATATGCTCACTTGCACTTGTTGTGAGTTTCTATTGATTTTCGGGGAGTGATGATCCTATTTTGTGCACTCGGTACCCTAATGCAAATATTGTAAGAAGTGCACAAATCATGGAGAGCTTCACTAGTGTCTTTAGAACACTCTGTTGCTCTCTTGCACTTGTCGTGAGGTTCTATTGATCTTGGGGGAGTGACGATCCTATTTTGTGCTCGTTGTATCCAGTTACAAAACTAAATTGTGCACAAATCATGGGGAGCTTCTCTAGTTTCTCTAGAACACTGCTTTGCTCATATCATAATTTATTTCATTCATGTGGCACGTAGGATCATTGGTCTAGTTGGCTCAATTGATATCCGTTGATTGCTTGCTTCAATTGGTATCTTTTGATTGCTTGTTTGCTTGTTTCTCTCTTTCTTATGTCTTTGTGGCATATCTTTCTTTTGTAAACTTTGGGCCTAAATATAGTTAGTTTTCCTCCTAGTATTTACCGTCAAACTTGTGTATTGCATTCCACTCTCTTGTTGAGAAATACACAAATTATGGAGGAACACAATTTATATTGGCCTTCTAAGCTTTTCTCCCATTTTGGCAATCGATGCTAATGGGGGAGAAGTTTGAGAGAGTTTTGTGGAGAAGTTTAGAAAAATTCTCTCCTCTTGCTTTGGTTTTGTTCCTAAGCATTTGCATCTCTTACTCATGCATCATTGGTTGTTGCATTGCATGGTGATGCATAATTCCTTATATAAACTCTCAATTACCAAAATGGGGGAGATTGAAAGAACATGTGGTGCCCCCATGTTTGGTTTTGGTAATTGACGACAATCTCTATGGACTAGTGGTTGCCTTGAGTTATATTTGAAGGTTTTGTCCATAGGCTTTTCTTGGAGTACATGTGTTGGTCCCAAGGAGAGTTTGTGTTGACCAAGGCGCTATTAAGGAATTATCCAAAGATTGGTCATGTGAGAGTTGAGCTTATTGCAAGCATGTCTTGAAGAAGAAGATTGTGTGATCATTCATGTTTAGCTTCAAGACATCATCCAAATGAAGAGAGTTGGAAAGATTCTAGGTTGATCAAGACTAAGTCAAGAGTGAATCAAGTTGATCAACTCACAAAGCGTAGAAGATGTACCGAGAGGGATCAAGTGATCCCATGGTATGGTAAGCATTGTCCATTGTGCTTTGTGTACTAACCCATGGTCTATGTGAGAGTTCTATGTGGGGTTAGGTACGTGTTCATGGGCTTGCGTCAAGAGGAAGATATCACTCAACCCATGGAGAGGATGACATCAAGTGGTGATCGTCATCAAGATTGCCGTGTGCAAGTTCAAGTGGAGCATCACGAAGAGATCAAGTGCTTGAAGCTTGCCGTCCATTGTGGTGACAATGGACTTGTGAAGATGTGCCGAAGAGTGGCTCACCCATAGTGGACTATGGGGGAGTAATCATCTAGTCTTCATCGAGCCAACGCAATCAAGAAAGGTGGTCCAACTTGAGGGAGTCAAGATCGCCATCATCTAGCTCAAGTGGACCATGTGCAAGGCAAAGGTTTGCCCTTGATAGGTTTTCTATTTTACCGGTCTCATGGAGGTAGTTGGGAGACCGGGTTATAGGATCGGTAGCCGTACTATCAAGGGGGGCTCTCAAGTGAGTAGCTTGATCGTATAGTTCGTCGAGAGCTCAAACCATTGCATCCTTGCATCATGTTTCTTGGTTCTTGTTTGGTTCTCTTTGTGAGTCTTAGAGCTTATGGTCATCTTGATGACAAGCTTGAGTTCATCGAAAACGGAGTTTGCATGCGTCTTCTATGATGTTTTCGATGTTGGAGGTTTTACCGGTCTTATCCAAGGAAGGGTTCTCACCATTTTCTTTTGGGACTTTTCTCATTTGATTCTTGTTGGTATTTCTATCAAGATTGTGTTAGCCCTTGTCGCTAGCTTTCCAACAAACTTGGTTTCGTCGAATTCGGAGTCCGTTTGCAGAAGTTGTGTCAGTTTTGGTGTTCTGAAAAGGCTGCAGCGGTACTACCGCGGACAGGAGCGGATGTAATTTTTTACTACCGCTTGGAGCAGTACTACCGCGGCTACTTCCGTGGCTACTTCCGCTCGGGACCAAAAACTCGTCACAAGTCCAGCGATGGTAGGCATGGATGTAATTTTTTAGTACCGCTCGCAAGTAGTAGTACCGCTACCCTTAGCAGTAGTACCGCTACCCCTAGCGGTAGTACCGTGAGGTCAAGCGGTACTACCGCTCCGACGGTTCTTCTGGCTTTTTTGCCTCCTCGCTGTTGTGTTTCAAAGGGCTACTACCGCCCTAGAGGTAGTACCGCTCCTTGGAGCGGTAGTACCGCTCGGTGCGGGCTGTGACCATAACGGTTGGATTTTTCCCCACCTATAAAAGGGGGTCTTCTTCCCCAATGAACCTTATCCTTTGAGCTCGTGTTCTTCCCCATTGTTGACCTTCTTCGAGCTTGCTAACTCTCAATCCCTCCATGGATTCTTGCTAGTTTTTGAGGGAAAAGAGAGAGGAGATCTAGATCCACATTTCCACCAATCACTTTCTCCTCTATGTGAGGGGAACCCCTTGGATCTAGATCTTGGAGTTCTTGGTGTTCTCCTTCTTGTTCTTCCTCTCATTTTCCTCCCTAGCATTAGTTGCTTCGGTGGGATTTGAGAGAGAAGGACTTGGGCACTCCGTGTGCCCTTGCCATTGCATTTGGTGCATCGGTTTGAGTTCTCCACGGTGATACGTGGAAGTTACAAGTTGAGAAGCTTATTACTCTTGGGTGCTTGGTACCCTTGAGCTTGTTCCTCTTGGGTGCTTGGGCGCCCTAGACGGTTGGTGGTGTTCGGAGCTCAATCATTGTGGTGTAAAGCTCCGGGCAAGCGTCGGGGTCTCCAATTAGGTTGTGGAGATCGCCCCGAGCAATTTGACGGGTTCCGGTGACCGCCCCCAAGGGTTGCCAAAGTGTACGGGTTCGGTGACCGCCCCCAAGGGTTGCCATTTGTACGGGTTCGGTGACCGCCCTCAAGGGTCCCTTAGTGGAATCACGGCATCTTGCATTGTGCGAGGGCGTGAGGAGATTACGGTGGCCCTAGTGGCTTCTTGGGGAGCATTGTGCCTCCACACCGCTCCAAACGGAGATTAGCATCCGCAAGGGTGTGAACTTCGGGACATCGTCGTCTCCGCGTGCCTCGGTTATCTCTTACCCGAGCCCTTTACTTATGCACTTTACTTTGTGATAGCCATATTGTTTCTTGTCATATATCTTGCTATCATCTAAGTAGTTTTTCTTGCTTAGCATAAGTTGTTGGTGCACATAGGTGAGCCTAGTTGTTGTAGGTTTTGTGCTTGACAAATTAACCGCTAGGTTTATTCCGCATTTGTTCAAGCCTCAGCCGTAATTATTTTAAAGCGCCTATTCACCCCCCCTCTAGGCGACATCCACGATCTTTCACCCTCCCTTTCCTCTCGGCCCCTACCTCCATTGGATCTCCACCGCCGCCGCCGGCGGGTGCCCCCGACGCTGGCCCGGGTGCTGCCGGCGGCGGCGGGCCCTTCTGTCCCCGCGCGCTCGTCCCCTTCCTGGGGCAGGTGATGGCGGCGGTGCTGCTCGGCTGGGCGGCGGCCGTCGGCGGTGGGCGAGGGGCGGTGCTGCCCTCGGCGGTAGGGCGGCGTGGTGACGTGCGGTGGCCGGCGGCGCGCCCCCAGCCCAGATCTGGGCCCTCCCGGCCCCATCTGGGTCCTAGCAGACTGGCCATTGGCGTGGCTTCGACGTCCTATACGTGGCACGGAGGAGGAGCGGCTCGGACTCGAGGTGGTGGCGCCGACGGCATGCCTTCTGCAGCGTGAAGGCGGGAGGTTTACAGGCATCTGCGGACCCGGCTGGACCTGTGGGCCCATGGGACCGGTATGCTCCTGCTGTCACGTCCGGTCGGTTACCGTCGTTGACGGTGGAGGTTGGACCCTCCCGCGTGCCGACGATGCTGCTGTCCCGAGTCCCGGCTCCTCTCCTTCGTTGAGCAGGCCCCTTTCGCGGTGCCGTGGTGAGACGGCGTGGAAGCTTCAAGACCGTTTTGGCGCAGAGTGGTGGTTTGTTTGGTGGCGTGCTCCAGATCGCCCGAGGTGAAGGTTGGGATCGGGAGAAATCCCTGTCGGCCGAGCCGACTCCGACGCGGTGATGCCTGAGGGTGCCACCGAACCTTCCTGGAGGGCGTCGAAGGTACCCTTCCTCTCTCCTCGTCGCGTACCGGGGGAAACCCTTGGCAGCAGCGTTGTCATCGCTGCGTCCCTTCTTGGAGGTGTTGATTGGTACCGGCGCTCCGGAGTATAGGAGCTTAGTTTAGGATCCCGGTGGGCGCGGTGGTCGCGAAGCTTCTTCGTTTTTGTTGATCCGCCGGTGTCGGCATTAGTTTCTTTTCTTTTTCTCTTTCGTTTATTTTGGGCGTGCCTGTGCTGCTTCCACCCCAGCACCTATCTGGTTGTATTGGTGATGTTTGCTTTGTAATACAAAGCGGGGGAAACCCTATTTCATAAAAAAGCATGGATGCATGCATGTAAATACACAAAAAGTACTTTTCTTTTGCATGATTAACCAACCGTAAGTCGCAGTATCTCATGCTTATGCTAGCCTGCCAGTGCGGGGGAGATGGTGGTTGTGGACACGTGAATTTATAGGACCACCACGTACTCCTACACACATTTGGCAGTGATAGTTGTTGGGGAACGTAGCAGAAATTCAAAATTTTCTACGCATCACCAAGATCAATCTATGGAGTCATCTAGCAACGAGAGAGAGGAGGGGAGTGCATCTACATACCCTTGTAGATCGCGAGCGGAAGCGTTCAAGAGAACGGGGTTGATGGAGTCGTACTCGTCG
Organism: Triticum aestivum; assembly: GCF_018294505.1. Taxonomy (NCBI): domain Eukaryota; kingdom Viridiplantae; phylum Streptophyta; class Magnoliopsida; order Poales; family Poaceae; genus Triticum; species Triticum aestivum. The sequence goes on from NC_057811.1 coordinate 477,682,404, forward strand.
TGATCCAAATCACCGATGATCCTAGCGCCGAACAGACGGCACCTCCGCGTTCAACACACGTACGGAGCAGCGACGTCTCCTCCTTCTTGATCCAGCAAGGGGGGAGGAGAGGTTGATGGAGATCCAGCAGCACGACGGCGTGGTGGTGGAAGTAGCGGGGATCCCGGCAGGGCTTCGCCAAGCACTAACGGGAGGGAGAGGTGTCACGGGAGGGAGAGGGAGGCGCCAGGGGCTTAGGTATTGCTGCCCTCCCTCCCCCCACTATATATAGGGCCAAGGGAGAGGGGGGCGCAGCCTTGGCCCTTCCTCCAAGGAAGGGTGCGGCCAGGGAGGAGTCCATCCTCCCCAAGGCACCTCGGAGGTGCCTTCCCCCTTTAGGACTCTCCCTTTATCTTATCTCTTGGCGCATGGGCCTCTTGGGGCTGGTTCCCTTGGCCCATATAGGCCAAGGCACACCCCCCACAGCCCATGTGCCCCCCCCGGGGCTGGTGGACCCCTTGGTGGACCCCCGGACCCCTTTCGGCACTCCCGGTACAATACCGATAAAGTGCGAAACTTTTCCGGCGACCAAAATAAGACTTCCCATATATAAATCTTTACCTCCGGACCATTCCGGAACTCCTCGTGACATCCGGGATCTCATCCGGGACTCCGAACAACTTTCGGGTTACTGCATACTAATATCTCTACAACCCTAGCGTCACCGAACCTTAAGTGTGTAGACCCTACGGGTTCGGGAGACAGGCAGACATGACCGAGACGACTCTCCGGTCAATAACCAACAGCGGGATCTGGATACCCATGTTGGCTCCCACATGCTCCTCGATGATCTCATCGGATGAACCACGATGTCGAGGATTCAATCAATCCCCTATACAATTCCCTTTGTCTATCGGTATGTTACTTGCCCGAGATTCGATCGTCGGTATCCCGATACCTTGTTCAATCTTGTTACCGGCAAGTCTCTTTACTCGTTCCGTAACTCACATCATCCCGTGATCAACTCCTTGGTCACATTGTGCACATTATGATGATGTCCTACCGAGTGGGCCCAGAGATACCTCTCCGTTTACACGGAGTGACAAATCCCAGTCTTGATTCGTGCCAACCCAACAGACACTTTCGGAGATACCTGTAGTGCACCTTTATAGCCACCCAGTTACGTTGTGACGTTTGGTACACCCAAAGCATTCCTACGGTATCCGGGAGTTGCACAATCTCATGGTCTAAGGAAATGATACTTGACATTAGAAAAGCTCTGAGCAAACGAACTACACGATCTTGTGCTAGGCTTAGGATTGGGTCTTGTCCATCACATCATTCTCCTAATGATGTGATCCCGTTATCAACGACATCCAATGTCCATGGTCAGGAAACTGTAACCATCTATTGATCAACGAGCTAGTCTCCTAGAGGCTTACTAGGGACATGGTGTTGTCTATGTATCCACACATGCATCTGAGTTTCCTATCAATACAATTCTAGCATGGATAATAAACGGTTATCATGAACAAGGAAATATAATAATAACCTATTTATTATTTCCTCTAGGGTATATTTCCAACAGTCTCCCACTTGCACTAGAGTCAATAATCTAGTCCACATCACCATGTGATTAACACTCATAGTTCACATCACCATGTGACCAACATCCATAGAGTTTACTAGAGTCAACAATCTAGTTCACATCTCTATGTGATTAACACTCAATGAGTTCTGGTTTGATCATGTTATGCTTGTGAGAGAGGTTATTAGTCAACGGGTCTGAACCTTTCAGATCCGTGTGTGCTTTACGAATATCTATGTCATCTTGTGGATGCTACCACGCGCTATTTGGAGCCATTTAAAATAATTGCTCTACTATACGAATCCGGTTTACTACTCAGAGTCATCCGGATTAGTGTCAAAGTTCGCATCGACGTAACCCTTTACGACGAACTCCTTTTCACCTCCATAATCGAGAAAATCCTTAGTCCACTAGATACTAAGGATAAGTTCGACCGCTGTCATGTGATCCATACCCGGATCACTATTGTACCCCTTGACCAACTCATGGCAAGGCACACTTCATGTGCGGTACACAGCATAGCATACTGTAGAGCCTACGTCTGAAGCATAGGGGACGACCTTCGTCCTTTCTCTCTCTTCTGCTGTGGTCAGGTCTTGAGTCTTACTCAATACTCACACCTTGTAACACAGCCAAGAACTCCTTCTTTGCTGATCTATTTTGAACTCTTTCAAAATCATGTCAAGGTGTGCGTTCTTTGAAAGTATCATCAGGCGTCTTGATCTATATCTATAGATCTTGATGCCCAATATGTAAGCAGCTTTATCCAGGTCTTCCTTTGAAAAACTCCTTTCAAACAACCCTTTATGCTTTCCAGAAATTTTACATCATTTCGGATCAAAAATATGTCATTCACATATACTTATCAGAAATGTTGTAGCGCTCCCACTCACTTTATTGTAAATACAAGTTTCTAACAAACTTTGTATAAACCCAAAAACTTTGATCACTCCATCAAAGCGTATATTCTGACTCCGAGATGCTTGCTCTAATCCATGGAAGGATCGCTGGAGCTAGCATACCTTTTAGCACCCTTAGGATCGACAAAACCTTTCTGATTGTATCACATACAACCTTTCCTTACGAAAACTGGTAAGGAAACTTGTTTTGACATCCATCTGCCAGATTTCATAAATGCAGCTAATGCTAACATGATTCCGACGGACTTAAGCATCGCTACGGATGAGAAAATCTCATCGTAGTCAACTCCTTGAACTTGTGGAAATACTCTTTGCCACAAGTCGAGCTTCATAGACGGTAACATTACCGTCCACGTCCGTCTTCTTCTCAAAGATCCATTTATCTCGGATTTCATGGCTTCTAACCATTTGTCGGAATATGGGCCCACCATCGCTTCTCCATAGCTCATAGGTTCATCGTTGTCCAACAACATGACTTCCAAGATAGGATCACGCACTACTCTGAAGTATTACGCATCCTCGTCGTCCTACGAGGTTTGGTAGTGACTTGATCTGAAGTTTCATGATCACTATCATAAGCTTCCACTTCAATTGGTGTAGGTGCCACAGGAACAACTTCCTGTGCCCTGCTACACACTAGTTGAAGTGACGGTTCAATAACCTTATCAAGTCTTCACCATCCTCCCACTCAATTCTTTCGAGAGAAACTTTTCCTCGAGAAAGGACTCGTTTCTAGAAGCAATTACTTTTGCTTCCAGATCTGAAATAGGAGGTATACCCAACTGTTTTGGGTATTCTTATGAAGATGTATTCATCCGCTTTGGGTTCGAGCTTATCAGCCTGAAACTTTTTCACATAAGCATCGCAACCCCAAACTTTTAGGAAACGACAACTTAGGTTTTGCTAAACGGTGTCGTCTCAACGGAATTGCGTGGTGCCCCTTTTAAAGTGAATGCGGTTGTCTCTAATGCCTAACCCATAAACGATAGTGGTAATTCGATAAGAGACATCATGGTATGCACCATATCGAATAGGGTGCAGTTATGATGTTCGGACACACCATCACACTATGGTGTTCCAGGTGGTATTAATTGTGAAACACTTTCCACAATGTCTTAATTGTGTGCCAAACTCGTAACTCAGATATCTCTATGATCATATCATAGACATTTTATCCTCTTGTCACGACGACCTTCAATTTCACCCTGAAATTACTTGAACCTTTCAATAATTCAGACTTGTGTTTCATCAAGTAAATACACTCAGCATCTACTCAAACCATCTGTGAAGTAAGAACATAACAATATCCACTGCATGCCTCGGCACTCATTGGACTGCATACATCAAAATGTATTACTTCCAATAAGTTGCTCTCTTGTTCCATCTTACTGAAAACGAGGCCTTTCAGCCATCTTGCCCATGTGGTATGATTTGCATGTCTCAAGTGATTCAAAATCAAGTGAGTCCAAACGATCCATCTGCATGGAGTTTCTTCATGCATATATACCAATAGACATGGTTCGCATGTCTCAATCTTTTCAAAAATGACTGAGTCCAAAGATCCATCTACATGGAGCTTCTTCATGCGTTCTATACTAATATGTCTCAAATAGCAGTGCCACAAGTATGTGGTACTATCATTACTATTTTGGCATGAACATGTGTATCACTACGATCGAGATCCATTTTAGGTGCAAGACCATTGAAGGTATTATTCAAATAAACAGAGTAACCATTATTCTCCTTAAATGAATAACCGTACTGCGATAAACATAATCCAATCATGCTCAACGCAAACACCAAATCTCGATAGTAGAGGGAGCATGCGATGCTTGATCACATCAACCTTGGAAATACTTCCAACACATATCGTCATCTCACCTTTAGCCAGTCTCCATTTATTCCGCAACTTTTATTTCGAGTTACTAACACTTAGCAACCGAACCGGTATCTAATACCCTGGTGCTGCTAGGAGTACTAGTAAAGTACACATTCATATAACGTATATCCAATATACTTCTGTCGACCTTGCCTGCCTTCTCATCTACCAAGTATCTAGGGTAGTACTGCTTCAGTGACCGTTCCCCTCATTACAGAAGCACTTAGTCTCGGGTTTGGGTTCAACCTTGGGATTCTTCACTAGAGCAGCAAATGATTTGCTGTTTCATGAAGTATCCCTTTTGCCCTTGCCTTCTAGGAACTAGTGGTTTTACCAACCATCAACAATTGATGCTCCTTCATGATTTCTACTTTCGCGGTGTCAAACATCGCGAGTTGCTCAAGGATCATCATGTCTATCCCTGATATGTTATAGTTCATCACGAAGCTCTAATAGCTTGGTGGCAGTGACTATGGAGAACCATCACTATCTCATCTGGGAGATTAACTCCCACTCGATTCAAGTGATTGTGGAACTCAGACAATCTGAGCACATGCTCAACGATTGAGCTCTTCTCCCTTAGTCTGCAGGCTCAAGAAACTTGTCAGAGGTCTCATACCTCCTGACGTGGGCACTAGTCTGAAATCCCAATTTCAATCTTCGGAACATCTCATATGTTCTGCGACGTTTCAAAAACGTCTTTGGTGCCACAATTCTAAACCGTTAGCATTACGCACTGAACTATCACGTAGTCATCAAAACGTGTATGTCAGATGTTTCGCAACATCTACAGACGACGCTGAGGTTCAGCACACCGAGCGATGCATTGAGGACATAAGCCTTCTGTGCAGCAATGAGGACAATCCTCAGTTTACGGACCCAGTCCGCATAATTGCTACTATCAACTTTCAACTAAATTTTCTCTAGGAACATATCTTAACCAGTAGAACTAAAGCGCAAGCTATGACATAATTTGCAAAGACCTTTTGACTATGTTCATGATAATGAAGTTCATCTGATTATTGAACTCCCACTCAGATAGACATCCCTCTAGTCATCTAAGTGATACATGATCCGAGTCAAACTAGGCCGTGTCCGATCATCACGTGAGACGGACTAGTCATCATCGGTGAACATCTCCATGTTGATCGTATCTACTATACGACTCATGTTCGACCTTTCGGTCTCTTGTGTTCCGAGGCCATGTCTGTACATGCTAGGCTCGTCAAGTCAACCTAAGTGTTTCGCATGTGTTCCGAGGCCATGTCTGTACATGCTAGGCTCGTCAACACCCGTTGTATTCGAACGTTAGAATCTATCACACCCGATCATCACGTGGTGCTTCGAAACAACGAACCTTCGCAACGGTGCACAGTTAGGGGGAACACGTTTCTTGAAATTTTAGTGAGGGATCATCTTACTTACTACCGTCGTTCTAAGCAAATAAGATGCATAACATGATAAACATCACATGCAATCAAGTAGTGACATGATATGGCCAATATCATTATGCTCCTTTGATCTCCATCTTCGGGGCACCATGATCATCTTTGTCACCGGCATGACACCATGATCTCCATCATTGTGTCTTCATGAAGTTGTCACGCCAACGATTACTTCTACTTCTATGGCTAACGCGCTTAGCAATAAAGTAAAGTAATTTACATGGCGTTATTCAATGACACGCAGGTCATACAAAAATAAAGACAACTCGTATGGCTCCTGCCGGTTGTCATACTCATCGACATGCAAGTCGTGATTCCTATTACAAGAATACGATCAATCTCATACATCACATATATCATTCATCACATCTTCTGGCCATATCACATCACATAGCACATGCTGCAAAAACAAGTTAGACGTCCTCTAATTGTTGTTGCAAGTTTTTACGTGGCTTGTATAGGTTTCTAGCAAGAACGTTTCTTACCTACGTAAAACACAACGTGATATGCCAATTTCTATTTACCCTTCATAAGGACCCTTTTCATCAAATCCGTTCCGACTAAAGTGGGAGAGACAGACACCCGCTAGCCACCTTATGCAACTAGTGCATGTCAGTCGGTGGAACCTGTTTCACGTAAGCGTACGTGTAAGGTCGGTCCGGGCCGCTTCATCCCACAATGCCGCCGAAACAAGATAAGACTAGTAGCGGCAAGAAGAATTGACAAAATTGATGCCCACAACTACTTTGTGTTCTACTCGTGCATAGAAACTACACATAGACCTAGCTCATGATGCCACTGTTGGGGAACGTAGCAGAAATTCAAAATTTTCTACGCATCACCAAGATCAATCTATGGAGTCATCTAGCAACGAGAGAGAGGAGGGGAGTGCATCTACATACCCTTGTAGATCGCGAGCGGAAGCGTTCAAGAGAACGGGGTTGATGGAGTCGTACTCGTCGTGATCCAAATCACCGATGATCCTAGCGCCGAACGGACGGCACCTCCGCGTTCAACACACGTACGGAGCAGCGACGTCTCCTCCTTCTTGATCCAGCAAGGGGGGAGGAGAGGTTGATGGAGATCCAACAGCACGACGGCGTGGTGGTGGAAGTAGCGGGGATCCCGGTAGGGCTTCGCCAAGCACTAACGGGAGGGAGAGGTGTCACGGGAGGGAGAGGGAGGCGCCAGGGGCTTAGGTATTGCTGCCCTCCCTCCCACCCACTATATATAGGGCCAAGGGAGAGGGGGGGCGCAGCCTTGGCCCTTCCTCCAAGGAAGGGTGCGGCCAGGGAGGAGTCCATCCTCCCCAAGGCACCTCGGAGGTGCCTTCCCCCTTTAGGACTCTCCCTTTATCTTATCTCTTGGCGCATGGGCCTCTTGGGGCTGGTTCCCTTGGCCCATATAGGCCAAGGCGCACCCCCACAGCCCATGTGGCCCCCCCGGGGCTGGTGGACCCCTTGGTGGACCCCCGGACCCCTTTCGGCACTCTCGGTACAATACCGATAAAGTGCGAAACTTTTCCGGCGACCAAAATAAGACTTCCCATATATAAATCTTTACCTCCGGACCATTCCGGAACTCCTCGTGACGTCCAGGATCTCATCCGGGACTCCGAACAACTTTCGGGTTACCGCATACTAATATCTCTACAACCCTAGCGTCACCGAACCTTAAGTGTGTAGACCCTACGGGTTCGGGAGACAGGCAGACATGACCGAGACGACTCTCCGGTCAATAACCAACAGCGGGATCTGGATACCCATGTTGGCTCCCACATGCTCCTCGATGATCTCATCGGATGAACCACGATGTCGAGGATTCAATCAATCCCGTATACAATTCCCTTTGTCTATCGGTATGTTACTTGCCCGAGATTCGATCGTCGGTATCCCGATACCTTGTTCAATCTCGTTACCGGCAAGTCTCTTTACTCGTTCCGTAACTCACATCATCCCGTGATCAACTCCTTGGTCACATTGTGCACATTATGATGATGTCCTACCGAGTGGGCCCAGAGATACCTCTCCGTTTACACGGAGTGACAAATCCCAGTCTTGATTCGTGCCAACCCAGCAGACACTTTCGGAGATACCTGTAGTGCACCTTTATAGCCACCCAGTTACGTTGTGACGTTTGGTACACCCAAAGCATTCCTACGGTATCCGGGAGTTGCACAGTCTCATGGTCTAAGGAAATGATACTTGACATTAGAAAAGCTCTGAGCAAACGAACTACACGATCTTGTGCTAGGCTTAGGATTGGGTCTTGTCCATCACATCATTCTCCTAATGATGTGATCCCGTTATCAACGACATCCAATGTCCATGGTCAGGAAACCGTAACCATCTATTGATCAACGAGCTAGTCTCCTAGAGGCTTACTAGGGACATGGTGTTGTCTATGTATCCACACATGCATCTGAGTTTCCTATAAATACAATTCTAGCATGGATAATAAACGATTATCATGAACAAGGAAATATAATAATAACCTATTTATTATTGCCTCTAGGGCATATTTCCAACAATAGTATCCTCGTTAATTCCTACGCACAACTACTAGCTACCGTCGGTCGTCGATGGCCGTTGAACGCATGAATCCAGAACTATGTTAGTTGGAAGCCCCTCAGGCTTATCAGAGTTTAGCTCATCCTGGCCGTCGGATCGAGAGTTTGATGCATTCTGGTCCGTCGGATCGAGCCTTCGGACGATCTGGGCCACCGGATCGAGAGGAGACACTGCTACAACGAATAGTAGTCGAAAACGCGTGTCACCGCGTGCAATTCCGGTGCCCCGCCGGGGGCATTTCTGTCATTTCGCATGACTGGGAAAATATCCCATAGCGAGCGCCTCGCCGCCTCTCCCCCGCAGACCCGCGCTCGCGCCCCGTCCTCCCGCATCCCCCGCTCGCCCCTGCCCTCTCCCTCCAAACCCTAGCCCTGACCTTGCAGCCCCGCCCACTTCGCCGCCACCAACGCCCCACAGACCTCGCCGCCGCCGACGCCCCTCAGACCGCGCCATCGTGGACCCTAGCTAGCCGCCTCCTCCTCCCGCACCTCCTCCCCCACGTGACCACTCTCATCTCTTCCCCGATCCCCTCCCAACCCTAGCAGCCGCCGTCGCACTCTCGTCCTCCTCTCCTCCCGTCCCTCCCCCCCCCCCCCGATCTGAATCCTCCCCCAGAACCCGACCCATGGTGCCGCCCAGCTCGACGCCCTCGGCCGTCGCCCGGCTCGCCGCCTCGCGCAGTCCCGCCCATGCCCCCCCGCCCCGCCCTCTTCGTCGCCGCCGGCAGCGCTCCCTCGTCGCGCTCGCTGCCCCGTCCACCATTCGCCTCCCACTCCCGCCCGTCCCCGTGCACCATCCTCCCCCGACGTCGTCTGCAGGATGCACTCAGCCGTCAGAGCTGGATCGCACGGCCTCCGCCTAGGCCGCGCCCGAGGCCGACGAGGAGGCCACGGCCATCAGGAGCCCGCGCAAGGGCACCGCATTGGGGAAGATGAAGTTGGCTCCCAAGGCGGCGACGGGCAAGAAGCAGCAGAAGTGGTGAGAGGCTAGGGTTTGTCTTCGTCCAGGGAACTGCATGTCGACCCCTTATCTCTCTCCTTTCTCTGTTCTTGTTTGTTTGTAGCATGGGCTTGTAGCTTTTTTGTCTTCTCTGCCTGGAGATCCTGTTGGATTCGGGCTATATTCCAAAGACTAGATTCCAAGTGGCCTTTTGTGCTCTCTGGATTGGCTAGATTCCAAGTATTAGGAATTTGTTGGCTCGATGGTCTGGCTAGGTTCCAAAGATGGCCACTTTTTGGGGCCTTTTGTGCTACCTTGCTTGGAATCGATGGGAGAGAGAAGGGTTTAGGTAGGTTCCAAATATTGGGATCTTTTGGATCGGTGGTTTGACTAGGTTCGAAAAAAATGGGCTTTTGTTGCTGCCTTGTTAGCAAGGACCAATGAATCGATGGGAGACAGCGAAAGGGATGCATTTCAAGGACTATATTGTTTTAGTTACTGCTGTAGATTTTCATTTTGTTGAATATGGGAGAATAGCGAAAGGGGTGCATTTCAGTTTTAATATTCTTACAGATGTTTTGATGGGAGTCTTTCAGATAATATCCAATTCATCTCTACATCCTCAATGGTTCAACAATCTTCGGGTTATGTGGCAGCGTTTGGGAAACTAGTGTATAGCATTGGTGTGAGTGCGAAAGGAAAACGGTGCAGCCCTTCACGTGAATCCATATTCTTACGCAAATCCGTCCACCCAACAGTCAAGCCAGTGAAGCTGTTCCGCCGATCCCGTGCATGCTGGCTGTGCGCCAACAACGGAGCAGAGTCATTCCACGTCCATGTCATATAGCTGTTTAAACCATTTTTATACTATCAGGAGGGCAACCTCCCCCCACCCCAGTCCATTTGCATTGAAAACCAAACCAGAGAAAACGATACAGGCACACACCAGGCGTATGTTCATGAAACAGTCTGACTGAAAGATTAAAAAGACCAAAATAAACTAGTTTCAGTGCAAACTTATTACAGTTTCCAGACTTCACCGCAACGCTCCTTGGCGAAAAAAGCGTTTGATCCAAATCTTGTTTGGGGAAGAAAGCGTTTGACCCAAATTCAGAGTGTGTTCTGGATACATTTTTAATATATGTAGCAGGAAAAAATATATTAAAAATGATACTCCCTCCAGTCTTTTTTACTTTGCATATTAGATTTTTCCGAAGTCAAAGTCTTTGAAGTTTGACCATGTTTATACAAGAAATTATTAACATTCATAATACAAAATTAATATCATTGGATCAGTTATAGAATACATTCTTATGTTCTATTTATTTGGTACAGTAATGCTGCTAATTTGTACATAAATTTGTCAATAATTTATGAAGTCTGCTTTATAGAAATCTATGCAGAGTACCCAAATTCACACCATCACTCGTAGTACTTCAGGGCAAAGAGCCAAACATGACACTCACGCATGGAACCAACCGGAGGCAGGTCAAAAATTAAAGTGAGTTTTATTCGGTTAAAAAAAAGGGAGCTTTACCGGACGTGGTGTCGCTCGCGGATCACCTGCCACCTTTCTGCAAGTATATACGTGCATGCGTACTGAAGTAGTGTCGCTTGTGCATGCACTAGTAGAAAAACTACTTTACGTGAGACATATTAGTCCCGGTTTGTAATCGAACCGGCACTAATGTGACCATTAGTGTCGGTTCCAACGGCTCGGCGGGCGGCAGTCATTAATCCCGGTTCGTGTTGAACCTTTAGTACAGTGTCGTGCCACGAACCGGGACTAAAGGGGTGGTGGCAGGCTGGCGTCAGGCCGGAGCCCCACGAGCCCCTTTAGTCACGGTTTGTGACACAAACCGGGACTAAAGGTCTAACATTTAGTCCCGGTTTGTGTCACAAATCAGGACTAAAGGGGTCTAACTTTTAGTCCCGGTTGGAGACACAAACCGGGACTAAAGTGCAATTTTCAAACTCCCCCATATCGCCTTTTCAGTTAAAAAAATCAAAAGAAAATGATAAAAATTTCAAAAATTAAAATCCTTCGAGATATAGTTATGTTACTACATCTAGTAGTTAGGGAAATTTAAAAACATAAATTTCGACATGTTTTACAAAAAAGTGTTATAAAAAAGTAAAACAACTATATCTTTTGCATACGATGTCGAAAAGAAACGTATAATATATCAAAATGTTCAGCACGAAAATCCAGGTCTGATTTCAACGGCTGTAGGCCGTAGGCCGTATAATATATCAAAAGGATCTACACCAACCGAGACTAAAGATCCCCTAGACAACGGCGCCGGCTCGTGCCACGTGGTGGGCCTTTGGTCCCGGTTCGTGTTGAACCGGGACTAAAGGGGGACCTTTAGTCCCCATCCTTTAGTGCCGGTTTCAGAATCGGGACTAAAGGTCCTTACGAACCTCATTTTTCTACTAGTGATGGTGGTTGGGAACTTGGAAAAATCCGCGCGTGTATGGGTTTCTGTTGGGCGCATTTAGCTTACCGTGGACGACGGATCAGTCAGTCGACGCTGGCCGGCCGAAATTTCGCTCCGGCCAGCATGCAAATGTAGTAGGAGTAGATCTTACCTGGGTCAGATACAATAGCGTGCATGCATCGACCGATCCTCCCTGTTTCACATTTTCAGACGCCGATCATGTAGTACCAGTGCCGGCTATGGGTTTCCTGGAAGCTAGCGAGACAAGTGTTCTGGTACGTAATAAACGAACGACCGTGAGTCATGGGTGTCCTGGCAGTGGGCCGTCAACTTGTTTGGTTTCTGACCAGGAAAACCATTTATTAATTAATCTGGATGAGGAATAAGGATTAATGATAAGCGTATGGGCCATACGGTATGGCACAGTACAGTGCAGCTGAAATATTCTTGAGGCAGTGTTAAACGAATTTGTCGTCGCATAGCCAACTGCAAGACAGACATAGCGACCCATGCATACCGGTAGAAATTGAAGTTCACCGAAAGTTGCAAGAAACTTCGGGGTGAGCCATACAAAAAACTTCGCTATGCAGGGATCCAATGGAAGTAATGCCTGTACCTAACCGTCTTCACCAGGGGCGGAGCCAGGATTTAAACATGGGGGGGGGGGGGCGAAAAGACAAGAACCAACCGTCATGTAACAATATACATACCAATATATATATTCTACCAATGTAGTGTTGTTACATGTCTAAGTTTTCTAACATATATTAACACAACATTAGTATAATTTGTCTAAGATTTATAAAAATGTATCATAAAATTGTGACATGATACAAGTTTATATTCTGACACATTGTTAAACTGTCTCTTCAGATTTAAGTTTGCATTTACCTGTAACAATGTACTCGAGTTAATAATGTCCTAAAATCTTAATTTATCTTCAATTTAAACTAGAAAAATACCGCTAAACAAAAGCAAATGATACGTTAGATCTATTTCTTTCAACTGTCTACATAAAATTAGCACGTGGTATTACTGAGTTATTAGACACTAGTTGCATCATACGAAAGTAGATTAGCTATAAATATGTACCTTGAAAAAAAGATCCGGGAGAGTTCACTGAACAAGTACAGGCGTGCAGAAAACCGGCGATAAGAATGCGGCCGTTGCAGCATCACTGCGTCTCAGGATTGAAATGATTATATGTACTCGCTGGACACCAGTCTCTGGTATGCAGTATCCTAGCGTCTCGCCGTGTGCTTGTTCTGTTGTTGTGGATCTCGTCATGGCGGCAGGCGGCGGCGGCGGCAAGCGCCCTAGACGGCGATACCTAATAGCTAGACGCAGATATACGCCGATGGATCTGATTGACTTTTTTTTAGGCAAATCTGATTGATACGTGTGCACAGCCGGCAAAACAACCACACATGTGCGAGGCCGCAATGGCTTATTGGTAACATGGGCTGGGCTTTCTTATTTTTATGCGTTGATAAAGCAAGCATTGGGCTAATTAAGTTAATTACTTCCGGCCATTAGCACATCTGCAGTAAAATAACTAGTACAGCCCGCTGCAAATCCATGGGTGGCGAGCGATTGGCAGGGGTCTAGCCCCTGCTCGCCCCCGTCTCCGCCCCTGGTCTTCACTGTCGACCCGCTGCTATTGCTGTCTTCGCTTCGGTATCCACGAAATCGGAAGGGGTGGCCCTTCTTTTATAAAAGAAAAGGCTTGACGGCGCTCCACTGATTTGCTAGCTAGCATGCATGCAGTGCAGTTCAGACGAGGATCTTGAATTGCGATTTTCAGACGGAAGGAGTAGTACTTGTATAGACCCCGGCCACCGTGCTAGCTCGCTGGCTTTCTCTTAGTTGTGGTGTTGTTTAGGTTTTTGCCTCATGGTGTGCATTCCGATGACGTGTGTAGCAATGGGTTTTCTGGCGGTGATTTGGACTCGCTTTTCCTTCTTTTCCATCTCATGTTAAACTCTGGACTTCATCTATTTCCGTTATGATTAATAGAAGGGGGTTTAGCGTGGTTAAGGAAAAGAGTGTGAACATATCAACTTGGTCAATGCATTTTTTTTTGCGGGAATGGTCAATGTAATTTGATGACTCATTGACCATTCCCGCAAAAAAAGAGAAGGTCAATGCAATTTGACGAGTCGAAATATAATCACAAGCAAGTCACATCACACGCATGCATCCACGTACGTCGAGTTTGTCTAATGAAAAATATCTTGTATGTGTCCAAGAAGAAAATATGAACGCGGCGCTAGCAAGTTAACTAGAGTTTTGTGACCTCTTTGTACGTAAACAACTCAGGCAACTCCTTACCGATGCATACGTGCATTTGGGATCAACACACACGCACAGTAATTCTGCACATACCCGGATAGAGACGGTGCCTTCTTTTTTTTATCTCTTTTCAAGCGTGATGGTGCACATTTATCTTTCCCTAATAATAAAGCGGCTATTGCTTCTGCCCACTCACCATCGCGCTTTTGTTTAATAGAAAGAACCTCATCTTTTCTAGAATAAACCCGCAGTCCAAAAATAAGTGAGAAAAAACAATTCAATGATTCGCTTGTCTTCTGGTCGCCCGGCCGGGCCTTCGCACACGCCCCGCAGCCCCAGCCGTTCGGCCCCGATGGCTCAGGACGAGGGGAACCACGGCGGCCCGGGTCGATCGGGTCCAGGAGGGTGGCCCGCGAGGAGGGCACGGTGCTCTCTCTACCCTGGCGGCGCTACGACGTGAGGGAGACGAGGGATATTGAGAGGGTGGGGGAGGGGTAAAGGCCGCCGGCCTGGCTGCGGTTGGCCTGCGGGCATGGCCAAGGCGAGGCGGAGCTTGCAGCAGTGCGCCCTGGGAGGCGGTCGCAAGGTGCAGAGGTGGGTGGCGGTGGGGCAACAGAGGAGGAGCAAGGAGGCCTTGGAGCTCGCGGACGAAGCTGCAGTCGGCGAGGAGGACGTCGGCGCGGGTGGTCGACGCGACGGAGAACGTTGCACAGGGGCTACCCAGCGGCCGGCCATGGTGGTTGCGGCCATGGGACGCGCAACTCACGTCGTGACGCACGAGGCGCAGGCAAGGAAAGGCAGGGGGTTCCAGCCGACAAGGTCCGACGACGCGGCAGATGCGGAGCCATGGGAGGAGGGAGTCGGGGGAGATGGGGATCGAGCGGGGCTCTCCCCTGGCGGCGCGAGGTGGAGGGAGATGAGGGGTAGTGGGGAATCGAGAGAGTGGAGGCGATCGGGCTAGGTCAGGGGATTAGGGTAGATGCAGATGGGGCTTCGGCAGGCCAGATGGGTTGTGCACTACTTCTCTCTCTCTCTCTCTCTCTCTCTCTAAATTCTTTTATACTAGAAATTAGAAAGAAGAAGGAAAAAAAGAGAAGGATGGAAAAGAAATTGCTAGTGTACATGGAAAATGTTGGAACTTTTAATGTAGAGCCTAAGATTTATACTTAGCCCAACAAAAGAAATTTCACCCAATATGGAAGAGTTGAATTCAAACTCACAAGTTAAGGCACACACGGCGGACTAAAAAAATGTGTTTCAGGTCCCACCTTATAAACTATTCTTTTAATTACACCTTTTCTGGTATATAAATTATTGCAACGTCACTGATTTAATTTATTGGATTAGAACGGGTGGTTCTTTTTCTCCCGTTGCAACACACAACCTCTTTTGCTATTCTATTAACTACCAAGAGAACAGTCGACACGTGTTTTTGTAGCTTGCCAACTCGTGTTATGTACAAAGTACGCCGTGTCGCATGCGTGAGCAAAAGTCGATCTCTCCAAACAATCACCGAAAGGTAATCAGCTGCGCATAGATATCATCGACCACTTGGTCAAAAGATATCAACGAACCTAGTACCCGTCTAGTGTCTATTGCCTAGTCATTTCTGAATCAATTCGGCGATGACTGGATACATAATCACGGGTCATATACATGCACGGCTAGCTAATTGCATGTTCCTTCCCTTTAAACCCATCGGTCGCAAAAGTCATATTTATTTGTCATGCATGCACGCATGCATGCATTGGGAAAGCATGCACGCATGCATGTAATACACACCAAGGTGCTACTCGTAGCTAGTACCTGCCACCCATTTCTGCGTGATTAACCAACCGTAAGCCATGCCTTTGATAGGCTGCCATGGTTGTTGGACGCGTGCATTTATTTGGAACACCACGTAATTGTATGGACCCTTGTCATATTTGTAAGAGTATCTACAGCCGGACGTCCTATATCCGTCTCAAACGCTCGGGCAGGCCGTCCGGACACTGACCGATCACAAAAAACTGACCCAACCAGATTTCTCAAATTGAGGGAGTACATACGTACGCACGTATACGTCAATACGTGCATGCATACGCACCAATATCACGCGGTATAGGTTGGTGCATGCATGCCTGGTTGTTGAGGAGCTTGGGAAACTCGGCGCGTGTATTTCCGTTGGGCGCATTGAAGTTACCGTGGACGGGTTCGTACACGACGGATCCTTCAGCGGCGCTGGTCGGCCGCCAGCCGGAATCCCGGCTGGGGAGGAGAGAGGATACGTGCGGTACTCTGCTAGCAAGCTTTGGCGTTTCACAGTTGATCTTGATCGGCGCCTCACTGCAGTGCAATACGTGTCTTGTCGTGGCTGCTGCATGGCTAGGACCACACCATTACTTCCTGCGCGATTTGGATCAGCCAGCAGATATACACTCCAGCGATGATGTCATTTGATTTGATCATATTTGTTGTTCGGCTATCTACCTCCAACGCACCTAGATCGTGCCGGTGCAGCTTGCAGCTAGCAGCCAGCCAGATATTTTGTATGTATTGGTACGTAAGGAACGACCATGAGTCATGGGTGTCCTAGCATTGGCAAGTGTAGTGTTGCTTCCCTCTTTCCCTTTCAAAAACAATTAATAAAGGACTGGACTAACGTCCAAACGTTCTGTTTTCGAGAGTTAGATCCGAACGCCTCACATTCTTAGCAACTGGCTGGAGCGAGCCATGCGAGCATGCATATCCGTAAGCAGGCCACTATAATTAAAAAGACAATCACATGCATGTAAGACAAAATTAATGACATCACTCTATATTCTTTAGTATATTTAACCTTCAGAATATTTTATAGCTCAAACCGTCGGTCCGATTAAAAAATGATTTTACTTAAAAAATCCGTCGTGACGAGAGCTTCGAAACTAGATCCGAATATATAAGATTTTTTAGGGTTGGAATCATGCGAAGAGGTGCCACAGGGGGGCCACGAGGCATCAGGGCGCGCCCTGTTGCCTTGTTGGGGGGGGGGGGGGGGGGGGGGCTGTGGGTCTTTTGGTACTCCCTCGAAGCTTCCCGGGTCTTTTTCCTCCCAGAAAAAATCGTCAAAAAGTTTCGTCACATTTGGACTTCGTTTGGTATAGATTTTCTGGAAAACCTAAAACGAGCAGAAAACATCAACTGGCACTGAGCACTAGATTAATATGTTAGTCCATGAAAATCATATAAAAGTCATATAAAAATGCACCAAAACCTTATAAATTATTGCAAACATGGCACGAATACTTCATAAATTATAGATACGTTGGAGACTTATCAGCATCCCCAAGCTTACTTTCTACTCATCCTCATGTAGGTAAATGATAAAAGAGATAATTTAGGTGTGAATGCTAGCATAGTGTATAAGTTTGATCAATAATAATGTTAATCACTTTTCCTAGCATAAACAACAACCTTTTCTCATAAAACTCATCATGATAAAGTAGCAATCAATTCACATGTTATAGTTCAAACAATGCATTCTCTTGGATTTTAACAACCTATGTTCTTAGTCACCAAACAATTACAATTCATATTGTTTTCTAAAAAGTCTAAATAAGAGCTCCACATACTCAATTATCATATAGTCTTCTATGATTGGTAATACTCAAAGCATACTTTTAGAACAAATAGCATCCATCGAACACAAAGAAAGATAGGGGCTTAATGTTTCGCCTCCCAACTTACTTATCATAGAGATAATTGTGAGCAATAATAATTCACAATCAAATAAATTTAACTGGGTATATGCATTTGGATCTTTCCCCACCACATGATGATTGCGAACTAGAGAATGATTGAGGTTGGAATAAGAAGTTGACTCAACAAAAATAAAATTGACACAAAAAGTAAAAGATATGCCCTTCTCAGACGAAAGCAGGGTTTTGCCGAGGTGCCATAGCTCATTACTTAAAACAGAGATGAATACATTTTGAGTCTCGTGCTTTTCCTGTCAACGCCACGACAAAGGATTTCAATATCTTCCATGATAAACAAATTAGCGGAGGTTCCCATGCGAAAATGAAAAGTTTACTCCCCCTCAACCATACAAACACAAGCCATGGCTAGTCGAATTCACGAGTGCCCTCCAAACAATCTACTTTCTGGGGGGACTTTGTTTTATTATATTTTTATTTAATTTTTTAATAGGATTGTGCATACCAATTACCAGCCTCTCTCGTGCAATGACAAGTGAATAAACAACCATCATGAGAATAACTTGCTTAGCATGGAAGATACTGACCGCCACGTCGCACCATGAGCGGTACAGGCACAGACAAAAGATGTTTATTTGAAGGTTTTAGAGATGACACATGCAAATTTACTTGGAATGGCAGGGTAATATCATATATAGGTAGGTATGATGGATACTCATGGAAGAAACTTTGTTCATGGATTTTGGATGCACAAGCAGTATTCCCGCTTAGTACAGAAAATTTTGGCTAGCAAAGATCCTAAACAAGCACCACATGTTGGAGGATCCGTGACAATATTACTTCTATGCAAATATACCCGAATATATATAACTCATTACGTTGTCTTCATTGTCCAACTTCAAATAATTTGATCAAGTTTGAAAATAATTAATGGGTATTTACAATCATAAAAGATGTCCAAGATAATATATTTGTATGTGATACTAATCATTCATGAATTGCTTGTATGATCAATATTGTGATCGTCAAACATCAATAAATTTTACTTTCTACACTCAATGTGAAATTACTACTAAGCATATGGAACAAAGATAATTTCAGATTTATGATATTCAATTCATTTCAACAATTCGCTCGTAGGATATAAGTGAAGCACAACAGTGAATGACAAACTACTCCAAAAGATATAAGTGAAGAACAATGAGTAGTTATACAATTATGTAGCTATGTGAAGACTCTCTCCAAATAAAGATTTCAGATCCAAGTACTTTATTCAAACAACAAACAAATATAAAAGGGCACTCCAAGAATATCACATATCATGTGAACAAATAAAAACTTAGTCTCAACCGAAACTAATTGATAGTTGTTGATGAAGAAAATTTGGATACCTACCGAGGCATCCCCAAGCTTAATAGATGCTTGAGACTTCTTAGAATATTATCTTGGGGAGCCTTGGGCATCTTCAAGCTTGAGCTCTTGTGTCTCCTTAATTCCTCTCATATCACAGTTTCTCCTAAATATTAAAGACTTAAACCACACAAAACTCAATAAGAACTCGTGAGTTAAGTTAGTATAAATAAACTCAAAGCCTTATCATTCTCTATTGTAACAAATCACCAAAATTATAATTAAACATTGCACACTAAATGCCTCTGCATATTTAATACTCCTATCCTCAAATAGAATTATCAAACAAGCAAACATATGCAAACATAACAGCAATCTGTCTAAACAAAACAGTCTGTAAAGGATGAAGCAAAAATCATACTTAGTTAACTCCAAATTTTTTGAAAAATTACCTCACCGTGTAAAAATTTCAAGATTTTATCATTTTATGACTATTCATATATATTCAAGACATAACATGAAACTTTCTGTTTTCAAACAACAACATATAGACTTGCAGACTGAGCATGGTAAAGACTATACTTATCACTTTTGGTGAAATAAAGGATACAAACATGATTCTAAATATCAGCAAGCAAATAAAAATGAAAGAAAATGACACTCCAAGCAGAACACATATCATGTGACGAAATATAGTTCCAAGAAAGGTTGGAAAAAACGAGGTGGTTGGCCTTCGCCTAGTGCTTAGGTGGTGCTTATACGCCCTAGGCGTGGCCTAGTGCCTAGGTGGTGCTTATGCGCCCTAGGCGTGGCCTAGGCGGTACTATAGTTTTACTATCAGGGTGTATTTGTGAGTATTGTATGTGTGCCGATATTAATTTAAGGCATATAAATAAGTTAACTGCCAGCTACTGCCATTGAAATATGACTCGTTTGGCATATCAGTGTAATATGACATGATTCCTTGCTTGGTTAGACAATTCCTTGATTGCCTTGCCTAGACTTCCATTTATGCCCCAGACGAGGCATTTGGCCATCGCCTAGCGCCTAGGCGTGCCTAAGCGCCTCCTAGGCAATGCCATTTCCAACAAAGGTTCAAAGTGAGGTTACTGATAATGCCGAAGACGAAAGAGGGGATGCCATCTGGGGCATCCCTAAGCTTAAACGCTTGAGTCTTCCTTAAATATTACCTTGGGGTGCCTTGGGCATCCCCAAGCTTAGGGTATTGCCACTCCTTATTCTCCTCATATCGACATCTCACCAAAACATGAAAACTTCAATCACACAAAACTTAACAGAACTTTGTGAGATGGGTTAGTATGATAAAGAATAAATCATCAGTTTGGTACTGTCAAGACAAGTTTCATAATTGTTCCCACATAATTCCTATTGTACTCCATCATTTTTATAATTTATATTGACTAATATAAGCCATAGAAACTATAAAACAAGCAAACTATGCATTAAAAACGGAATCTGTCAAAAACAGAGCCGTCTGTAATGATCTGAACTAGAACCATAGTTATTGTAAACATTGCATGAATACTTCATAAATTATAGATACATTGGAGACATATCACC
This sequence comes from Triticum aestivum, assembly GCF_018294505.1. Classification (NCBI taxonomy): domain Eukaryota; kingdom Viridiplantae; phylum Streptophyta; class Magnoliopsida; order Poales; family Poaceae; genus Triticum; species Triticum aestivum. Next base: position 477,703,062 of record NC_057811.1, read on the forward strand.
CCCCTGCAACCTTTTTCTCAAAAGTCCAGAAACGGCCTTTGTAGCCTAAGTCCATGAGGATGCAAACATCAAGTGTGTCTCAGAAACCTTGTATTTGAGCATTTGTTCGCTGTCCAATTCCCTCGTGTTCATCTGGACATAGACCTTCATTGAAGTCTCCCATGCACAACCATGGGAGGGCGTTCGAACTGCTTATATTTTTTATCACAGTCCTAGTTTGATGACGCATGTGTGTTTGTGCTTCTCCATACACGCATGTGAGCCTCCACGATCCTTGCCCGGGTCCTGAACTGGGCAATCAATATGATAAACAGAGTAAATCATTTTTTATTGGATTGTTCCAATAGATCCATATTCCTAAAAGCAACCAAAAGTAGGTATGTGGACCAAGTGGTTATCTCTGAATTGGTGGAGTCCATTGCTATGCGTTGTGCACTAGAATTTGCTGAAGAAGCAGGCTTCCACATAACTGTCATAGCATCCGACTCCGCCACTTTGGTCAGCAAAGTGTAAAGTGATGCAATGGACATGTCTCAAATAGGTGCCATAGTTTTCGATATTAAGAGTAGGGCTCCCAAGTTTGTTTACTCATGTTAGTTTGTCATGTAGTATGGCAGCTCATGTTCTGGCAAAATTATAGGAACACGATCTTGGGTCCTGTTGGTTTAATGAAGTTCCTGAGTTAATTAGGACCATTCTATGTAACGAACAATCTATGTTTGTCTAAATGTATCTGGCATTTTTCTTAATTTTTTGTATGGTGATACAAATAAGAGGCACGTGAATAGACCAAGCAAGCTAGGGTCTTCCCAACATAAGACAAATGTGGTTGCACTGTGGCATTTGTCTTATTGCAAACTATATCTTTATCAAAATTGCCAAACCCTGAGTGCTGGCTTACCTTGACTTGACCAAACCAATAAAGGGTCTGATTAAACAAGTTTATATTTATGTTCAATTGGCAAGCCGGGGTCAAAGAATATAGAACGGCCAACGTCCGGTAATCATGCCCTCTTCGTCGATCGCTTGGTAAACAAGACCTGCAAGGAGCTAGAGCCGGGCTTCAGGAATTGGTTCCAATTTTATATGACCTTCCGTCTTGATTAGCAAGTTTATACTTGTCATAATCTTCCCTTTCATTTTGTCCATTATGTTCTGATCCAAGTCATAGCCATATTTACTTACTATATGAAGAAATCATCACATGGTCTGCATTCTTGTCATATTTTGTATGCAACCATGAGCATTGCCATTTGCTAGCTTCGCATGATTTGTTAGCTCAGCATGATTAGACATGTAGGCTAGTGTTCATGAAGTATACATGCAATGCCTTGATGCATCCATATCTTTTTTTGCGAATGGATGCAATCATATCAACATGAGCCTAGCAACAATAAGTACCAATAAAAGCATCGTAATAATACAAAATAGCCAAAAATGCATATTGCAAACCATAACTTTATCAAATCGTCAAACCCTCAAAGTGGTGGCATACCTTGACCAAAATGGAGTGCCAAGATCCTCTGGAGCTTCAACACCTAAGAAAAAAGTTGCTAGAAAAAACAAATAAAGCATTTAGGAAATCTCCATAAAGTCAGTGTTACTACCTAGCCTACCTAGAAACATCACAAAATTGGAACAAGCATACCATTGGAAAGAAGATCTCAAATTTAAAACGTGGGAAAAGTAATTAGCTCATTTGGACATGTGGATCAAAAGTTAGAATAGGTCAAAGTTTGATCAAAATAATGGTTTAATTGATATTGAAAGAAATTCACAGAAAGGCCAACTTCGAAGGCGTATTTCCTGGAGGCACTTTCACTTATACCGCCTCAACCCTCGGCATAAGTTGATGACATGTGGGACCGATTGTAAGGTGTAAAGGAGGGAACAGAGAGACATGACTACAACGAGCCTCATCGGCGGCTATCTACAGTGAGAGGGACGAGGGAAAGGAGGGCACCGGAGAACGCAGCGCTTGCCGGTGAGTCCAGCGGTAGTCATTTGGCGGCGACGGATGAACGGACGACAAGGCTCCTCCTCCAAAGTTTCTTGCATACCGCGCTTGATGTCGGCACAATGACGTGTTTGTTTGCGAATATTTTGGATATCTTAGACGCGCGAAGAAATTTTAACTATAATTTATATGTCCTATTTGTACACTTGATTACATGTGCGGAAGACTTTTATATAAGAAAGTACGTCGGCTTTTGTGTATCTAGAAGGTTTCCCGGACTCTGATTTTTATTTTAAGTGTGTTTTCTTCGGGAAAAGACACCCGCTTAATTCCTCCTCTCGAACTCCCTGGAAACTCACCGACACGCAAGTGCGAGGGCTTCCTAGCCGTGCCCACCGTCCGATTGCCTCGCGATCCGCGAGGTCGTTGAATTCGGCACAATGACACATCAGTTTTAAGTTTTAGTTTCTAAAACATCGATTTTAGCGTTCGCTCGTACCAAGTTTTAGTAGCTAAATCTTAACAATGTTTTTAAAACTTGTCAAAATGTATTTACAGTGGATCTTATTCAAAAGTCCTCATCACAAGAAACGTGAATATGCGACGAAACTTACTTTGAAATTTATGTTCAAAAGATATAAAAGATGAAAATCAAAATCCAAAAGAAAAAATGGGGTCGGCGCCCTCGCCCCTATCTGCCACAAATCACCTCCCTCGAATTCCCAAACGATCAACCATCTCTAGAACTAATCCATGAAGGTTGCCGGCAGGAAAGAAGAGTAACAACTTCGAACTAAATTAATTTGACTTTTAAACTAATTAATTACACATTTCTCACAAACAAAAGTTCCAACTAATTTTTTTCACGTTCCAACCATGTCATCGTCAGATACTTCCAATCTGAGAACAGTTCGTCTAAACTTCAAACCAATTTAAAATCTTTCAAGTATACTTCAACACAGGAAGTTAAAGCACTCAGGATATGAAGGCTAGGCAAACAAATCCCATAACGATCGCCTCTAGCTACACACTGCACGTCTATCACACATCCACCCGGGTACAATACCACTCAGTAAAAGAGTATATAACCAAAAATGCGCAAGAGAAGATATAAATACTACAAAGCCAAAGTGACCAACAAAAAGCAGTAGCTACACATATCGGTAACGCCTCAAGAATGCTACCTTAAATTACCTGGAAAATAAGTTGCTTGCCTCTAATAAAATCACAATTAAAACAGTGTTTCATCAACATTTCAAAAGCAACACTTTGGATTGGTGTGCCAATTTCATTTACTGAAAATCCCTTGATTTGATTGCATTTTTCAGTTGCCGTAGTTGCCTGATTTGGGTTGGTACATCGGCCCACAGTCGCGCCGTATACATATATAGTACTCGAAGAATAGTCGTTCTGTTGTAGTAATTAATTAAGTTCTACCTAAGTGTACTTTTCGTTCACTAATAGCTCAACATTGATTACGCGAGCTGCTTGTTCTATATATACACCTATCTAGCATGTGATGTGCTCTTGTACCCATATCTGTCAATTTTGAAAATTGTAGAAGGATTAACTAAACCATTTGCGAACACAGGGGGTCGCCATGGCTTCATATTCAGAGAAGCAGGCCAACGGCATTGGTGAGAAACATCATGATCTAGTTTGTGTGACTGGAGCAGGAGGCTTCATTGGGTCATGGGTGGTGAAGGCGCTCCTCCTCCGTGGCTACCGTGTCCGGGGAACTGCCAGAGATCCCGGTAAGTAATACTAGCATCATATCTATAGCATAAATGAGATGCTAACCGTTCTCTAAATATATGCTTATTTAAAAAGTACTATTTATCACCACTTACAGCGGCTAAGGATTGGTTTGTTTTGTTGTTTATCTTAAACAGCAATATACATATAACTCGCCCCGTTCCATAATTATTGTCATGGTTTTAGTCACAACAATAATTATGAAACTGTGGGAGTATGTACCAACTAGCGACTATACGGTCCGGTAGTAAAACGAGGTGACTGATACACGTCTGCTATGACTGTGAAGCTGATCACAAGAACGCCCACTTGCTTGCTCTGGAGGGAGCCAAGGAGAGGCTATCCCTGTGCCGCGCCAATCTCCTGGACCGCGACAACCTCATCGCCGTGTTCAGCGGATGCCACGGCGTCTTTCATATCGCCTCACCGATCTCCAATACGGACCCGGTAAGTTCACAAACATTCTTCTTTTTTGATAAGGGGAAACCCCGGTATATCTGCATCATAAAGATGCACACAGCCATTGTTCACAAACACTCTGAAGCTTCAAGATACATGGGAGTGATCTACTTAATTATGAGCTTGTAGGACCTCATGGTGGTTGCCGTGGAGGGAACCAAGAACGTGATCAACGCGGCGGCGGACGCGGGCGTGCAGCGTGTGGTGTTCACCTCCTCCTACGGTGCCGTGCACATGGACCCCAACCGGAGCTCCGACGCCGTGCTCGACGAATCGTGCTGGAGTGACTACGAGTTCTGCGAGCAAACAGGCGTAAAAATCACAGCTCCCCTCTTGCGATCCTGACCCAATCTCAGGCTTTAAAACCTCATTGTGTGCCATGCAGAATCTGTACTGCTGCTCGAAGATAATGGCGGAGATCACGGCGAAGGAGGAGGCGGCCAAGAGGGGGCTGGAGCTAGCGGTGGTGCTGCCTTCCATGACGATCGGTCCCGCCCTGCAGCAGAAGCTCAACCTGGGCATCAGTCACATCATCCGCTACGTGACTGGCGCCAAGAAGACCTATCGCAACGCCATCACCGCCTACGTCGACGTCCGCGAGGTGGCCCGCGCCCACGTCCTCGTCTACGAGCGCCCCGACGCGCGCGGCCGCTACCTCTGCATTGGCGCCGTCGTCCACCGCGCCGACTTGGTGCAGCTCCTCGGCGACCTCTTCCCCGAGTACCAGATAACTGCCAAGTAAGTACGTCAAGACAACTGAATTTCTTTCCGTTCATGCCTCCCTACGAAAGCGATGTCTAACGAGTATTTCGATCATATGGCGTGCATGGCATGGCAGATGTGAAGATGACGGCAAGCCTATGGCCAGGCCATACAGGTTCTCCAACCAGAGGCTCAGGGACCTGGGCTTGGAGTTTACTCCCCTCAGGCAGACTTTGTATGACACAGTGGTATCGCTGCAGCAGCAGGGTCACCTGCTTCTGCCCGCGGTTCCAGGCCCAGAACGTGCACGCCTCTAAAGCAACTGCATTATCCTTATGCATTAATACTGCATTAGCGGAATACCAATAACTTGCGCCTGTCTATGAAAATAATCCAATAATATATCCTAAATAAAGTCATGTATATGCTGGTGCATACTATGATACTTGCCTTATGCAGTTACTAAAATGCGACTAGCACCGGTTCATGTGTGTGGAAATTAAAGATCTAAACCCTATATATGTATTTGGTATCCCCATAAAAAAAGAAATACTATATATTTTATGCCATCTGTAATAATGTTGGATTATGACCAAATGTAGATTGTTATTCTTTATGCAATCGTGTGTTGTTATGCTATTTGTAATAGTGGCCCATCATGTATGAATGTGCTATATGCACCCCTTTTTTATAACTAATGTGCTATACACACCTGATGTTACATCTATCTATCTATTATCTATTATTATATAATTATTAAAACAGAGAAACAATCACTAGTAGAAAACAGGGCTTCCGGGCATGGCAAGCCCATTAGTCCCGGTTCAGTCACGAACCGGGACCCATGGGGGCATTCGTCCCGGTTCGTAGCCCAGGGGGCCGGCCGGGGCCTCGTGGGCATTGGTCCCGGTTCGTATGGAACCAATTGTCCCGGTTCGATGCACGAACCGGGACTAATGGGCCTCGCTCCTGGCCCACAACCATTGGTCCCGGTTCTTGGCATGAACCGGGACAGAAGGCCCGGATTTAGTACCGGTTCTAGCCACGAACCAGGACAAATGAGCTGCCTATATATACCCCATCGCCGCAGCAACTATTTTTTCAGGCCGTCGAGGGGAGGGCATCTGGGTGCTCTAGCTCACCTCCTATGCACATGAGGTGTTCGATGAAATGTCTGAGCCACACTAGTTAATCTTTCTCCTCTCGAAACTCGACATCCGAGCTCCATTTTCCCCGAGATTTGTCTAGGTTTAGCGGTCCGTCACGTCCCGTCCCCGTCTTCACCGCCGTCGATCGCCCGCGCCGATCTCGTCGCCAGTACCACCATGGTGAGCCTCTTGTTCTTATCTTCTTTCTGAAAGAAAAAAAATATTCTTACTTCAGATAGATACTTGTCTAATTTTGTTACTTTTATTATTCCTTCTTATTATATAGTGCGATGGTTTTGGTATCCGCCCCCGTCGGCCCTCGTCCTGTCTATGATTCGGATGTGGTATATATTATCTTTTTATAACTATTTGGTTCATTTATTGTTTATGACAATTATGCCGACCAACGTGACATAGATTTTATTTATCTAGGAGGTGGTTGAACCGGAAATTCCAACCGACCCTATTGTCGAGAGGTTAAATTTAGTTGAAGAAGAAAACAATTACTTGAAGGAAAAAATAAAAAAATTGAGGAGGAGAAGATGATATTGGAGTTGCATGTTGCGGATGTCGTCGATGATCACAAGATCAAGATGGATGCAATGCGCTTGAAGATTAGAAAGATTAGAAAATATGCCATTCATACCGAGGCTTGGTATCATTATGCCGTTGGATCAATTGTTACCTTGGTTGCGATTATGATCGCATTTGTTTTCGCATTGAAATGTTTTACATAGTTTCAATGTATGGTTTGATTAATTAGATGCTCTGGAGAGCTATATGTTGTTAGATGAGAACTATGTATGTACTTTGGTTTTAATGTGATGATGAACTTCTATTAATTTGGTCACTTAATTATCTATTCATGATGTTCTGTAATGGTTTTTGACACACTTAATTATATATAATGCACGCAGATGAACCGGCAATGGATGTACGGTGACAGACACACCTCCGAGTACATTAAGAGCGTGCATGATTTTCTCGAAGTGGCTGAGGCAAACAAGCAGAATGGTTTTATGTGTTGTCCAGGCCCTACATGTGGGAATACGAAGTCTTACTCTGACCGGAAAATCCTTCACACCCACCTGCTTTACAAGGGTTTCATGCCACACTATAATGTTTGGACGAGGCACGGAGAAATAGGGGTTATAATGGAAGACGGCGAAGAAGAAGAGGACGATGACAACTATGTGCCCCCTGAATACGGTGATGCTGCAACGGGGGAAGCTGCTAAAGATCAAGAGGAACCAGACGATGTGCCCAATGATGCTGCAACGGGGGAAGCTGCTGAAGATCAAGAGGAACCAGTGCCCGATGATGATGATCTCCGCCGGGTCATTGTCGATGTAAGGACGCAATGCGAAAGTCAAAAGGAGAAGCTGAAGTTCGATCGCATGTTAGAGGATCACAAAAAAGGGTTGTACCCCAATTGCGAAGATGGCAACACAAAGCTCGGTACCGTACTGGAAAAGGATTTGAGAAGCTATTGAAAATATTGAAGAAGAAGCTTCCAAAGGATAACGAATTGCCCGACAGTACATACGCAGCAAAGAAGGTCGTATGCCCTCTAGGATTGGAGGTGCAGAAGATACATGCATGCCCTAATGACTGCATCCTCTACCGCGGTGCGTACAAGGATTTGAACGCATGCCGGTATGCGGTGCATTGCGGTATAAGATCAGACGAGATGACCCTGGTGATGTTGACGGCGAGCCCCCCAGGAAGAGGGTTCCTGCAAAGGTGATGTGGTATGCTCCTATAATACCATGGTTAAAACGTCTGTTCAGAAACGAAGAGCATGCCAAGTTGATGCGATGGCACAGTAAGGACCGCAAGAAAGGCGGGAAGTTGAGAGCACCCGCTGACGGGTCGCAGTGGAGAAAAATCGAGAGAAAGTACTGGGCTGAGTTTGCAGCTGACCGAAGGAACGTTGGTTTGGTTTAAGCGCGGATGGCATTAATCCTTTCGGGGAGCAGAGCAGCAATCACAGCACCTGGCCCGCGACTCTATGTATGTATAACCTTCCTCCTTGGATGTGCATGAAGCGGAAGTTCATTATGATGCCAGTTCTCATCCAAGGCCCTAAGCAACCCGGCAACGACATTGATGTGTACCTAAGGCCATTAGTTGAAGAACTTTTACAGCTGTGGAATGGAAACGGTGTACGTACGTGGGATGAGCACAAACAGGAGGAATTTAACCTGCACGCGTTGCTATTTGTAACCATCAACGATTGGCCCGCTCTCAGTAACCTTTCAGGACAGACAAACATGGGATACCACGCATGCACGCACTATTTAGATGACACTGAAAGTATATACCTAGACAAATGCAGGAAGAATGTGTAACTGGGCCATCGTCGATTTCTTCCGACCAACCATCAATGTCGAAAGAAAGGCAAGCATTTCAAAGGCGAGGCAGATCACCGGAAGAAGCCCGCCGTGCGTACCGGTGATCACATACTTGCTATGGTCAATGATTTACACGTAATCTTTGGAAAAGGTCCCGGTGGACTAGTTGTTCCGAATGACGCTGAGGGACACGCACCCATGTGGAAGAAGAAATCTATATTTTGGGACCTACCCTACTGGAAAGACCTAGAGGTCCGCTCTTCAATCGACGTGATGCACGTGACGAAGAACCTTTGCGTGAACCTGCTAGGCTTCTTGGGCGTGTATGGGAAGACAAAAGATACACCTGAGGCACGGGAGGACCTGTAACGTTTGCACGAAAAAGACGGCATGCCTCCGAAGCAGTATGAAGGTCCTGCCAGCTACGCTCTTACGAAAGAAGAGAAAGAAATCTTCTTTGAATGCCTGCTCAGTATGAAGGTCCCGACTGGCTTCTCGTCGAATATAAAGGGAATAATAATTATGCCAGAGAAAAAGTTCCAGAACCTAAAGTCTCATGACTGCCACGTGATTATGACGCAACTGCTTCCGGTTGCATTGAGGGGGCTTCTATCAGAAAACGTCCGATTAGCCATTGTGATGCTATGTGCATTCCTCAATGCAATCTCTCAGAAGGTGATCGATCCAGAAATCATACCAAGGCTAAGGAGTAATGTGGCGCAATGTCTTGTCAGTTTCGAGCTTGTGTTCCCACCATCCTTCTTCAATATCATGACGCACGTCCTAGTTCATCTAGTCGACGAGATTTTCATTCTAGGGCCCGTATTTCTACACAATATGTTCCCCTTTGAGAGGTTCATGGGAGTCCTAAAGAAATATTTCCGTAACCGCACTAGGCCAGAAGGAAGCATCTCCATGGGCCATCAAACAGAGGATGTCAATGGGTTTTGTGTTGACTTCATTCCTGACCTTAAGAAGATATGTCTCCCTAAATTGCGGTATGAGGGGAGACTGACTGGAAAAGGCACGCTAGAAGCGGACTCAATAATATGCAGGGACGGGCATTCTTGGTCTCAAGCACACTACACAGTTCTACAGAACTCTACGTTGGTGACCCCGTATGTCGATGAACACAAGAACAGTCTGCGCTCCAAACACCCGGAGCAGTGTGACGACTGGATTACATGTGAACACATCAGGACTTTCAGCAGTTGGTTGGAAACACGTCTCAGAGGTGACACCACTGTTTGTGATGAGTTGTACTCGTTGTCCAGGGGACCATCTTCGACTGTATTGACTTACAAAGGATACGAGATAAATGGAATACATTTTATACGATCCCCAAGATCAAAAGAGCACCAACCAAAACAGCGGTGCCCTCTTTGATGCAGCAACCGAGAGGGGAAAGGACACATATTATGGTTACATAATGGACATATGGGAACTTGACTACGGACATGATTTTAAGGTCCCTTTGTTTAAGTGCAAATGGGTCAATCTGTCAGGAGGCGGGGTACAGGTAGACCCACAGTACGGAATGACAACAGTGGATCTGAACAATCTTGGGTACACTGACGAACCGTTCGTCCTAGCCAATGATGTGGCACAGGTTATCTATGTGAAGGACATGTCTACCAGACCGAGAAAAAGATAAGATAAGGAAGCGAATACATCATACTATGAGCCAAAGCGCCACATAGTTCTTTCAGGAAAAAGGGACATTGTGGGAGTGGAGGGCAAGATAGACATGTCTGAAGATTATGAAAAGTTTCATGAAATTACTCCCTTCAATGTCTAGGCTGACCCAAGCATCCTGATAAACGATGAAGATTATCCATGGTTACGGCGCAATAAGCAAATGACACAAGCGAAGAAAAAGTGAAGACTTTCTCCCGCAACTATTTTGATGATACCATGCCAACTTTGTAACAGACGAGTATGATACCATTGTCCGTTTTGTACATGAAGTGCATCTAGTTTTTTGTCGTAACTCTCTCAACTTTCTTGCACATGCTATGTGGATGAAATGATGATACCATGCCAACTTTCAACCTTTTCAGAGTTCATTTGAAATGTTTTTCAATTTTAGGGTCTTATAGCTCAAAATAATTAGTAAATGCATGAAAAATGGTGCATGAAAAATAACAAATAAAATAAATAAATAATTAGAAACAAAATAATATAAACTTTATTAAAATATATAAGTAGAAACAAAATAAAATAAACTTTAATAAAATTGATGAAACTAAAATTAACAAAGTATTTTTTGTTCAAAACATTATAAGAAACCTCTAGTATTATTGAAACTAAAATCATATAAAATTGATGCAACTAAAATTATCGAAGTATTTTCTGTTCAAAATCAGTAAAAGCAAAAAGAATTTTCATAAAGAACTTTTTTTGATAGAAACTTTAATAGCAAAAAGAATTATCATAAAGTAAAATAAATAAGTAATTAGAAACAAAACGAAATAAAATAAATAAGTATTTTGTTGTAAGTAGAAACAAAATAAAATAAATAAAGCAAAAAAGAAAACAAAAAAACTGGGAAAAAATAAAAAAAATGCCACCTACTGGGCCACCACGGCCTGAATACGACTAGAAACCCATCCATGGGCTAGGATTCAGGCCCGCAGAAGGCCCAGCAGGCCCACAGGCATAGCAGTGCAAGATTAGGCCCAGAGGCCTGCAGTTCAGAGGAGTTCAATGGAGATGGCGGGGCAGGGCTTATAAACAGGTCCTGCTGCTCCTCGGCTAGCGAGGTAGGACTAAACATCCCACCGCACCGCGGCTTTGGCACGCACAGGACATTGGTCCCGGTTGGTGCCACGAACCGAGACCAATGCACACCTTTGGTCCCGGTTCGTGGCACCAACTAGAACCAATGCCCCCTTTAGTCCCGGTTGGTGCCACCAACTGGGACCAACACTTGTGAAAATTTTCATCTTCATCTCGCAGTTGCCCCTGACGACCCCTCGACGACATCGACGCCGCCAGGCTGCCCCGACGCCGCCCGCCGCCCTCGCCGTCGCCGTCGCCCGCCCCCGCCGTTGCCGTCGCCCGCGCCCGTCGACGCCGTCGCCCGCGCCCGTCGACGCCGTCGCCCGCGCCCGTCCACGCCGTCGCACGCGCCAGTTGACGCCCTCGCCCGCGCCCTCGCCGTCGCCGCGCCCTCGCCCGACGTCGTCGCCGCGCGCCGTCCCTGCCCCGGCGCGCGCCGCCCCTGCCCCGCGCCCTCGCCGTCGCCGCGCCCTCGCCTGTCGCCGTCGCCCACGCCCTCGCCGTCGCCGCGCGCCGCTCCTACCCCGATGTATTTTTTAGATATATGTATTTTTTATGTATGTTCATATATGTATGTATGTATTTTTACATATTTTTGTATGTATGTATGTATTTTTTCAATTGTAATGATGTTTTAAAAATACATATATGCAAAAGTTAGATTTTTAGAAAAGTTTTATCTATATATGTTCTCTGAGTGTGGGTACTGTCATGAAGTTGGAGTAATTTTTGTGGTTGTAAAAGACTTAGGAAAATTCAGAATGTGCTAAATATGTCAAAAATGTTTTTTTGTTCATAGAAAGTTTTTTGTTCATATACAGAAAGTTTTTATATATGACTATGGATATATGAGCAATGATGATCCATGGATGTATGCATTGATATATATGAGAAACGGTGTTCATAGAATATTTACCAAGTATATATGTATTTTTGTTCATAGCATTTTTTTCCATTTATATATGTATGTGGCTATAGATGGATATATATGAGGAATGATGATCCATGAAAAAGTTTTATATATGCAAAAGTTACGTTTTTAGAAAAGTTTTATATATCTAGCTAGGAAAGGAAGAAGAAGAAAAAGAAGGAGAGGAAAAACGAAAATAAGAAGAGGAAGGAAGGAGAAGAAGAGGAGAAATAAAAAAGAAGAGGAAAAAGAAGAAAAAGAAGAGGATATCTAATTTTTCTTCTTCTCCTCTATTCCCTTCTTCTTCTCCTCTTTATTCTTCTTTTTTTCTTCGATCTTCACCTCTATTCCTTTCTTCTTCTCCTTTTTTATTTCTTCTTTTTTTCCTTCAATCTTCTCCTTTATTAATATCTTCTTCTCCTCTTTTTATTTCTTCTTCGTCTTCTTATTTTTTATCGGATATGTCATTGTCGATATACCCCGTGTCCCGATAACTTCAACACGAGGGGGGGGGGGGGTTCGACCTACCCCCTTCCCGATAACATTATTTTCCCATGTATGTATGTCGTCGTTGTCGATATAACCCCCCTCCCGGATAACTTCGACCGTGATAACTTATACCACGGGAGCACCCCCCGGCCCTCTCGTTCGACCAAAACTCTCGAGGACACCCAAACCCTAGAAAAAAATGATGTCGGTCTCCTACCCCCTCCCGCCGCGCCCCTACCCTTGAAGCTTTGCCGAGGCTACCCCAAACCCGGAATAAGCTAGGTCTACGTTTGCACTAATATATCCACCTGCTGTCATGTTTGTGTAATAATTGCCATGTTGTAATATTTGCAGAAACAATGGAGCACGGACGAGACGAGGAAGCAGAAGAGGTGTTGGGGGACATAATCTTAGCCGGAGGTGATATCTTGTCGTATCTTAACGACAATGATGGTCTGGAAGAACAGGGTGAAGAAGCAGGCTACGGTGATCGAAGAGTGGAGGAGGAAAGACATGATTATAATGGCTCCGGTGACCCAATGCTGGTGCAAGAAGGAGCCCGTGGTGACGGCTCCGGTGGCCGAACAGAGTCCGGCCAGGTAAATCTATTAGTTAAGCCTGTGCTGACTAGCTAATTGATGCATTCATTGTTTTGGTATGTACACATATTAATTAATTCTCGTCTTTCTTCTTTTTTCTAGCCCTCCGGATCGAGCACAACTTCGGTAAAGAGACGAGGCCCGAAGAGAAAGTTGCACTCGGATGAAAGGTTTGAGATCACAGCAATCGCGCGCGACGGCCAACCGATTGAACCCATCCGGATAAAGGAAGCATTTCCTGCTCAGTGTGGGGTTCTTGTTAGGGACAAGATCCCGATCAGCATCCACCAATGGTATAAGCCTAAGAAGGAAGACCCTGAGGTGTCTTATGTCAATGATATGCAGAAAGATGATCTTTGGCCTGAGCTGAAGGCCACCCTACCGCCAGAGGAGGATCCGGAGAAGCCAGTTAAAGAGCAATTAATCATGTCTCATGCTCTTAAGAAGATGGCAGACCTATTCAGGAGGTGGAAGAATGAGCTGAAAACGTTTGTCGACAAAGAAGAGACACCAGAATTCATCGGCCGGTATGAGAAGATCAGAGATCACTGGCCCGCATTTGTGGCCCACAAGACATCAGAAAAGAGTAAGAAGATGTCAGCGACAAACAAGAAGAATGCTGCGAAGAAGAAGCTTCACCATCGCACGGGGTCAGGTGGCTACCTCAAAGCCCGGCCTAAGTGGGCCAAGGCTGAGAATGATCTGCTAGATAAAGGGATCGAACCAGAGACAATGAACTGGCCAGACCGTTGCCGGACTTGGTTCTTCGGGGCTGGCAGAAAATTGGACCCTGTATAAGGGAGGTGCGTTTGGACGGATGAGCTTTTGAGAATACCAGTCAAGAGGCTTCAGCACTATATCGATGCAGCGCGGCAAGGGACGCTCGGTCCAGACAGAGAGAACGACAAGCTCACAATGGCCCTCGGGAATCCTGAGCACCCTGGACGGACACGAGGCGCGCCAGGCTCCGTTCCGTGGAAGGCTGGTTTTCCGGACGCAGGCGGTTACAAAAGCCAGGAGAGGAGGAAAAAAGTGGAGCAGACCCAAATTCAGAAGCTGCACGAAAGGGTTCAAGCGCTAGAGGAACGAGACGCCAATCGACATGCCGAAACTACCCCCGAAGCTACCCCTCCATCTTAGCGGAGAAGCATCGTGGCTTCCACCGAGCTGCTTCAGCCGGAGCATGTCTTGACGGCTCCTGCTAGCTACCCCGTGGATGCTATCACGGAGTCTCAACATTGCCACCTTATGACGCAATGGCAGAACTTAAAAGTCAAGGCGGCTGTTGGCTCTGTTTTACCTCCTGAACCCGGCGCAACCTACCACTGCCGGTCGATTCCAGAAGGATATGCTAGGGTGATGGTGCATGAAATAACGGAGGGATTTGAGGACCTCTGGCTTGACCACCCTACCGGTGAAGGGGAGACTCGGCTGGGTTCTGCTCTGAAGACTCCATGCCTATGGCGGAAGGAGCTCATCAACCTTCCGAACTGGATGCCTCCGGCGAGTAAGGGCACTCCGCCTCCTCCTCCGGCGAGTGATCAAGGCACTCAGCCTCCTTCTCCGGCGCGTGGCGGCACTCCACCTCCTTCTCCGCCTGCGCCGGCGCGCCAGAGCAGCCAGCCTCCTCCTTCTCCGCCTCGTCAGCAAGGGCGGAAGAGACCCGCCGCCGCTCCGGCTGCTCCGGCGCGTCGTAGTCCTTCTCCTCCACCTCGTAAGCAAGGAAAGAAGACAGCCGCAGCCGCTCCGTCTGCTCTGCCGGCGTCTAGCAGTACAGCCAGAGGCGGGAGGCAATACAGTTTCGGTCCTTCTCTGAAGACTCCAGAGAAGTTACCATACGAGAGGACCGAGGAGGAAACCAGGAAGATCGTGCGAGCCGAAGTGACGAACTTCTTTGAAGGGGTGAAAGCAAATAAACATCCACCTCCGGAGGAGAAGGTAGATTCGGTAAAAGCGAAGCGCACACTGGCTGCCCTGACAAAACCACCAAAGTCTCCGCCAAAAGGCAACTATGAGCGCATCATTGCAAAGACATTTGCCGAAGCGGAGCGGTCGGGAAGTACTGTCAGTGATCAAAGGTTAAAAGAACGACGAGCTGGAAAAAAAATTGCCCAGCTCGGCGAACAAGCGAACCAATCGTGCCCCCCGCTCAAGGTGTCTTGCGACATCGTCGCTAATGATCCGAGGATGGTGCCCGGTTATAGCAATCTTGGAGATTACCTGCCCGACGATGTACATCATGATATCTTGGAGGTGGACGAACACAAATACCATTGCGGGAAGCCTCTCGTCAAAGATGAAAGATCTCTAACAACGATGATGCGAAGATTACATGATTGGTACATGAAAACCTACAGAGAGTCTGGGGGGAGGAATACTTTGACGCTGAGAGTTAACCGGAGCATGACCTCGTTGGAATTGAACTGTTGAATGTTCCATTTGAGGAGTTCTTCCAGTTTTTCAATCAAAAGGCCCTCGATAAATCAACGATCACTTGCTACTGTCTGTAAGTAGTACTTCTTCTGTTATTAAATCTCTCTATATAGGTCAGCTCTTTCATTGCATGTATTTATAATTATCCTGACTATATTATGCAGATTGAAGATCGCCGAATTGAAGAAAAGACAAATCGGTGATATTGGGTTCATTAACACAAATCTCATAGATGCAACTGAGGTTAAATATCATGCCAAAAATACCGAGGCCAACTTGCTACGATCGTTGGTAATAAATGAAAACAAAGATATAATACTCTTTCCTTACAACTTCAAGTGAGTGTTACTGTCTTGTGCATATTCGGTTTCCCTTATTAGTCCAGGTTATAGTAATGTAATTGATGACTTATGCATGCGTGCGCAGCTTCCACTATATTCTCCTAGAGATTAAGCTTGAGCAGGGAGTAGTAACCGTCTTAGACTCGAGACGAAAAGATCCCTAGGACTATGCGGACATGACTCAAATGCTCGAGAAATAAGTTAAATCGATCATTATCCACCATATCAGCAACTTTGTTCATTTCCCGATATCAAGTAATTGTTTTCTTTGTCTGGCAGGGTTTGGAGAAAATTCACCAAAAAAGCTCCGGGACTGCCGAAGAAGCTGCAATTTAAACACCCGAAAGTAAGTACTATAGTAGCATGTTTCGCGCATCTTCTAGTGATTCAAGCGCTAGTTTCATCAATACCATTTAGCATGCTTGCTTATCAGTTTGATTGACCTCTATTTCTTGTAAAGTGGTTGTGGCAGGAATCCGGAAATAATTACTGTGGATACTACGTTTGCGAGTCCATCCGCTACACGACCTGTGAGCGGGGCTACTCTGACGAACAATATGAAGTGCGTAAGCAATAATATTCACAATTTTATTTTATTACCATCATTTGTGTTGAGTTTCATTTATTCATATATATATGTATTGACCCCCTTCTTCAAATTAGATGTTTCGGAAGCGGGATGAACTCCTAGCACCAGATCGTATGCGAGCAATTCAAGAGGAATTGGCGGCATTCTTCCTTGACCACGTGATCGCTGAAAACGAAGAATACTATGTGGACCCTGTGTTCTTACAATTTTATTAGGAGATTATATTGTAAGAGATAATTATTGTATATATGTAGGCGGTAGTGTCGGATAGATATACGAGAACTTGTTGTTCGACCAATCTCTCGGGGAAGGAGAGGTGGTCGATATCACTTCTCTCTGTATGCATATGTTCATGACGATCTTTCATTTCCTCCATTTGATTACTAGCTAGCATGTCTAGTCCTCTCCATACGTATATAGTACGTAGCGTCGACCAAGCACGGAGATAAGAGAGGAAACTTCTCTTTATTAATTAGCTAGCTAACACAATATATGAAACACCTAAATTAAGCCCCCAAAACCCCCAAACCCCCCCCCCCCCCCCCTCCCTAAAAAGAAACCCCAGCCCCTGAAATGCTGACGCGTGGATGCCTATTGGTCCCGGTTAGTGCTAACCGGGACCAATGGCCCTCCTGCCTGGGCTCGCCGCACCGGCCACGTGGAGGCCCATCTATCCCGGTTAGTGTAAGAACCGGGACTAAAGGGTTAGGACATTACTAACGACCCTTTAGTCCTGGTTCAAAAACCAGGATAAAAGACCCTTACCAACCGGGACAATAGACTCTTTTTCTAGTAGTGAATAGCGGCTCAGATTAAGCTAAGAAAAACAAACGGGTCAGATTTAAAGGTGCCAAGTCCAAAGACGTGCGCAAGCAACATCGATTACACGGACATCAGATTAGCGTCCTCCTATTTCATGACCGGCACAATGGAGACCAGCGTGACATGCACAGCCCATCCCCTAGGCACGAACAGGGGCAGCCGAGGTGCGAGCCCCCCCCCCCCCCCCCCCCCCCCCCCCTTTTTTCTTTTATTTCTTCTCTGTAGTTTTAGTTGCTTCTTTAAAATAACTTAAGGATTTTGAAAAATTTCCGAATTTCAGAAAATGATCATGAATTCAGAAAAATGTTCCTGAATTCAGAATATGTTCTCAAATACAGTTTTTTTTATTTCAAAAACTGAAGATTTTATGAATTTCGATATTCATTTTTTGGTATTATTTATGAACATTTTCGTATTTGATGAATTGTTTTCGAATTTGATGAACAAAATTGAATTCAGAGAGCAATTTTTAAAATAATGGATCATTGTTTTTAATTCGATGCGCATTTTTAAATATTATTAACATTTTTTACAATTCATGATCATTTTTACTATAATGAACAATTTTTGGATTGTGGGAACATTTATTGAATTCGATGAACATAATTTTGAATTTGATGAACAAATTTTGAAACCGACGAATATTTTTCTCAAATTCGATGAACATTTTTTTTCAAAAATGTTCACCATATAAAAAATGTTCGCAAATTTGAAAGAAAATTCTCGAAATTAAAATAAATGAAAACGTAAAGAAGAAAAGAAAGTGTAAAAATAAAAGACAGAAAACAAAACAAAAAATAGAAAGAAAGATAAATAAATAAATAAAAACTGAATGGAAAAAAGGGAAAAATGAGAAAAAAAACAGTTCAAGGAAGGTTCTAGAATATTCACCGGGGAGAAACGCTTGCGAAACTCCCGAATATGGACCATGATGGGGATGAAGAAGGAGCAACGCGTACAGACAGTGCACAGGCAGATCATGTGTGGCACCTATCGGTACAGGCAGCATCGGGCACCGAAGCCCCCCACTGTCTACAAATTCGTGGCTGGTTACAGGGGCAATAAGTGCTTATGCTAGTTGATTCAGGCAGCTCGGCATGGTTCTTTTCGCAACACCTTCTGCCGCACCTTCAAGGGGTTCAAGAACTGCACAAAACTGTCAAGGCGTCCGTTGCCAATGGAGCAGAATTGCAATGCACAAAAGAGGTTCCAGGTTGCTCTTGGTATACCCAGGGACACACCTTCTCCACTTAGTTCAAAGTGTTGTCGTTGGGAGCTTACGACGTCATACTCGGTATGGATTGGTTGGAATACCACAACCCTATGTTCATTGACTGGCCACGCCGTCGCATGCAGATCCAAGATGGGGGATGCACTATCATTCTGCAAGGGGTCGCCGCACAGCAAAAATCGTTCTCCTTGCTATCAAGTGTTCAGCTGGAGGGTGTTCAAAAGAGTGCAGCTGTTGCGTTTGCAGTGCAACTATGTTTCGTGGATGAGGCAGATCAAGAGGTCACTCTAACAGGCACAAGAGCTTCCTGACTTGGTCCAACTGCTGCTGGAGTTTGATGATATTTTCAGTGAACCCATAGAATTACCACCACGGAGTGAGTGCGACCACAAGATACCACTGATACCTGGAGCACAGCCAATGAATATCAAACAGTACAGACACAAACCAGAAATGAAAGATGAGATAGAACGGCAAATCAAGGAGTTGTTGGCAGCCGGGATCATACAGAAGAGCAACAGTCCATTCTCATCCCCGATCATATTAGTCAAGAAAAAAGATGGAACATGGCGGATGTGCATTGATGATCGCCGGCTTAACGCTCTCACGGCGGTCAGCGGGTACCCAATACTTATCATTGAGGAGATTCTGGATGAGCTGGCTGGGGCACGCTGGTTCTCAAAGCTCGGCCTACGGGCAGGATACCATGGAATCACTCTGGCCCCCGGGGAAGAACACAAAACAGCATTTCAAAGCCATTCTGGACACTTCGAGCTTAAAGTGGTCCCCTTTGGATTGGCAGGGTCCCCACCCACATTTCTCGGAGCGATGAACACAACACTACATCCAGTACTCCGTGTCTGTGCCATGGTTTTCTTCGATGATATAGTCATGTTCAGCTCCTCGTTTGCCCAACACCTGCAGCATATGTGGGAAGTATTTGCACTCTTGAGGAAGGACCGTTGGTATGTAAAAAACTCAAAGTGTGTATTTGCGCAACAGGAACTCAACTACCTCGGGCACACCATATCAGCTGTAGGGGTGTCCATTGACAAAAGCAAGATACAACAAGTAGCAACATGGCCGACACCAACATCAGTAAAAGTGGTTCGATCTTCCTCGGCCTAGCAGGGTATTACAGGTGCTTTGTTCGATAGTTTGGCACGATTGCGCGACCAATCACGCAGCTGTTGCGCAAGAATGTGTCGTTCCAATGGACAGAGACAACGGAAACAGCTTTTGAGGCGCTGAAGACAGCACTGATTACAGCCCCGACGCTAGCTCTACCAGATTTCACCAAGCATTTGTGGTGGAGACGAATGCTTGTGATTATGGGGTCGGAGCCATGCTCCAGCACGATGGGCACCCAGTTGCTTACATGAGTAAAGCACTTGGACCAAGGACACGAGGTCTCTCCACCTACGAGAAAGAGTATATGGCCATGGCGCTCACCATGGACAAGTGGAGAGCTTACCTGCAATTCTCTGAATTCATCATCAAGACAGACCAGAAGAGTTTGGTCCACCTAGAAGAGCAAAGTCTGCACACTCCTTGGCAACAGAAGGCGTTCACCAAGTTATTAGGATTGCAGTATCGTATCAGCTACCGCAAGGGCTCAGACAACAGCGCAGCGGATGCTCTTTCCAGAAGGCCTCTTACTAGCAATCAGCAGGTGCATGCGGTCTCTATCTGCCAACCTGCCCGGCTCTAAGAAGTCAGGCAAGGGTATGCCAAGGATACTAAAGCTCAGCAACTGATCACACAGTTAGCTATCGCACCTGTGGCTGGGGGCAAGTTCCCTCCCACCGAGGAGTCATCTAATTCAGGGGAAGGGTATGGATCGGTAACAATTCCAAACTACAAAGCCAGACCATGCGAGCACTCCATGACAGCGTCGTGGGCGGCTATTCAGGATTTCCAGCAACATACAGTAGAATCAAGAAATTGTTTGCGTGGCCGGGCATGAAAAATCATATCAAGACGCACGTTCATGTTGGGGAACGTAGAAATTTCAAAAAAAAAAATCTACGCACACTCAAGATCATGGTGATGCATAGCAACGAGAGGGGAGAGTGTGTCCACGTACCCTCGTAGACCGAAAGCGGAAGCGTTATGACAACGCGGTTGATGTAGTCGTACGTCTTCACGATCCGACCGATCCAAGTACCGAACGTACGGCACCTCCGAGTTCAGCACACGTTCAGCTCGATGACGTCCCACGAACTCCGATCCAGCAGAGCTTTGCGGGAGAGTTCCGTCAACACGACGGCGTGATGACGATGTTGATGATGCTACCGACGCAGGGCTTCGCCTAAGCACCGTTACGATATTACCGAGGTGGAATATGATGGAGGGGGGCACCGCACACGGCTGGGAGAGATCAACAGATCAACTTGTGTGTTCTAGGGTGCCCCCTGCCCCCGTATATAAAGGAGCAAAGGGGAGGCCGGCTGGCCCTGTAGGGCGCGCCAGGAGGAGGAGTCCTCCTAGTAGGAGTAGGACTCCCCTCTTTCCTACTCCTACTAGGAGGAGGAAAGGAAGGGGGAGAGGGAGAAGGAAAGGGGGCGCCCCCCCCTCTCCTAGTCCAATTCGGACCAGAGGGGGAGGGGCGCGCGGCCTGGCCTAGGCCAGCCCTCTCTCTCTCCACTAAGGCCCATAAGGCCCACTATTTCTCCCGGGGGGTTCCGGTAACCCTTCGGCACTCCGGTTTTCTCCGAAACCACCCGGAACACTTCCGGTGTCCGAATATAGTCGTCCAATGTATCGATCTTTACGTCTCAACCATTTCAAGACTCCTCGTCATGTCCGTGATCATATCCGGGAGTCCGAACTATCTTCGGTACATCAAAACACAAAAACTCATAATACCGATCGTCACCGAACTTTAAGCGTGCGGACCCTACGGGTTCGAGAACTATGTAGACATGACCGAGACACGTCTCCGATCAATAACCAATAGCGGAACCTGGATGCTCATATTGGCTCCCACATATTCTACGAAGATCTTTATCAGTCAAACCGCATAACAACATACGTTGTTCCCTTTGTCATCGGTATGTTACTTGCCCGAGATTCGATCGTCGGTATCTCAATACCTAGCTCAATCTCGTTACTGGCAAGTCTCTTTACTTGTTACATAATGCATCATCCCGCAACTAACTCATTAGTCACATTGCTTGCAAGGCTTATTGTGATGTGCATTACCGAGAGGGCCCAGAGATACCTCTCCGACAATCGGAGTGACAAATCCTAATCTCGATCTATGCCAACTCAACAAGTACCATCGGAGACACCTGTAGAGCACCTTTATAATCACCCAGTTACGTTGTGACGTTTGGTAGCACACAAAGTGTTCCTCCGGTATTCGGGAGTTGCATAATCTCATAGTCATAGGAACATGTATAAGTCATGAAGAAAGCAATAGCAGTAAACTAAACGATCAAGTGCTAAGCTAACGGAATGGGTCAAGTCAATCATATCATTCTCCTAATGATGTGATCCCGTTAATAAAATGACAACTCATGTCTATGGTTAGGAAACTTAACCATCTTTGATTAACAAGCTAGTCAAGTAGAGGCATACTAGTGACACTATGTTTGTCTATGTATTCACACATGTATTATGTTTCCGGTTAATACAATTCTAGCATGAATAATAAACATTTATCATGATATGAGGAAATAAATAATAACTTTATTATTGCCTTTAGGGCATATTTCCTTCAGTTCAAACGTGTCAGGTTTGTCAACAAGCAAAGCTTGATAGATCACCCTACCCAGGACTGCTACACCCATTGCCGGTGGCCAAACGGTGTTTGGACTTGGTTTCACTTGACTTTGTGGAGGGCTTGCCAACTTCAGGACGAGCAAACTGCATACTGGCCGTGGTCGGCACTTTTTCTAAGTATGCACACTTCCTCCCAGTGTCTCACCCTTACACAGCTCAACAGATCGCCCAATTATGCATCGATCAGGTTTACAAGCTGCATGGGATGCCTGAAGCGTTGATCTCGGACTGAGATGCTATCTTCACGAGCAAAGTATGGCAGGCCATTTTCACTCTCCAAGGCGTCGAGCTGAAGATGAGTTCGTCTCACCACCCGCAGACGGACGGCCAAACTAAATGCGTCAACCAATTCCTAGAAACATACCTCCATTGATTTGTCCACCTCACACCAAAAAGCTGGAGCAAATGGTTATCGCTCGCGGAATTTTGGTAAAATTCAACCTTTCATTCTACCGTAGGCAAAATTCATTAATGGTGGTCTATGGGCAACACGACAGCTAGGTATCACACCGGATCATGCTGCTCCTATACCAGGGCTCAATGAGTGGTTGGAAGAAAGGCACCAAATGAAGGATGTCATGCATCAGCACTTACTGAGAACAAAGCAGACTATGAAGGACCAAGCCGATAAGCGACGATCTTGGTGGGAATTTCAAGTGGGGGACTATGCATTCCTGAAACTGCAACCATATATTTAGTACTCGGTCGCTAGGCGATCCAATCATAAGCTAAGCTTCAAATTCTTTGGGCCGTTTCAAGTCATCAGGAAGATCAAATTCTTTGGGCCGATAAGCACAATGAAGTAACGTATGAGCTGCTCCTCCTTGCCGGATCATCCATCTTCCCGGTGTTTCATGTATCGCAGCTACGGCATGCACTCAGTCCAGGTGCGAGCACCTCGTCTCATTTACCTTCAGTTCCTGACATCTACAACACACTAGTCCAGATACTGGATCGTCGCTGGCGACGGGACGCGCGCAAGACCCACGAGCAAGGCCTTGTCCGTTCGCAAGATGAAACAGCGATGCAGGACACGTGGGAGGACCTCGACGACCTCAAGTGCCGGTTCCCTCGAGCTCTGACTTGGGGACAAGTCGGTTTTGAAGATGGAGGGGGTGTTCAGCGACCTGACGCTGGCGAACGGAACAGCAGGACCGCAAGAGGAGAAGAGGGCCAAGCCCAGCAGGCCACCACGTGAGAGAAGGCCCAACCACAAGTTCACGGGCCCCTAGTGGGTATCGTACATGTTCGAGCCCACAAGGGACGATGGCCACGATACAAGTAGCGATGGTAGTAGGTGAGCAGGGTATCCTGGCTGGGATCTGACGAACGGCGGCGGTGGTGTGTGTATCTGTTTTCCCTTCACCTTCTTCTTCCTTGAGATTGATCCCCATAGACATCATCAACAATTCCTCCTGATTGTAATAGAGACTAATGGGTACCTTACAGAGTGGGAGGACAACATCAACATGTGTTTTTTACATTGACAATGTGTAGCACACGGTACCTCAATGCGTGAGCAAGGACAATCAGGTGGCATAGATATCATCGAGCACCGCCGCGTTACGGACCATTGCCCTAACTAGCCATGCATGGTGGCCGGAGAACGCAGTACGCGTCTATCTAGTAGTGTTTGCCCTAACTAGCCAGGCTTGTTGTTTGTACGTACATACACCCTTCATTCCACAATGTAGTGCGCCCATGTTTCCCGAAATCTAAGTTTGACCATAAATTTAAACAACGAGACCGACTCAAGGGGAGGGTGTGATTGAGGGAGAGGATAACCTAATCAAATACATCACTGATTTTTACAAACATCTATTTGGATAACCAGACATCTACAGTCAATTCAAAAAAATTGGGGGGACAAGGAATCACCAGGGGACAGGCTGACCTGTTGACTAAACCTTTTTCAACGGAAGAATTACACTCAGTAGTCTTTGGAATGAAAAAAACAAAAGCCCTGGCACTGATGGACTTCCTATTGACTTTTATCAGCACTTTTGGGAGTTGGTTAAATGGGATCTTATGAAACTATTAAATGACTTTCATGCTGGGAAGTTGGACACTGCTAGACTTAATTATGGAATCATCACTCTGGTTCCAAAGTCTGCTGATGCTAAACAAATCCAAAAATTCAGACCAATATGCCTGCTCAATGTTAGCTTTAAAATCATTACCAAGGTGCTGATGAATAGACTGAGCACGGTTATTAAACCTATAATCCTACCAACTCAAACTGCCTTTATAAAAGGCAGATATATAATGGAAGGGATTGTAGTTTTGCATGAAGCTCTGAACTCCAATCATAAAAAACAAAGTGATGTTTTGTTTAAAGTGAACTTTGAGAAAGCCTATGATAAAATAAAATGGCCGTTTGTATATAAAATGCAAAAATTGAAACAATTCCGGGACAAATTTTGAAACCTACACAGGATTGAGAGAGGGCGATACCATGTCACCCCTTCTGTTTGACATAGCTTCAGATGCTTTAGCAATTATCTTAGATAAAGCTCAGAATGCAGGATATGTCAAGGGGGTGTTAAATGAGCTGGAGACAACGGGGTGAACATGTTGCACTATGCAGAGGACACCATCTTTTTACTAAAGGATGATGAAGAGAGTGCTTGAAATTTAAAGTTCATCATCACTGCTTTTGAGGAAATGTCTGGACTGGCCATCAATTTTCATAAAAGTGAGGTGTTCTTATTTGGGGGGGCTAAAAATAAAAGTGAGATATATCATGAGATATTTACTTGTAAAAAAGGGGAAAGTCCATTCAAATATTTGGGGGTGCCTGTTACTGACATTAGATTGGGAAACAAATTTAGGAAAGAGGTCACTAAAAAAATTGAAAAAAGATGTGCATGCTGGCAAGGGAGAATGCTAAATATGGCAGGGAGAGTTACCCTGGTACAATCCTGTTTGTCATGTATATGATGCCATTCTACCCCTTGCCAGTGGGAGTAGAAAGAAAGCTGATTTTTTCAGAGCTAGGCCAGTGTGGCAGGAGAATGAAGATAAGAAAAAAAATATCATCTGGTTAATTGGAAAACTTGTTGTCTCCCAAAATACTTGGGGGGACTGTGGATTTTAAACCTGGAACTAATGAACAAAGCACTCTTAGCTAAATGGCTTTGGAAACTTGAAACAGAGGAAGGGATGTGGATAAACATTCTTCTTAACAAATATGTAAGGGGAAGATGTATCTCTGGATTAAAAAAGAAACCAGGAGACTCTCAATTCTGGGGGGCCTCATGCAAATTAAAGACATATATTTCCAAAATGTTAAGAAAAAACTGGAAGATGGCAAAGGCACACGCTTTTGGGAGGATTGGTGGGTAGGGTCAAAACCTCTAAAAGAGGCCTATCCAAGCCTATATTATATCAATTTGAATCATGGCATTTCAGTGGCAGGGGCCATTGATATGGGATGGACTGGGTTCAAATTCAGAAGAAATTTGTCTGGAGACAAAAGCACTCTATGGGACAGTTTGAAATCGAGATGTGAGAGGGTGAGAATGTATGAAGGTAAAGATCAGCCACAGTGGATGCTGACGCCGAACAGACAATTTTCTATCAGATCATTATATGACTCCTTGATCAAAACTGAGGTGGGATTCCCACATAGATTCCTCTGGAAGATTAAAATACCTGCAAAAAATAAAATGTTCTTTTGTCTTATTGCAAGAAAGAGTGTGCTAACCAAAGACAATCTAATGAGAAAAGGGTGGCGAGAGAGGCAGGGCTGCGTATACTGTGGAGAGGATGAAACCATAGATCATCTGTTTTTCACTTGTTCTGCTGCTAGGCGGCTCTGGAGTGTGATAAAATGTTCATTCAATCTGGAAAAAACCCCAAATGGGCTAGATGAATGTTTGGGAACTTGGATCAGAAGCTTCGTTAAGATAGATAAAAAACATGTCTTGGTTGGAATCTCTGCCTTGTTCTGGTCCATTTGGAAATGCAGAAATGATATTGTTCTCCGAGATAAGAAAATTAATGATACTATGACATTGATAAAACTCACATGCAATTGGATCGTGTACTGGTCTGTTTTGCAGAGAAAAAACCCAGAACGAAGGCTATTGATGCTGGGGGCAAAGCTAATCGAACGAGTAGCAAGTGACATCTACAAGGCATCACAAGGATGGAGGCCCAGAGTGTTACGTCTGGTAGGCTGAAGCGGACCTGGGTTCTATTCTCGCCTGATAGCTAGTAGGTTGCTTGTTTTGCTTATCTTCCATTCGGGGCTGCGTCCCCTCTCTATCTTGGCCGCCTGTGGCTTAGGTATTTTAGTTGGTATGAACTTGAACTGCTAAGGTCTATACACCCCTCGTAAGGGGTTAACTGTCTGAGGAGTTGAACTTGCTACCTGAACTAGTTCTTGTGCGATGGTTTCGTTAATGAAATCGGAGGGGAGCCCCCCCTCTTTTGCTAAAAAAACACAGAGGGAGTACTATTTTCTTTGGTGAATACGCAAGCTTGTATATCATTGCATTGATAGAAGAAGTAAGAATGGTTACAGGAGGTGGTACAACACATGACACGGACGCAAGGGGCGTGAACATGGTGCCCGAAACAGAGAGATGAAAGATGCACGACCCAAACAAGAACACGGCTAAACTCTCCGACCAGAGAAGCATACCAATCTACAGCTAAACGACCTAAACTCCGAAGCCCGCACCGAGGACGCCGGGAGCAACCAAGACGACGCCTTCAAGAAGGAAAACGACACCGAGATGCCGTCGTCGTCCGATCCAGAAACCCAGACCTAGGGTTTCCCCTGGTGTTCGAAGAGGGGCACAAAACGGCCATGACAACGCCTCCAGGAAGGTGACGACACCCGCGGGTGTCGCCGCTGCCAGCAAAAGATGCAGGGCTTTCGCCCTAGCCAATTCCAAGCAATCCCAAGCCGTCGGAACACGAGTCGAAGAGGAGGTCGTCGGGTACGTGTAGGCCGGTGCTGCGACTGTAGGCAGGGAGACACGCGCGCTGCCAAAGGAGGCACCGTGCATCGTCGGGCGCGCGAGTTCCAGAGGAGGACGAGGATGCGTGGCTGCGTGGAATGGAGTGGGGATGGGACGGTGACCATGGCCCCGGATAAGCCAGGATCTGGAAGGAACGCAGATCCGGGCCACCGGGACCGGAGCAGCAGGGACGCCGACGGGCCCAGGGAACTGGAAGGGGACGCAGCACCCGGAGCATGCCGCTGACGAAGATGCCCCGGGATGGATGGCCAACCAAAACACCGCAGGGTGGTGATGGAGCGGACGAGGAGCCAAAGAGCCAAGAGAGCCGGAAAGAGCGCATCTTTCGAGGTTCATCGGGCCCAAAGCCGCACTGGCCGGCGACGGACGCAGGAAGGGGCGCAGGTGCATCACCGCCAGGCTGAAGTCGCCCCTGCGGGGGTTGGCGAGGTGGTGAAGTCGAAGTGGATTTGCGCGCAGCCAAATCCGACCGGCGTGCCAAAGAAGGCGGACACCGACGGCACAACCGCAGCCTCCATGGCCGGCCCCCGAAGAGGCGGACTAGAACTCGCCGGAAAGGGGGGGGGGGTCGGAGGAGGAGGAGCCGCAGCTAGCAGGGCCCAGCCGAGTCCGGCCGGCCATAGAACCGCAACTAACCTGAGAGGGCGCCCAGATCGCGCTGGGGCAGAACAGGGCCTCACCGCGGGGAACTGCGGCCGGGGCAGTCCACCCGCGCCGTCAGCAAGCAGGGGAGACCGGGGGAGGCCGCCGCCGCCGGAGGAGGAGGCCAGCGCCGCAACCGGCCCAGATCTGGCGCGAGGGGGAGCGGGGGGGGGGGGGGGGAGGAGGAAGGACAGCCCCGCCGCCGCCATCCTAGGGCCCGGCGCGGCTTTGCCGGCCGGCCCTCCGGCGGCAGCAACGCGGGGGCGAGCGAAGGGCGGGCGACGGGGCGCCGGCGGCTAGGGTTCCCCCCGAGTCGCCCGGCACGGGCGACGCGGGGGTCGGGGGGGGGGGGGGGGGGGTGGGGAGGGGTGTCGGCCGTGCACGCAGTTCTGGTTTCTCCACTTCTTTTCTTTTGCAAGGGCTCACAGAGGGAGTACTAATTTATGCTACTTTTCTTTTTTCTTTCTAAACGTGATCAGTCCAGCTACCAGTGCACGTTTATTCTACTGAGGTGTGGCTCACTTTGTTGTGCAAGGAAAAAAGAGCCGGTGCGTGTTTTTATTCTGTGTGAGAGAGTGGGAGGATGTACAACATCAACACGTGTTTTTTTTGCTTGACAATGCGTGTAATGTAGCACCCATGCGTTAGCAAGAACAATCAGCTGGCATAGATATCATCGAGCACCGCCGCGTTACGGACCATTGCCCTAACTAGCTATGGCGGCCGGAGAACATCGTACGCGTCTAGCTCGTAGTGTTTGTCATTTTGGAATCTGAACATAGCACTTGGTCAATTCCGTGATGACTGGATACATAATGACGGCCACATGCATGCATATGTTGTTGGTTCCAATTAAAACAGATCGGTTTCAAAAGTCGTGGCACTATGGGGCCATGCATGCACGTATATCCCTTGGAGAAAATGGACCACGGTGCCAAAGCATGCATGCATGCATGTAATGTAAGTACATAAAAAGCACTTTTCTTTTACTCCCTTGTTCGAAAATACTTGTCATCAAAATGGACAAGAAAGGATTATATGTAGAACTAAAATACATGTAGATACATCCTCTTTCATTTATTTTAATGATAAGTATTTCCGGACGGAGGGAGTACATGATTAGCCAACCGTAAGTCGTGGTATCTCATGCTTATGCTAGGGTCCTTGTGTCGGCAGATGGTGGTTGTGGACACGTGAATTTACAGGACCACCACGTACTCCTGCACACATTTGGAAGTAATGGTATATGAAGTATCCTCGTTAATTCGTACGTACAACTACAACTACTAGGGACGAGACTTGCCTGCTCCCCCGGCGTGTGCCCATCCGTGCTCCCGCGTACGTGGCTTGATTTGATTGGAACAAAATAAAACCCGGCCCCACCCCCTTAAAATCAGGGGGAGATGATTAGATTAGAAAGAAAAAAAAAAGACAGCCGTAGGATGAAGTGGGAGCACAGATGGAAGCATGGGAGGGAGCAGGCAAGCCGGATCCAACTACTAGCTACCGTCGGTCGTCGATGGCCGTTGAACGCGTGAATGTATAGCATTGGCGTAAGTGCGAAAGGAAAACGGTGCACCCTTTCACGTGAATCCATATTCTTACGCGAATCCGTCCACCCAACAGTCAAGACAGTGATGTTTTTTTTAGAAAACCACATATATTTGATTAAACAAACGGATTACAAATAGTACACATGTGGTCATTACAAGAGACATACGTAGATGTCTTGCAATATTGCATTAAAGATTCTGCAAGAAGTAAAACTAAAAATTCACCGTGACAGAATCTTGTGCCACACCGAAACGCCGCCCACCATTGCCTCCACGGCCACCGAGGCAACGCTGAAGAAAGAAGGGAACTGCCGTCATACCCAGATCTGGAGGAGCACCTTCGCATACAATGATGCTTTTCGAGCGGATGAACCGAACCGCCGCAAGCGACAGGACCGGTGATGTTGTTCCGCCGATCCAGTGCATGCTGCTTGTGCACCAACAACAGTGCAGAGTTGTTCCACGTCCATATCAGAAGCCGTTGTCTCCCATATTATACGGTCTCAAAATACAGCTCACTGGATATCCTGGGACAGGATGACTAAACCTAAATGCAGAGGAGGGCTGGGTTTACGTGACTTCCGCCTTTTTAACCAAGCGTTGCTTGCGCGACAAGCTTGGCGCCTTTTAACAAAACCGATGTCCCTATGCGCGAAGGTTTTAAAAGCTAAATATTATCCTAATGGCTGCCTCGAGGATACTATTTTTGCAGGAAATGCATCTTCGACATGGCATTTTTGGTCATGGACTAGACCTTCTCAAGAAGGGCTT
Organism: Triticum aestivum; assembly: GCF_018294505.1. Classification (NCBI taxonomy): domain Eukaryota; kingdom Viridiplantae; phylum Streptophyta; class Magnoliopsida; order Poales; family Poaceae; genus Triticum; species Triticum aestivum. The sequence goes on from NC_057811.1 coordinate 477,733,375, forward strand.
GGTCTGGCGTATTGGTAATGGCGAGAGTGTTAGAATCTGAAGAGACCCGTGGTTGCCGAGGCCACATTCATGTCGGGTCATCACCAACCGGGCAAACTGCCGTCTACACCCGGTCTCAGATCTACTGGACGGCCAATGACGTTGGGACGAGGCTGCTCTTTGCACCCACTTCATGCATGTTTACTTTCAAGAGATACTAGAGGTTGGGGCGCACCATTGGCGCGCCGCCTGAGTGGTGGCTGGGCGGTGTTAGGTTGATACACTGCCCTTTTCTCGTTGTTGTTTGCCATTTGTATAGAAAATCTGCATGTAAGCAATGCCGACCTGTTGAACATATTTTTATTATTTCGAACCGCTGTTCAACGATTATATTATGAAAAAGCTTAATCGCATCAGAGCGTACAACTACAACAAGCAAACATCTTTCAAAATGCCCTCTCGTCAGACTACTTGATTACTTGTACACTTTCAGTCAGTGTACTTGACTACGTGTAGATTTTCAGGCACGCGGTGCTGACTTTAGCGGATTTTTCATGTCAAATAAAGCAGCGGACAGTAACACTACACCCTATTGTGAGAATAAGAGCCACCTCATCTTGCTAGAGTTACAATACCTACCTCTAGGTATTCTTTGTTCATTTCCTCCCAAATTATCTTTTTCTACTGTGTCTTTTCCTCATTGTGAAGATACCCATGAACCTACAAAATTAATGAAGAATTAGAGATAATGAATAACCTATCAGGTCCTTTTTTCAGGCTCAAACATGTTCAAAGATGGATGAATAAAGGTACCTCCACATCATCAATATCAGAAAAAACTTTCTAGATCACCATCAACTTTACCGCTTTCACCTAGGGATGACAAATAGCATTAAGAAGTTGATCAGGAGCAATCAACTTGACACTATGAACCCAAATGCGGACAGGTAGACTGAACTGAAATTACTATTGCATGTTACGGGTAACTAACAAACCTTGCGTGCCAGGATTGAGGATCCTTTGAAGCCACATAATCGTTTGCAATTTCACTATAACTAACTGTTGGAGATTTAACTCCCACTAAATCCCGTGTCAAAAAAGGCAAACGGAATTTCCAAAAAAATAAACACATATAGAGTATACAGAATGGATAGTAACAGAAGGAGCTAACACAACTCTACTGAAGAGGTAACATCGATGCAATAAATCAATAGTTTTGAGCAGAAATAGCGTGTACTTACTGACAACCGTCTGGTCCTTCACATCGCTGGCCGGCAGGCGTGACGGCGGAGGCTTCTCGCATGCTAACGACCAGGAGAATCATGACGAGGCATATGGCTATGTGGCTGCTTCGGGCACTGGAAGAAGAGGCCATTTTTTCGCGAGTATCGATGAGGAGAATGACTGCAATTAAATATTTGAAATGTATGATGCAAGATTACCCAAATCGACACGAACTAAATACAATAAGAAATATAAAGTTACCGGAAAGCAATAATTTGTTGAAAATCAAAATGATAATTCAAAGCAGAAGAAAGTAGTACTAAATTTTGAGGCCCCATCTTCATACTTAGCTACATAGGAAAACAATTAGTACCTTACAGCTTACTAAAATACTCTCTGCTTCATGAAATAATAAAAAATGCACTCTTATTTAAGCTGGTCTATTTTTTGGAACTATTTCCCTGCTTGGTTATCAAACCAATGATAACCATGCTCCTAAAAATTTGCCAACATATTTTTCTGCTATTCAATCATAAGACAGTGTGATATCCAATATGTTATTTGTTTTATTGTGGCTCGCTATATTATTTTCAGTCCAACTGCTACTGTACTCAACTTTTCTATTTGTCAAAATGGTGTTGGCGAAACTTTTCATGAAACACCAACACCATTTTAGGCTGAAAGTCATGTTCCTAAACAAATAAGTCTGACTCAATTCCGTGTTTTTCTAATGGCTCTTTTCCCTTTCTTATTTTTTTCGGTAAAGGGTGGATTTTATTGACTCAAAATGGAGCATCAAGAAGATACAAACACAATGAGCACACACCCGGCCTCTGCATAGCTAGGATGCACACAGCCAACACCAACGCACGCACACAAAAACACGCCGACAAATAGCAAAGTCATACAAGACCAAAGTTATGCATAGGCGAGGAAAAAAGAAAAATGCCCCAAAGCGATCACATCACGATCGGCAAACTATAACAATGACCATATCTGCACCGACAATCTCATGACACTACGCGGACGACGAGGTTCTTCAACATCAACGCCTCAAGGAAGGGAATGACATTCAAGTGTCACCGTCACCGGATCCAGCCACCGAAGGTTGGAATCTAAGTTTTCACTCTGAAGAATCAGTCCGAACATTCCGAACAATGCCTTCAACAAGGTAACGACGTCAAAACATCGCCATTGTCAGGTATACCCAACTTGGGGCAGACCAAGGCTTTCACCCCGGAGCTCAAGACCAGGTGCTCAAGTAGCACCACCATCAAGGTCATTCATGTGTTGTCGCCGCCACTTTTCCACGATCCCAGCAGCTACAAGCAATATGACCGCCGTCACTGCACAACAATTCCTCTGCATCAAGACATCGTCCATAGTTTGCATCTCGCCGTCGAAGTGAACCACCATATCTGCAGAGATGAAACTCTCACAGAATCTTTTGATAACTAACTAGTTCTTATCAGACTGTACTGCTGAATCCAAGCAGGTCGGGTACCTGATCTGCAGAGCGCTCGGAGATCTTGACCAGATCAGATCCCTCTCCATGACTGTTAGTATAAGAGATGTATCACCATGATGGAAAAGCCTGTCCAGAAAAAGACAATTAAAGGGAGATAACATTACAATCTTGTTTCTATATGTGCAGCCTATAACAGAGCAACCACAAGACCCTGCAACTAATCTGTATCGAGTTTGTCTGCATCAAAAGCTTCAGCAGTTTCACTCCAAAAAGACGATGTAGCTATTTCCCTGGAATAAATAAAAAAGCATAGTTAGAACTGAAGCTACCGGTATACAAAATATTCAGAATGCCACCATGCACAAATAAATCTGGAAACTATGTTCATCACAGAGTAAAGCAAGCGGGACATTGTATTGGTAAGTCTGAAGGTTCTCTTCGAGTTGGTTGTTGCTACTAATCACATCAATAAATATAGGGAAGGAGATTCATTCATGTAAAAATGGTAGACAATATTGCCAACGAATCACAGTAAAAAGAGAATCTATACAACATGTGTTTAGCTAAATACCTGCAACGTAAGTCTAGCCATTGAAGTTACTCGGTATACTATAGAACGGCTTAATCTTGTAAGGATAGCGCAGCTTACTTCCACTCACGGGATTAATCTCTGTATTTTTTGTCTATTTCATCTGCCAAGCAACGAAACGATGGTCCACAACATGAAAGGAATATTTCGCTGCCTTGATCTCAATAAATTCCAGGTAAATAATTATGTCCCATAAACTTATCAAAATGTGCTCTGGGTATGGAACCTTGCGTGGAGCAACCCTGCATCCAAATTTCAAGAAAGAGTTATCTCAAACCCCAACTTCCAAAGAACATTGTAGGATAATTACACAAATAGAATAGAGCAAACAAAACGGCATAAACAGAAATTAAAAACACCAAGGCAAAAGCAAGGACCAATCTTTTATATTTTTCTAAGATGTCCATTGCTTCGTCTTATTGCGTACAGCGGTGGAGCGCTATGGTGAACAACTAATTTCATTCACTGTATGGTAAAGGTAAAACAAGATTGTTTCGAAGCTAATCAGAGAGTGTAGACTGGGTTGCTAGCAATATGTGCACATGTTTGGAAGGATGAAAACCTTGGTTTAATAGATGTCCAGAGCTCTTTACTGAACATAGAAAAATGGGACAGCAGCTGCATCCAAAATCTCAATGTAAACACCCCAAGGATTGGGTGATTTCACCATGGAACCAACATACAGGGCACTAAATCTGGCGATGGTTCAAATGTATGAAATCACCTTCGATCAGGAAGGTAAACCAAGAATCGAAGAATAAATAATACTGGCCGTGCAGATTTCATCATAACATTCACTTATATAGCACTATTGATGCCAAAAGAAAACTTGTCTTACTTCATGCAATAAGTACCATAAAACTTCCCTTTTATTCTAACCAACAAAAGGGGAAAAGGTCCCTGCTCACCCCATCTAAAATAACAGAGCACTGGAGCCTACAAACCAGGAACCACATGAACAGAAAAAGAAAAGGCAAACCAACCATCTACTGCCAAGCTCAATTTAACCATATACTAACATGCACCTACCCTTTCATCCACCATGAAAAGGTGGCACAACTCGTTCTTCACACAATGTAGGCCGACAAAATTAAATAGAATAGCCATAGCATCAGCAAGACACACAAATCATGGATCGACCAACAAAAAAAAAGTACCTCACACTGAATTAAGGTAGACCAATCTGCAAAACCAATAGGTCTGGTGTGGATAGTTCAGGGAGGTCAATGGGGATAATTCAGACATCATATAATGATTAATCTCACTACAAAGCCAGTGATGCTAATGTTTGCATTATAAGCCTTGCGATACAGGTAGCATTTTAGATGTGGGCATACAGATGCACGAAATAGTGGACGTGAGACTATTAGAGAACAATGAAAAGGACCATGCCAATGATTGACGCTAGTAGAAAAAAATCACTGGCCGTTGCATTCATGTAGGGGGACTTAATTGTGAGAAGAAACCTGCACTTGAAGTGAACTGAATATCATGCATATAATTGGGTTCTCTAGATTAAAATAGCATGTGTGCTAAAACAGTATTATCTCATATCTCACAAAAATCACCAACTTCCTGTTTTTGGAAGACAAATATGACAAATTTAGTTCCATATTTGTTGTAACTTAAAACATCATAGATTATGAGGAATTACAAATCAAGACGGTTAGCAAGAGTGTCCTCTTACCTGAATTGGCCGGTCTGCGACAACAAAAAACACAGAGAAGTGATTCCTGGCAATGTGTTGCCGGTGCAAACATTAGAGCAACTAAACAATGGATATGGCTACAAAAATTATGATTCCACTACTTGTCGAGGGCACCAACTTGCAACAATGAGAAAGTCATGGTCCGCTTGAAGTCTGTAGCTTCATATTGGTTGTTCCCCAAGCTAATTCACCCTTCAAACTGCCTGAGTCAAATCAATAAAATCTTCGGTCCATTGTGAGTATGCAATACAATCAGAAATAATTGAATATATTCTCTTACAATAACAAACAAAAATCACTCAGAAAAGTTTCAAGGTTTGGTAAATTTCTATGAATTCCGATTAGTTCAACAACCAAACATGACAATCATCCAAAAGAGATGTAAGCTTTGGAAAAGTATTGCCGGTTCAGCACAGAGGAACACACCAGCATGATGCTACCATCTTGTCCATCCATTGAAGCTTCTATTCACAACAATAATAGATGTGGCATCACAGTAGATACACCCTACAACCAGCACACACAGAAAAAATCACCTCGTCACGCGGCCTCGGCCTGCATCATGGGGCTCGCACCGTCGTGTCCGTGGATCCGGACCTGTTGCTCGATTTGGGGAGAGGGGGAGGGGAGAAGGTTTCCGATGGAGGGGAGAAGATGATGGTAGGAGAGAAGGGGCGGGGGCGGGGGTGGCGGCTGTGGGGAAGGGCGCTGGTGGCGGCGGCGGATGTGGGGGAGGCCCAGACGAGGGAGAGGGAGAGGAATCGCGAGGGGTTGGGCTGTGCGATCTGTTTTTTTTTTCTTCCTTCGGCTGTTTGGTATACCAATCACAACTCGACCTGAGGCACCTTTTCTATCCTACGTGGACAGCGCGAGGGGGCACGCCTTCCGCGTACCTTAATGTTTTTAATTGAAGATTTGGCCGTCACCGCGTCAGCTTGAGGACGTCTTCGCATGGGCGCCCGACCCCCACAAAATCTTGAGCGTCAGGAGCATGTACAAGCTGTAACTCGACGAAAAAAATCACACTTTTGCGTGCACCACGAGCAGGGCACCGAACGGCACCAAAGTCGTCTAAGACACGGTATGGGGGTGCCCTGTTCCCCCTAAGATACGAGTAATGGCTTGGAGAGTAGTGACATTAAGGGCAACCTGACCTAACACTATTAAGGAAAAGGCTAGCAGTAGCGCGGTTTTAGGCATATCAGTAGCGCGGGGTGGCGCGCTACTGATACGGCGCTATAGCTAAAGTTTATCAGTAGCGTGTGCTTGCCCGCGCTACTGCTATACGTGCTTAGGAGTAGCGCTTTTGGTGCACAGCGCTACTGGTAGTTACTAGTAGCGCGCCTCCCTACCCGCGCTACTACTATTGTTGGGTATTTCTTTTTTGTTTTATTTTGTATTCATACGTCATTATACAAGTTTTCATACAGTAGCAATTTAGAGATTATTTTTATATCATTGGGTGAAAGAACCATGGATTAGTTTCAAGTGCATGGATCCAATGACATAATATATCATCATCATCATCATCATCATCATCATCATCATCATCATCATCATATCATTAACAACTTATCATCATAATACATCATTGTCATATAACACCTCCTCATGATCATCATTTTTATCAATGATATATCATATAGCAAGTTGGTCAGTAGTCATAATCACAACTCATCCTCATCATCAACTCTAACACGTTGTACCACATAATAACACATTGTACCTAGGACCTACTAGGTTCTCTTAGGTAAAATAGCATAAAACAAGATAGGCCCCGAATCTCCATTATGGAGAATGGAGATTATCCTGTCTTCAATTCTTGCCCTTCGCCTAATGTTGCTTCCAAGTAGCTCCCTACGACTGACCATACATTTTTTCCAATCTTTGATTGTCATGTCTTCATTGGTTTTAGAAATCCAATATGAACAGGAGTGATTCGTAGGATGACCTGGCTGTATATTCAAAACATCAAGGCGACCTTTCTGAAACATCAGATGAGGCACACACTCCTGCGGGATTATCTGTTGAAAAACATTGTAATAACTTCGTAGTTAGCAATTTAGTTCAGTTTTAGAAGAATTTATGCAAAAGATGCACAAATGTCGTAATACTAAAAATCTTACCATGACATCTCCATGGATGTTAGCATAGTTCAACACGTGCACTAGTGGCACATATTGACCATAATATGGAGGAGTTTGATAATAGATATTGTAATTCTCAAGATCAGTACAAAATGCGACCAGATGATTTTTCTCCTGGTAAGTTAACTCAGAGCCATTGGTGTAGTAGGTTCTGTCTACCATCTTCCGCACATTCTTTGAAGAATGAAAATAAGCTGTTAATGGAAATAAGCTGTCAACTATTTTGAAATAAACAATATAAATTACTTAATAATTATGTTTGAGAAACTCACATAGCGGTAGAATTGGAAGCGTATCAACAAGGACCCAAATGTCCAAATTGTCTTCCTCGATGTCAGGATCACCAAGACCCATGGTGACAAGCATACCCTCTTGAAAATCATACATCTTGCAAAGTGCTTCCCAATCTGGGCAACCAAAATGGGATACGCTCTCGAAATTATATAGATTTACCTCAAAATCCATACCATGATGGGTCCTTAGGTGAATTTTCTTTGTTTCCATACTCTCATGATCTTCAAAATCCATCCCCTCCAAGACATAGCGTCTTGCATGGCATGGGATAAGCTAGTCGAATTGTAAAAGACGAAAATTACACGTTGAAGTAGTAGAAGTCGAGCTTAATTACGAAAAAAAACACTTTGCTTTGTAGCGTACCGTTTCAACATCGAAGGCCTCCTGGAGCTTAATGCTAAAGCGCCGACCTTCTACCAAGTGAGGCCTATCGCAGAAACCCCGGTTGTCGCTGCACCAGGAGCACTTCGCGAGACTTTCATCCGACGACATTTCCTATGTTCATAATTCAAAGATTAAAGTTCTAAAATTCAATATATGTACTACAAAAACTAAATTAGATCATTATTATTCAGCTCACGTGATGTATATATTCGACCGTTGGTGATGGTCGCTCCTCCCTACGTCCCCGAGTGCATTAAACCAATATATGGTGCAGACTTTCTCCCTCGCTCATTTTTTGATTGTCATGTATGGAGCCTCGATAGACTTAAAGTCAACCCGAAATGTCGTCTAATTATCTATCTAGAAAATCCAGGCCACTCGATATTTCCTACATATTCTAGCACTAGTCATGCCAAAATTCACGGAAAAATCCGGCATGACCTTTGCTAAAAAAGGACATATCAAGCGCCTGAAATTTGCCGGAACGAAAATTAATCAACACTCCGGCAAAACATAGGCCACTCGGAGGTGTTACCTGCAAACATGGCCACTTGGGCAAGCACATATCCTATTTGCATTCAAACTTGATGGTCATTGCATTCAAACTTGATGGTCATTGCATTTCAATGGTTGAAAATATGAACAAAAAGATTTCAAAATATCTTATAGGACTCATATTGACATGGAGATTTGACTAGTCTCACCTCGAGGTCGGAGGGGGCATGTCACGGGGATGACGGCGGCGATGACATGGAGATTTGGCTGCAAAAACAAAATAGTATTCAAAATAGTGCTCTCCAATTTGAGCATTCAAAATAGGAGTAGTTCTCCAATTTGAGCATTCAATAAGCAAAACTAAATCATAAAATAAATTAGTATTTAAATTAGCATGCATTCAATAAGCAAAACTAAATCATCTCTTGCGTCCGTACATCGTCGAATATTATTGGAAGGCTACATTCGGACACCAGAATGGTTCGGGTCGTTTCGGATAAGTTTCAGAGTACCGGGGGTTACCGGAACGCCCCCCTCCCGGGAAGTTAATGGGCCACCATGGGCCTTAGTGGAGAAGAGAGAGGGCAGGCCAGGAGGTGGCGCGCGCCCCCCTTGACCCAATCCGAATTGGACAAGGGGAGGGGGCGGCGCCCCCTCCTTCCTTCTCTCCTCCTCCTCCTTCCCCCCCTTCTCCTTGTGCGAATAGGAAAGGGGGGCGAATCCTACTTGGAGTAGGACTCCCCCCCCTTGGGCGCGCCACCCTTGGCCGGCCTCCTCCTCCCTCCCTCCTTTATATACGTGGGGAGGGGGCATCCTAGGACACACAAGTTAATCTTTTAGCCGTGTGCGGTGCCCCCCTTCACAGTTACACACCTCGGTCATATCGTCGTAGTGCTTAGGCGAAGCCCTGCGCCGGTAACTTCATCATCACCGTCACCACGCCGTCGTGCTGATGAAACTCTCCCTCGGCCTCAACTGGATCAAGAGTACGAGGGACATCATCGAGCTAAACGTGTGCTTAACACGGAGGTGCCGTACGTTCGGTGCTAGGATCGGTCGGATCGTGAAGACGTACGACTACATCAACCGCGTTGATAAAACGCTTCCGCTTTCGGTCTACGAGGGTACGTGGACACACTCTCCCCGCTCGTTGCTATGCTTCTCCTAGATAGATCTTGCGTGATCGTAGGATTTTTTTGAAATTACTGCATTCCCCAACAGTGGCATCCGAGCCAGGTCTATGCGTAGATGTTATATGCACGAGTAGAACACAAAGAGTTGTGGGCGATAATAGTCAAACTGCTTACCAGCATGTCATACTTTGATTCGGCAGTATTGTTGGATAAAGCGGCCCAGACTGACATTACATGACTGCGTTCATGAGACTGGTTCTACCGACGTGCTTCGCACACAGGTGGTTAGTGGGTGTCCATTTCTCCAAATTTAGTTGAATCGAGTTTGACTACGCCCGATCCTTGTTGAAGGTTAAAACAACACACTTGACGAAAAATCGTTGTGGTTTTCATGCGTAGGTAAGAACGGTTCTTGCTAGAAGCTCGTAGCAGCCACGTAAAACTTGCAACAACAAAGTAGAGGACGTCTAACTTGTTTTTGCTGGGCTTGCTGTGATGTGATATGGTCAAGACGTGATGGTATATAAATTTTTGTATGAGATGATCATGTTTTGTAGAAGTTATCGGCAACTGGCAGGAGCCATATGGTTGTTGCTTTATTGTATGAAATGCAATCGCCATGTAATTCCTTTACTTTGTCACTAAGCGGTAGCGATAGTCGTAGAAGCAATAGTTGGCGAGACGACAACGATGCTACGATAGAGATCAAGGTGTCAAGCCGGTGACGATGGTGATCATGACGGTACTTTGGAGATGGAGATCAAAGACACAAGATGATGATGGCCATATCATATCACTTACATTGATTACATGTGATGTTTATTCTTTATGCATCTTATTTTGCTTAGTACGGCCGTAGCATTATAAGATGATCTCTCACTAAATTTCAAGGTACAAGTGTTCTTCCTGAGTATGCACCGTTGCTACAGTTTGTCGTGCCGAGACACCACGTGATGATCGGGTGTGATAAGCTCTACGTTCACATACAATGGGTGCAATCCAGTTTTGCACATGCAGAATACTAGTGTTAAACCTGACGAGCCTAGCATATGTAGATATGGCATCGAAACACTGAGACCGAAAGGTCGAGCGTGAATCATATAGTAGATATGATCAACATAGTGATGTTCACCATTGAAAGCTACTCCATCTCACGTGATGATCGGACATGGTTTAGTTGATATGGATCACGTGATCATTTAGATGACTAGAGAGATGTCTATCTAAGTGGGAGTTCTTAAGTAATATGATTAGTTGAACTTTAATTTATCATGAACTTAGTACCTGATTGTATTTTGCATGTCTATGTTATTGTAGATCAATGGCCCGTGCTACTGTTCCTTTGAATTTTAATGCGTTCCTAGAGAAAGCTAAGTTCAAAGATGATGGTAGCAACTACACGGACTGGGTCCGTAACTTGAGGATTATCCTCATTACTGCATAGAAGAATTACGTCCTAGAAGCACCGCTAGGTGCAAGACCCGCTGCAGGAGCAACTCCGAACATTATGAACGTCTGGCAGAGCAAAGCCGATGACTACTCGATAGTTCAGTGTGCCATGCTTTACGGCTTAGAACCGGGACTTCAACGACGTTTTGAACGTCATGGAGCATATGAGATGTTCCAGGAGTTGAAGTTAATATTTAAAGCAAATGCCCGGATTGAGAGATATGAAGTCTCCAATAAGTTCTATAGCTGCAAGATGGAGGAGAATAGTTCTGTCAGTGAACATATACTCAGAATGTCTGGGTACCACAACCACTTGACTCAACTGGGAGTTAATCTTCCTGATGATAGTGTCATTGACAGAGTTCTTCAATCACTGCCACCAAGGTACAAAAGCTTCGTGATGAACTATAATATGCAAGGGATGAACAAGACAATTCCCGAGCTCTTCTCAATGCTAAAGGCTGCGGAGGTTGTCGTGAAATTGTCACGGCAGATGTCCTAGTGTCAGGACTTAGTCGTGAGGCCAACGCATCTTTGTAGTAGCTTGAGAGGGGTTGAGCGGAATCGAGACACGCAACACAAGACAAGGATTTAGACAGCTTCGGGCCCCGGGAAACATCGTCCAGTAATAACCCTACATGCTGTTTGTAGCTAGGTCTCATTATGATCATGAGGGAGTCGCCGGTAAGCCGGCTCTTTGTGTCTAGCCCTAGAGATTGTTTCTTGTTGCATGTCCCTCCCTCTTGGGGAGCCCTGCCCCTCCTTGAGGAGCGGGTTACATGTGGAGTCCTAGTAGGATTAGAGCTAGTCTATCTTTTCTTACAAGTTGAATACAAGTCTGGGTCTTGCTTCCTCGTAAAGGAAATATTCGTTATGCCTTTCCTCTTAAGCCGGTCCATCATAACGTGAGCCGGTCTTCTGGGCCTTGGGCCTTGTTGTCCATCTGACCCGCCCGCCAGGTTACTAATGAGTGACCAAGATCGGGCGGGTCACAAGTGAGTCGCCATGCTCCAGCCGGGACATGCATCCGGCGGGTTACACCGCGGGGTATATCCCTGACATAGGTAGAAATCAAGAAGGAGCATCAAGTGTTGATGGTTAACAAGACCACTAGTTTCAAGAAAAATGGTAAAGGGAAGAAGGGGAACTTCAAGAAGAACAGCAAGCAAGTTGCTGCTCAAGTGAAGAAGCCCAAGTCTGGACCTAAGCCTGAGACTGAGTGCTTCTACTGCAAAGGAACTGGTCACTGGAAGCGGAACTGCCCCAAGTATTTGGTGGATAAGAAGGATGGCAAAGTGAAAGGTATATTTGATATACATGTTATTGATATGTACCTTACTAATGCTCGTAATAGCGCCTGGGTATTTGATACTGGTTATGTTGCTCATATTTGCAACTCGAAATAGGGGCTACGGATTAAACAAAGATTGGCTAAGGACGAGGTGACGATACACGTGGGAAATGGTTCCAAAGTCGATGTGATCGCCGTCGGCACGCTACCTCTACATCTACCTTCGGGATTAGTTTTAGACCTAAATAATTGTTATTTGGTGCCAGCGTTAAGCATGAAGATTATATCTGGATCTTGTTTGATGCGAGACGGTTATTAATTTAAATCATAGAATAATGGTTGTTCTATTTATATGAATAATATCTTTTATGCTCATGCACCCTTGATGAGTGGTCTATTTTTGTTGAATCTCGATAGTAGTGACACACATATTCATAGTATTGAAGCCAAAAGATATAAGTTTAATAATGATAGTGCAACTTATTTGTGGCACTGCTATTTGGGTCATATTGGTGTAAAGCGCATGAAGAAACTCCATGCTGATGGGCTTTTGGAATCACTTGATGCTTGTGAACCATGCCTCATGGGGAAGATGACTAAGACTCCGTTCTCCGGAACTATGGAGCGAGCAACAGACTTGTTGGAGATAATACATACTGATGTATGCGGTCCGATGAGTGTTGAGGCTCACGGCGGGTATCGTTATTTTCTGACCTTCACAGATGATTTGAGCAGATATGGATATATCTACTTGATGAAACATAAGTCTGAAACATTTGAAAAGTTCAAAGAATTTCAGAGTGAAGTGGAAAATCATCGTAACAAGAAAATAAAGTTTCTACGATCTGATCGTGGAGGTGAATATTTGAGTTACGAGTTTGGTCTTCATTTGAAACAATGTGGAATAGTTTCGCAACTCATGCCACCTGGAACACCACAGCGTAATGGTGTGTCCGAACGTCGTAACTGCACTTTATTAGATATGCTGCGATCTATGATGTCTCTTACTGATTTACCGCTATCATTTTGGGGTTATGCTTTAGAGACGGCTGCATTCACGTTAAATAGGGCACCATCTAAATCCGTTGAGACGACACCTTATGAACTGTGGTTTGGCAAGAAACCTAAGTTGTCGTTTCTTAAAGTTTGGGGCTGCGATGCTTATGTGAAAAAGCTTCAACCTGATAAGCTCGAACCCAAATCGGAGAAATGTGTCTTCATAGGATACCCAAAGGAGACTGTTGGGTACACCTTCTATCACAGATCCAAAGGCAAGATATTCGTTGCTAAGAATGGATCCTTTCTAGAGAAGGAGTTTCTCTCGAAAGAAGTGAGTGGGAGGAAAGTAGAACTTGATGAGGTAATTTTACCTGCTCCCGAATTGGAAATTATTTCATCACAGAAATCAGTTCTAGTGATTCCTACACCAATTAGTGAGGAAGCTAATGATATTGATCATGAAACTTCAGATCAAGTTACTACCGAACCTCGTAGGTCAACCAGAGTAAGATCCGCACCTGAGTGGTACGGTAATCCTGTTCTGGAGGTCATGTTACTTGACCATGACGAACCTACGAACTATGAGGAAGCGATGATGAGCCCAGATTCCGCGAAATGGCTTGAAGCCATGAAATCTGAGATGGGATCCATGTATGAGAACAAAGTATGGACTTTGGTTGACTTGCCCGATGGTCGGCAAGCCATAGAGAATAAATGGATCTTCAAGAAGAAGACTGGCGCTGGCGGTAATGTTACTGTCTACAAAACTCAACTTGTTGTGAAAGGTTTTCGACAAGTTCAAGGAGTTGACTACGTTGAGACTTTCTCACCCGTAGAGACGCTTAAGTCTGTTCGAATCATGTTAGCAATTGCCGCATTTTATGATTATGAAATTTGGCAAATGGATGTCAAAACTGCATTCTTGAATGGATTTCTGGAAGAAGAGTTGTATATGATGCAACCAGAAGGTTCTATCGATCCAAAGGATGCTAACAAAGTGTGCAAGCTCCAGCGATCCATTTATGGACTGGTGCAAGCCTCTCGGAGTTGGAATAAACGTTTTGATAGTGTGATCAAAGCATATGCTTTTATACAGACTTTTGGAGAAGGCTGTATTTACAAGAAAGTGAGTGGGAGCTCTGTAGCATTTCTAATATTATATGTGGATGACATATTGTTGATTGGAAATGATATAGAATTTCTAGATAGCATAAAGGGATACTTGAATATAAAAAATTCTATGAAAGACCTCGGTGAAGTTGCTTACATATTGGGCATCAAGATCTATAGAGATAGATCAAGACACTTAACTGGACTTTCACAAAGCACATACCTTGATAAAGTTTTGAAGAAGTTCAAAATGGATCAAGTAAAGAAAGGGTTCTTGCCTGTGTTACAAGGTGTGAAGTTGAGTCAGACTCAATGCCCGACCACTGCAGAAGATAGAGTGAAAATGAAAGTCATTCCCTATGCTTCAGCCATAGGTTCTATCATGTATGCAATGTTGCGTACCAGACCTGATGTGTGCCTTGCTATTAGTTTAGCAGGGAGGTACCAAAGTAATCCAAGAGTGGATCACTGGACAGCGGTCAAGAACATCCTGAAATACCTGAAGAGGACTAGTGATATGTTTCTCGTTTATGGAGGTGACAAAGAGCTCGTCATAAATGGTTACATCGATGCAAGCTTTGACACTGATCCGGATGACTCTAAGTCACAAACCGGATACGTGTTTATATTGAATGGTGGAGCTGTCAATTGGTGCAGCTCTAAGCAAAGCGTCGTGGTGGGATCTATGTGTGAAGCCGAGTACATAGCTGCTTCGGAAGCAGCAAATGAAGGAGTCTTGATGAAGGAGTTCATATCCGATCTAGGTGTCATACCTAGTGCATCGGGTCCAATGAAAATCTTTTGTGACAATACTGGAGCAATAGCCTTGGCGGAGGAATCCAGATTTCACAAGAGAACCAAACACATCAAGAGACGCTTCAATTCCATCCGCGATCAAGTCAAGGAGGGAGACATAGAGATTTGCAAGATACATACGGATCTGAATGTTGCAGACCCGTTGACTAAGCCTCTTCCACGAGCAAAACATGATCAGCACCAAGGCTCCATGGGTGTTAGAATCATTACTGTGTAATCAAGATTATTGACTCTAGTGCAAGTGGGAGACTGAAGGAAATATGCCCTAGAGGCAATAATAAAGTTGTTATTTATATTTCCTTATATCATGATAAATGTTTATTATTCATGCCAGAATTGTATTAACCGAAAACTTAGTACATGTGTGAATACATATACAAACAGAGTGTCCCTAGTATGCCTCTACTTGACTAGCTCGTTAATCAAAGATGCTTAAGTTTCCTAGCCATAGACATGTGTTGCCATTTGATGAACGGGATCACATCATTAGAGAATGATGTGATGGACAAGACCCATCCGCTAGCTTAGCACTATGATCGTTTAGTTTATTGTTATTGCTTTCTTCATGACTTATATATGTTCCTATGACTATGAGATTATGCAACTCTCGAATACCAGAGGAACACTTAGTGTGCTATCAAATGTCACAATGTAACTGGGTGATTATAAAGATGCTCTACAGGTGTCTCCGATGGTGTTTGTTGAGTTGGCATAGATCGAGATTAGGATTTGTCACTCCGTGTTTCGGAGAGGCATCTCTGGGCCCTCTCGGTAATGCACATCACTATAAGCCTTGCAAGCAATGTGACTAATGAGTTAGTTGCGCGATGATGCATTACGAAACGAGAAAAGAGACTTGCCGATAACGAGATTGAACTAGGTATGACGATACCGACAATCGAATCTCGGGCAAGTAACATACCGATGACAAAGGGAACAACGTATGTTGTTATGCGGTTTGACCGATAAAGATCTGCGTAGAATATGTAGGAGCCAATATGAGCATCCAGGTTCCGCTATTGGTTATTGACCGGAGATGTGTCTCGGTCATGTCTACATAGTTCTCGAACCCGAATGGTCCGCACGCTTAATGTTCGATGACGATTTGTATTATGAGTTATGTGATTTGACGTACCGAAGTTTTTTCGGAGTCCCGGATGAGATCACGGACATGACGAGGAGTCTCGAAATGGTCGAGACATAAAGATTCATATATTGGAAGGCTACATTCGGACACCAGAATGGTTCGGGTCGTTTCGGATAAGTTTCGGAGTACGTACCAGGGGTTACCGGAAACCCCCCCCCCCCCCGGGGGGAAGTTAATGGGCCACCATGGGCCTTAGTGGAGAAGAGAGAGGGCAGGCCAGGAGGTGGCGCGCGCCCCCCTTGCCCCAATCCGAATTGGACAAGGCGAGGGGGCGGCGCCCCCCTCCTTCCTTCTCTCCTCCTCCTCCTTCCCCCCTTCTCCTTGTGGGAATAGGAAGGGGGGGAATCCTACTTGGAGTAGGACTCCCCCCCTTGGGCGCGTCACCCTTGGCCGGCATCCTCCCCCTCCCTCCTTTATATACGTGGGGAGGAGGGCACCCTAGAACACACA
Source organism: Triticum aestivum (assembly GCF_018294505.1). Lineage (NCBI taxonomy): Eukaryota > Viridiplantae > Streptophyta > Magnoliopsida > Poales > Poaceae > Triticum > Triticum aestivum. Next base: position 477,750,058 of record NC_057811.1, read on the forward strand.
AGTTGATCTTTTAGCCGTGTGCGGTGCCCCCCTTCACAGTTACACACCTCGGTCATATCGTCGTAGTGCTTAGGTGAAGCCCTGCGCCGGTAACTTCATCATCACCGTCACCATGCCGTCGTGCTGAGGAAACTCGCCCTCGGCCTCAACTGGATCAAGAGTACGAGGGATATCATCGAGCTGAACGTGTGCTGAACACGGAGGTGCCATACGTTCGGTGCTAGGATCGGTCGGATCGTGAAGACGTACGACTACATCAACCGCGTTGATAAAACGCTTCCGCTTTCGGTCTACGAGGGTACGTGGACACACTCTCCCCGCTCGTTGCTATGCTTCTCCTAGATAGATCTTGCGTGATCGTAGGATTTTTTTTGAAATTACTGTGTTCCTCAACATTCTATATGTATTTGTTACGTAGAATTACCCTCCAATTTTCTCCTTCATCCTGAATATATCTTTTGACCCAGCTTCTAGTAGGCAAGCTAGGGTTAGTGCCTGTCGCCGGTTCCGCTGCAGATCTGCCTCGTCTCTGGTGGCCCTAGGACCATTGGAGCGTGGTGAATCCTGGCAAGGACCGGCGGGAGGGCTCCGTTGTTAGTCGTTCCTTTAAGATTTGTTAGGATTTGTGTCCTGCTCAGGAAGACGAGACGGCGGCGGCCCCCTGAAGATGGAATAAAGGTCTCCCCGCCTAGTCCCCGTTCCCGTGGTGCATCTAGCATCGTTGGTGGGCGTGTGGAGGTTGGATCCTTTCGATCTACGTTATTCTTCATCGGCGGCGGTTGTTGTTCTGGTGCGCTGGTCCTACGGGGCCTTAGCACGACAACTTCTCGACTGTCTACTACAACAGGTTGTGCCCGACTCCGACGAGGGAGGGGTAATGACGGCGGCGCGCCTTCAGCTCGCTTCAGTGCTTGTAGTCGTCGCTAGATTGTCTGCGGATCTGGATGTAATTTTTATTATTTCTGGTATTCGTTGTACTACCATGATTGAAGATGAATAGATCGATAGTTTTCTCGCAAAAAAATTGACATCTATAATGTTAGGGATTCCTAAACCCACATACTCTTTTTTCATGCAAACTAGATGCCAATTGGCCAAGCGTAGCTTCCTGTTCCTTTCAAAATCACTCCAAAGACAATGTGTCATTTGGCTATTAATTAGGTCCAAAGCCCATTTGGGGAATCTAAAGAAAGACAGTAGATGAACAGGGATACTAGCAAGATAGCAGCTCGAAACTAAAAAATGAAAATGAAAATACAACTCTCTAATCCACCAGTAGCTATCGGAGCTAGTGTGTTACTGTTTAGAAAAATCTAGGGAACTATATTCACAGAACCAAAAAATTCTTATATTGTGAAAACAACGTTAGACACTAATCTTGTTTGGGGGAAAAGGCGTTTGACACAAATTCAGAGTGTGATTTGGATATATTTCTAATATATTTAGCTGGGAAAAATACATTTAAAATGATACTTCCTCCGGTCCTTTTTACTCCGCGTATTAGATTTTTCCGAAATCAAAGTCCTTGAAGTTTGGCCATGTTTATACAAGTAATTATTAACATTCATAATAGAAAATCCATATCAATATATCAGTTATAGAATATATTCTATGTTATATTTATTTGGTATAGTAAATTTTGGTAATTTTGAATTTAAATTTGTCAAAAGTTTATGAAGTATGACTTCAAAGAAATCTAATATGGAGAGTACCCAAATTCACACCATCGCTCGTACTTCAGCGCAAAGAGCCAAACATGACACTCAGGCATGCAAGTATGCAACCAACCGGAGGCAGGTCAAAAATTAAGTGAGCTTTATTCGGTTAAAAAAGGTGAGCTTTACCGGTCAGCCGTGGTGTCGCTCGCACCTTTCTGCAAGTATCTAACTACTCCTTGCTTTCTGGTTTATAAGGTTTATTTTAATTTTTTTGTTTTATCAATTTAGAGGACTCATCTCCATCTCATTTTTAGTTTCCAATGCACATTAAATCTTTGCATGCAAGAATTAAAGAGGAACACACCGATGCATGTAATGTTCCTACTCATCTAGTGGCCAAGCATGCATGCACTGCAATTAATCCAAATTAATGCATGAGTTTAATTGGGGTAGTTTTGTAAAGTACGAGATACATTCCTTCACTCACAAAATGCCTTGGTTGATGAGATTCGAGATTTGAGTCTTAGACTACCCACAGTGGGAGTAACATAGGTAGTAACATCACACATATCTAGGTTAAATTAATGATGTGGCATGCAATAATTGAAGAAAGAGATGAAAGTGGTAACATAGCTAGTTACTACTAGTATGAGTAACATCACACGTGTCAAGGCAAGATGTGTCTATAGCCTAATAAATGAAGTGTTGCATGTTACCACACATATGTTACTTCCCACTATAGAGGTAGTAACATAGACTAGTAACATGGGCATGTTACTAGTCTATGTTACTATCCATTATGGCTAGTCTTATAAACCGGAAAGGAGGGAGCAGCTACTAAGCTCCCAGGAAATCCACCCTCCTGGTGAATCACGGCTAGCGAGGATCGATCAGCCGCCGATTAAACTGCTGTCACGTATAGTCGGTTCGTATGCTGCAGGGAACCTTTTTTTTAAAGCTATGCTGCAGGGAACTAGAGAGCTGGAAACAACGCAATCCCTCTCCTCACCCGCTTCTCTCGCTGACGCCGCCACCGCCCCCATCGATCTCCTTCCTCCGCTCCAATTCCCTCCCCACCCTCTACTGCGTCGCCGTGGCTGCCATCGCATCGTCTCCGCCCTCATCTATCTGCTGCACCGCGCGGCGTCTCCGCCCCTCGAATCCCCTCCGCTCTTTGCGCGATCTAGAACAAGGGGATCCAGTTCCACGCCCTCTGCCTCTCCATCCACCGCGGTGGAAAGAGGCATCCACCTGGGTCGTCGCGCTCGCGGTGGCTGCTCCCAGTTGCCTCCTCCTATTGCTAGGGTTGAGAGGCCATGGAAGCAAATCATGTATGTTGCGTCCAGTGAAAGTACCGCCCCCTGCCTCCAGTTGCACACGGTCTAGCCCAATAGAAACCTGCATAGCGGTGTGTCCTCCAGTTGGGCTGGCCACTTCTCCTGCATCTGCGCCAATCTACAGCGAGCCACTGTCGGCACACACCCCTTCTCCCGGAGCCCACCCTCCCTCCCTGTGTTGCTTCTGCAAAAGCAAAAGTACATATGATAAGTCTGCTCTTCAATTATTCCTACTTTGTGGTCTGATCTCTGTTGATCTTCATTTTCTTTGGGTTGCCATTGGAAAAGAGAATTGAGATGATGACAAAAATTATGTGTTCATTGCATAATTTCATCTCACAGTAATTTTTAGTAACTTGTATTTTGTCTGCTCAATGAGCCACTGTGAAGTACAATTCCTATTATGTATGTGTGGTTCTTTTCTTTTCTATAACACGCAATAACTTTCACTGTCATTTACGTGAAATCTGAATACCCATATTTGATTAGCTTGGACATTGCTATGTGTTGAAACGGTAAAATCAATTACATGTGTGTTAGTATTATGACGCAACACCAGTGGTTTACTTACGAATCAGAGACAACTCGACAAGGCAACAACCCATGGCAAAAGGTGATCTGAAGGTACATGTAACAATGAAGTTCAGTTTCCTACTCAGTACATAAGTTGCACTTTTATTTGGATGAAATTACAGATATTGGTGATAATGTTCATCATTTTAATATAAATTTTCTTGATATATACTGCTTAAACTGTTCGATTTTTACATAGACATCACAAATAGTTTTCAGTTTATTTATTTACATGTGTTGTGCCACTAACACTAATAAACTTCCAGTCCATTGAGTTATAACTATTGATGTCATGGTAATGAAATATAGATATGTGGTAGTAGTTGATATATATATTGCATAATCACAGTCAGACTTTAATACACATACACATCATGAACAGAGAAAATAGTTTTCTCTCTATTTTTTCTTATTAGTAGAAGGTTATGCCACGGGGTACATTTATTTGTCATCCTTTATTTCTCACACAATGGGATATGTGCATTGAAAACATTTTCCATGTTCTTCAACATACTCCCTCCTTCGCACAAAATTTATTCCATAAGTTATCTATTTTCTCAAAATCTCATAAATCTGACCAATTATAGGAAGAAGTATCGAATTTTCAATACCATCAAGCAATCTGGCGCATATATTATGAAAATCTCAAGAAAATTTTCCATATGTATGAGGTAACATAAATCCTTTTACTGCTTTTTCTCATGGACGGTAGGTATCATCTAAAAAAATGGTGGTGGACTTATTTCATCATATAAGAAACAACACTTATCTATGGTGTTGCAGATGCTTTGCATCTTTCTCTTGCATTGCTAAGAAAAAAAGAATAAAGGTACTAGGTACAAGGCATAGTCACTGTCTTCTTCTCCATGGTAACAAGTATATATGAAACTACCCTATTTCTTTTTGTTGCATTTGCTGATCTTTGAGGATAAATGGTAAATTAGTGTATGCTGAATTTCTCCATTTGACCATTCCAAGTATTGTGTGCCATTATACATTATACATTGTTGAAAATAATAGAATTTTCAGAATTTAGGTTCAATTCAAGATTTTGTGCCCTTCATGAAGAAGCATGCATCAAATAACTGAGAGTTTGCATATTATATTATGCCAAAAAAAATATTGTACTGCAAACTTGTGAACCATATCAAATAAGAAACTAATATGTTCCTTTACCCATGTATGCTAAAATATTAGAGAATGTTGGACTTGATTATGTATGTTTATTTATCTAAACATAGTTAGCCTTTAGGGGAGAAGTTACTTTTAAGCATGTTGGGCTCACTGTATAATTTTGCACTGTAAGGTAGGAAATGGTATTTCCTGATATTTAGATATGCAATTAAGTATAGTTCGGTATGGCTCGCAAGTGTTGCTTGAGCTAAAGCTTAAAATCTGTTCTTAGTAATGGAAAATGCAAAGACAATTGAAAGTTGTTGAAGTGCATGCTTTTTTGTCCACTGAAATCAGATTGTTAGGAGGGTTACTATCCTTGTGTATTTGGCATTGGTTTGGAATGATCGTTGTTAAACTGATCCGATTAAAAGCGTCATTGCTCTGCAAATATTCCATGATCTCCCATGTGTCTCTTTTGAAAGACCTTTGGCTGTTGTTCTTTTTTCTGTCTGAAGTGATTTACTATTGTTTGGTTTTGGTTGCAGGAAAAGGATCAGAAGGGAAGGGACGAGGAGATATTAAAGGATTTTCTACTGAAGTTAGTATTTCCTTCTGTGTTTTGCCTTGGATGAACTTTTATTTCTGATGGAAGATCTTGCACTAATTTCTTTCTAAAATGCCTAATCATTGTTGGTCTCATATTGCAACTGTTAGAACAAGCACAAAGAAGTGCTGCCACAAGCTTTTGTCGATGACAGTATTTTTCTTCCATGTAATTTTATAACCTCTTTCATAAAATGATAGTCCTTGTCATTTTTCACCTTTCTTTGGTTTTCTCAATTCTGGAAGGGAGTCGCAGAAGGGAAAATACCATGCAACCTAATTAGGAATTCGGGAGCGGCGGAGTGTTGCGGTTCTAGATGTGTGCAAGTTGGAAGATTTTACTTTTGTTGGTACTCCCATTTCTTAGCTATCAGGTTTCAGGTGTGGTGGATGAATGATTAGGACTGCATGTACCTATGTAGTTTGTGCTTTATTCGTAGGAATTTTTGAATTGTAACTACTATTCCAATATTTGTTCTTTTGTCATCCATTTCCTATACATGTACAAGAAGCAAAATGGGAAGTATATAGAGTATAGTCTACATCAGTTGTGAACTAAATAAGTTTGATATCAGATCAGAGGTTCAAAGTAGATGAATAATATTGTGATTAGCTGATATTTGAGTCCATTGCCCCGCAAAAAGTTTCCTCACGTCATATGCATAATTGTTTTTCCAATGCTAGAAAACCTATATATTTCAGAGAAAACAGTAGATGTATAAATGAAAACAACAAATTGACTGATAAAAAATTGGTTCACAACAATGAAAAACGGGCGCAGCAAAGCGCGCGTTTCCATCTAGTATACGTGCATGCATACTGGTGATGTAGTATCGCTCGTGCTGGTGGAGTAGTGGCTGGGAACTTGGGAAAACCAGCGCGTGTATGGGTCAGTCCAGGCTGGCCGGCCGAAATTCCTATCCGGCCAGTACAAGTTTCGGCGCCTGCATGCAGATTGTGGTCTGCATCGGCGGCATCTGAAAGATGGTGGATCGTGTGCTGGGTTCGTGGTTCATGGATGCAGGTATGGTTTTCTCCTCCGGCGTCTTAGTCGTGTGGGGGTGCCAAATCTGGAGTTCGATGGCGTGTCCGGAGTGTTGCCCCAGTCTGATTCGTTCAACGGTAATGGTTTCGCTTCTGGTGAACCACCTTGGAGGTCCGCAAAGCTGCATATCAGCGATGGAGCCGCTTCGAGCTCGGGTGTGAAGGTGATCCGTCATTGTTTCCTTTGGTGGCTGCTATGGTGGTCCCGGAGGCCTGTGACGGGCGTTGATGTCAAGTTCAAAGGTTTCTTTGGTCTTGATTGTAATTTTACTTCTTGGATGTTGTTCTTTTGTGCAAAGGCTAGCGTTTTGCTGTATTTTCAGTTTTGCCATGTCGGTTTGTACGTGACTTGTACTATGACCCTTATGATATAAATGAGACACGTATTACCACGCAAAAAAAGCTAGTGGATACAGTATCTAGATTCTAGAAATTCGCTTTGGCACATGGGAGCGTGCGCTTCTGTCATCGGAAAAAAAAAATTTAAAGTGTGAAAAAATAAAAATAAAAAATTGGCGCATACATCTGGACATTATATGTGTGCGCGTCAAGTTTCGGAGAGATATGAAATTTTTTGTGGCTTATGTAAAAATGACAAAACAATGTCTTGTGAAAAGCACTTTTTAACACCTCTCGAACTAGGCTTTCACGCCGCTTTATAAATAAACCCAACACATAATTTTTCGGTTTTTCGCAAAGCAACTTTGTGACATGTACAATATTGAAATGTACGTGCGAAATTTTTGTTTGAATCTTTTAACATTTCAAAATATGTTTAAAACACATTTTAAAAATCAGGAGCACACTCCCGTGTGCCGAAATGCCCCCGTTTCACATTTTCCTTTTAAGGTTCCGTTTCGCACTTGTTGTTTGGCCCAAGCCTCCAGTGCACATAGACGCCGATCATGTGCCAGTGCCGGCTATATATGGGTTTCCTGGCAGGTAGCGGGACAAGTGTGCTGGTACGTAATAAAGGAACGACCGCGTGTCATGGGTGTCCTGGCAGGTGTAGCGCATGGGTCGTCAACTTGTTTGATTCCTGACCAGAAAACAATTTACGGACGAGGAATAAGGATTGATGATAAGCTATGGGCTACGGTGTGGCACAGTACAGTGCAGCTAAAATACTTTCTTTTTTTGTTGCGAAAAGCTAAAACATTTTTGAGGCAGTGTTAAACGAATTTGTCGTTGCATCGCCAACTAATGCAACTGCAAGACAGACATACCGACCCATGGATACCGGTGGAAATTGAAGTTCACCGTAAGTTGCAAGAAACTTCGGGGTGCGCCATGCAAGATCTATCGACCTCCCGGTAGTAATGCCTGTACCAACGGTCTTCACTGTCGATCTGCTACTACTGTCGTCCGGCGATCTCCGAAACAGTGGTTCCCATGCATGCAGATACGGACGATGCATGGTTTTGCATGATTTTCATTAGTACTAACAAAAACCATAAACAGTGTATACTACAGCCCCGCGACAAAGCTACTGAACCTGGATAACCGAATAACTAGAGCAAAGTATCAACCTTAGCCAAGCATCAGCTACCAAAAGGATCAAACACCAGCAAGCAAGCAAACCGACTCCATTACAACTTCTCCAGGGAAATACTCCTACGAAACTTTGAAGGTGGTGTACAGCACTAAGCTAGCCAGCTTAACTGCGCCGTATACGTGGCTTCTCATAATGGAAATTGGAAGGGGTGGCCCTTCTTTTATAAAAGAAAAAGCTTGACTGCCCTCCACTGATTTGCTAGCTAGCATGCATGCAGTGCCGTTCAGACGAAGATCTTGAATTGCGGAGTGTCAGATACTATCCATTTCTCCGACAAGTATTTTAGTACTTGCATGGACCCGGGCCGCCGTGCTAGCTTGCTGGCATTCTCTTAGTCCGATGACATGTGTATGCAGTGAGTTTTCTGAAAAAGTGTGTTGGACTCGCTTTTCCTTCTTTTTGGTCTCTTGTTATTTCCGTTAAGATTAATAGAAATGGGGTTAACGTGGTTAAAAAAAGAGTAAACATATCAACTTGGTCAATGCAATTTGACTAGTCGAAATGTAATCACAAGCAAGGTCACATCACACGCATGCATCCATCGTACGTCCAGTTTGTGTAATGGAAAATATCTTGTACGTGTCCAAGAAGAAGCTACGAACGCCGCGCTAGCAAATTAACTAGAGTTTGTGACCTCTTTGTACGTAACCAACTCAGGCAACTCCGTACCGATGCATCATGCATGCCTGCATTTGGGATCAACACGCACGCATAATAATTTTGTACATGCCCGGATAGACGGATAGAGAGAGTGCCTTTTTATTTATTTTTAAAGGTGATGTTGCACATTACTCGCTTACTTCTGCCAAGTAACAGACCAGTGTGTGCTTCTCACTCCGAGAGAACAGCCGAACGTGTTTTTTAGCTTGCCAACACGTGTTATCTACTCCTTCCGTTCTTAAATATTAGTCTTTTTAAAGATTCCAATATGAACCATATACGGAGCAAAATGAGCGAATATACCCTGTAAACTATGTTTACATACGTCTATATGTAGTCTTATATTTGTATTTAGGAACGGAGGGAGTACAAAGTAAGCCGCGTCGCATGCGTGAGCAAAAGTCGATCTCTCCAAACAATTAGCTAAAGGCAATCAGCTGCGCATAGATATCATCGAGCACTTGGTCAATATAAATATCAACGAACGTAGTACCCGTCTAGTGTCTAGTGTCTAGCCATTTTAGAATCTGAACAAGCCCACTTGGTCAATTCGGCGATGACTGGATACATGATCACGGGTCACATACATGCACGGCTAGCTAATTGCATGTTACTGTGTTGCATCCCTTTAAACCCATCGGTCGCAAAAGTCGTAACTCATATTTATGGGCCACACATGCACGCATGCATTGGAAGGGAAAAGCATGCACGCACGTATTTCACCTTGGAGAAAATGGACCACAATGTGAAGCACACATACATGTAAGAGCATCTCCGGCCGTTGAGCCTCCTAGGAGGCATTTTTTTCGCCACTTGGGGGGCTGCCGGCGAATTTTTTTGCCTGGGTTTGAGAAAATATCCACTCGTTGTCCTCCCCCTCCTCCCACGCACGTATCCCCGCCACCACCACCACGTGAACCGCCGAACCGGCTGGCGCTCCGCGGCGGCGGGGTACCTCTGCTTCCTCCTCTTCCTCGAGCTCCCCTCTGTCTCAGTCGCGCCCGTCCCCACCGCCGACAACCGCGCCGCCGCGAGCTCGAGGCCCTTCCCCCTCCCCGTCAGCCCCGGCGTCCTGCCCCGCCCGGTCGCGAACCCAACACGGGGTCCCGCAGCGCCCCGATCGCGACCATGTGGCTCGCGCTGTCCTCCTGCTCCCACACCACCACGCAGCGATCGTTGCCGCCGGAGTACAGCACCTGCTCCCCACACCCGACGGCCACGAACGCGCCTGTCGGCGGAGCCGGTGTACACCATGCCGTTGGGCGCGACGGCGACCGCGTTTACGGCATCGTCGTGCGCCGGCAACGAGTGCAAGCAGCGGAGGGACGGGATCGCCCAGACCTTGAGTGTCTTGTCCCAAGAGACGGAGAACAGGAGGCGGTCGTCAGCGGATGTGGCGACACCGGACACGGTGTCTGCGTGCTCTATCCAGAGCCGGCGGTGATGGCGGCGGACGACGACGTGGTTGGACGGGACCGGGAACCAGCGGAGGCGGTCGGAGACCGTGGGGAGCGCGGCGGCGAGGCGGATCCGGGCGGCGGTGAGAGAGAAAAGAGAGAAAGGAGAGGAGAGAGGAGAGAGGGGCTCGCAATGGGCCTGTGCATGCAAAAAGCAACTGCCGGCGTCCCCAGCTGCCCCCCAGGGGTCTGGGTCTGGGGTGGGACTGCCAGCCGTAAATATCGCCTAATCCGGAGAAAATCGAGTCGGGCCCGAGTGGAGCGTTTTTTGCCTGCCGGCACCTAAAAAGTGACTTGAAGGGGCTTCTTGGGGGCGGATGGAGATGCTCTAAGTACACGAACGGTGCTACTCGTAGCTAGCTGCCACCCTTTTCTCAGCGTGATTAACCAACCGGCCGTAAATCAAACTTTTGCTACTGTCATGGTTGCTGGACGATTCGTTAGGAGTTCAGGACCAGCACGTAATTGTATGAACCCTTTTCATGTTCGTAATTACCATTATAGGTAGCTAGTGTGGATCGTGGATGACCATTGAACGCGTTAACGTATAGCATTGATGTGAGTATGAAAGAAAAACGGTGCACCCCTTCACCTTAATAAGAGCTCATGGAGGGGGAAAATATCAGGTGCTACCGGAGCACCTAAGTTTAGGTGCTCCAAGAGCTTCTCGGCCATTGGATCTGAAATCCAACGGTCATCTACAGATGCGCTGGACCCGATTTACAATACCAAATTTCTAGGAGTGTTTTCTGAATAAATGTGTGAGCTCTCTCCTCGGCCTTCGGATCTCAGATCTTAGGTGCTCCCGTAGCACCAGATATCCTCACCATGGCACAGTCGAGAGGCATATCTCAAGAAGGATGGTACCATACGTCCTAGTCGTTCGTAACACATCCCATCGCAAGTCACATATGGGTTTTTTTTTTCGATGAACAGGGAGGCCTCTCCCCGGTTCCATTAACCAGAACACATATGGTTTCTGGGTACCCCAAAGGACATCACGTCTCTCTGTGGGTCCTCATTTGAAGTGCTACAAAGGCCACAGCCATCGTAAGTCACATATGGTTTTTAGGTACCCCAAAGCAGATTATGTGAGTGTATGGGTACTCATTTGAGCTACTTCAAAGGGCTCTCTACACTAGTAGAAAAAGGGCTATTTGTCCGGGTTCATAAGGGTCGAACCGGAACTAAAGGGTCGTTACTAAAGGCCCCCCCTTTAGTCCCGGTTCTTATACGAACCGGGATTAAAGGCCCTTCACGTGGCCGCTGCATGGAGGTCCACCTTTAGTCCCAGTTGGTAACACCAACCGGTATTAAAGGAAATTTTATATAAAAAATTGAAATTTTTTTGAAATTTTTTTCCGAATTTTCAAATTTCTGAATTATTTTAACCACTAATCTCTAATCACGACACCACTTATCACTGCTCAATTTAACCTCTAATCTCTAATCACCCCTCATCATTCCAAATCATCTAACTTCCCGGACGGCCACCCATCCTCTCACTACCCCAGCCTGAGCACGCTTAACTTCCGGGTTCTATTCTTCCTCGTTTCCAAGTCTGCACTTGTTGTTTTTTCTAACAATAGTAAGATGTCAATCCTATTAACCCTCAGGAGTTTAGCTTGAGCATGAAGTCACACATTTCACTGTTTGAGTTTGAAACTATCGTTCTAAAAAAATAATTATTTAGTAACACTAATATTTCTTGAATAAGTAGTTTGACCATTATTTGACCACAGTTTGACCAGATTTGACCAAAATTCAGAAAAACTAAAATAATTATTTAGTAACACTAATATTCTTGAATAATTATTTAGTAACACTAATACTTCTTGAATAAGTAGTTTGACCAGATTTGACCAAAATTCAAAAAACTGAAATAATTATTTAGTAACACTAATATTCTTGAATAATTATTTAGTAACACTAATACTTCTTGAATAAGTAGTTTGACCATAGTTTGACCAGATTTAACAAAAATTCAAAAAAACTGAAATTTGAGCATAACTTTTTTTCCTTTTAGAATTTGAGGATTCTAAAAATTTACAAACAAGCCGTAGGCAGTCAAAATCGGATGCGGATTTTCGTGCTGAACATTTTGATATATTATATGTTTTTTTCTGACATCGTATGCAAAAGTTATAGCCGTTTTACATTTTCCCTACACTTTTTGCAAAACATGTCCAAATTTAAGTTTTTAAATTTTCCTAACTAGTAGATGTAGTAACATAACTACATCTCGAAGGATTTTAATTTTTGAATTTTTTATCATTTTCTTTTGCTTTTTACAAAACTGAAAGGCGATACACCGGGGGGGGGGGTAGAATTTGAATATTGCACCATTAGTACCGGTTCGTGGCACCAACCGGTACTAAAGGTCCACGAACCGGTACTAATGCATCAACCCATTTGTACCAGTTGGTGGCTCGAACCGGGACTAAAAGTCTAACCTTTAGTACCGGTTCGTGCCACGAACCGGTACTAATGGGCATCGCACCCTTTAGTCCCGGTTCGTGGCACCAACCGGGACTAAAGGTCCCATTTGAACCGGGAATAATGCATGTAAGGTGCCCTAGCCGCTCGAACCGGGACTAATGCTCACATTAGTTCCGGTTCGTAATGCAACCGGGATTAATGCTCTTTTCTGGCCGAACCAAAGCCCTGTTTTCTACTAGTGCTAGGCTGTCACCAATTGGATTGGCGATCTATACTCGTATTATTCTTACGCGAATCCGTCCACCCAAGAATCAAGACAGCTCCCTCAAAAAAAAGAAAAAAAAGAATCAAGACAACGATGTTGTCCAACCGATCCCGTGCATGTCCGTTGTGACGGCGACAACAGGGCAGACTTTTAGGCCTGTACAATGGTTGATAAAATAGTCTTATCTTAAGTCTTGCATGTAATTTAAAGATGACAAAAAAAGATGTCTACAATGGGTCATTTCTTACTCTTATCTTCCCTAACTAGCTATTCCTAAAAACGTGGTGAGACATATATTGGGCTAAGAGATCATCTCTTGTCTTCTCTTAAATAAAAAAACAAGCTTTTTCTTATGAGTTCTATCTCCTCCACCTCATCTTTTATCCTACGTGGCACTACTAAAATAGCACCATTGTACATCGACGCCAGAGAGATGTTTTGTAATGCACGTAGAAAACGACCATGAGTCATGGGTGTCCTTGCATATGAGTGTAGTGTTGCTTCCCTATTTCTTTCATTTTTGAAAACAATTAATTAAACCTGGAAGAGGTATAAAGATAAGTATATCGCTTCTTCTGCCACTCGAAGGAACAGTGGTTGGGCAGAGGCGTACGGGCCATACATGCATGCATGGAGTAGGCGGAGCTTCATGGGGCGAACCTGGGCCATCGCCCCCCCCCCCCCCCCCCACCCCCCACCCCCCAGCAAAAAAGTACCTTTTTTACTACCCCTATATGTATTACAGCCGACAAGGCCCACTGGCCCAGTAATTACTTACCACACCCTCTCTCCCTAGTGCCATGGCTGGAGACGAATGAAGCGAACTTGCGAGATGCGACCACCAACGGCCGACGCGTGAGCGTGGGGGTGGGGCACCCGCGTCCGGCGTACTGGTCGCTACGGCTTGTCGACATTGAGGACTGAAGGGTGACCGCTGGCCGGTTGGCGGGCGGCCGGTTAGGCCAACTCCAGCGCGCGACCACATCCTGTTTGGGTGCGTCTGTTTAAGATAGAACGGATAAATAGCGCGGCCCAACCCGCGGCCCCAAACGGACAAATGTCCGGATTTCGTCCGTTTTTGACCCATTTTCGGCCCAAACTTGCGCCGAGTTTGGGGTGAAACGGACATCGCGCGGACGGGTTGGACGCACGCCCTTGTCCTTCCCGTGGCCCGCCTGTCGGGGACACTAGCAGTCCATTCGCCTCCACCCGCTCTCCCCCGGCCCACCCCGCCGTCAGCGCGGCCACTATTCTCCAGCCGCCTCCTCACTGCTCACCCCCCTGGCCGTCCATACCAACCCACGTCTCGACATGGCCGCCACCACACCCGCGCTTTCGTAGGACTTTTGGCCGTCGCTTGGAGGAGATTTGGCCATCGCCGTCGTAGCCGGTACCAGAGGGGATACTACCGCCGACGACGGTTATGGACCACGGCAGCTTCCGTCGAGTGCTCCAGAGCGGCTAGTAGCCGGCCGCCAACCACCCCTGCTGCATCGAGGTGATCATCGCGGCCTCTTTGCCACCACGACCGCTAGGTGTCTGACACTTTGCCCACAAAGGTTTGGACAGTGGAGATGATTTTTTCTTCCACCACTTTATTGATTCATCGGACGATTCATCCTCGGATGACGAAGATCTTGTGGTGGCTGCACTGGTTGTTCATGACCACATTGAACGGCAGCTTCCTCGGTACAGGGGGTCAGTCCCTGACCGTGCTCCCAACTTGGACCGCAACAGAGAGAGAGGCCACGCCCTGCTCTATGTCGATTACTTTGCGAACACCCCGCTCTTCATGCCGGATAAATTCCGTCGCCGTTTTCGTATGGCAAGGCATCTGTTCAATCGTATCCGAGAGGGAGTGGTTGCTCATGACCCATACTTCGAGTGCAAGATGGATGCCCTTGGCAAGCATGGATTCTCCTCTTATCAGAAATGCACCGCGGCCATCCGCATGCTTGCATATGGAATTCCAGGCGATCTGGTGGATGAGTATGTGCATATGAGTGAGTCCACATGTCTGCTGTCACTGTACAACTTCTGCAAGGCCGTGGTGGCAGTGTTTGGCCCTGAGTACTTGAGGCAGCCAAATGCCGCTGATACAGAAAGGTTGTTGGCGACCAACGCAACTAGAGGCTCTGGAGTTGCCCTTAGGGATTCATCTCACTGGATCCTCTGCTCTCCTCCCTCCCGAGCTGTCTCGTCGCCGCCGAGGACAACAACAGTCAACGTCTGTGAGTAGACTGCCCTTGCTAAGTTGCTAGATCTCTCTCCCCTCTGGAAATTGTGGAAACTTCAAGTATTTTGATTGATTGACTCGGCAGTTTCTTTCATCTTTAGTTGAGGAAATTTCTAATTAGGTCATGGATTTGTCAATTGGATTTTGTAGTTTGTACTGAATAGAAAATTTCCTTTTACAAACGGAGGGAGTGATGCCGTGATGGTCAAGGGGAAACAATTGATGCAATTTTGAGAAGGAAGAGGGGTGATTCAGTTGAATGTGGAACTGATGAACCAACATCAACCGAAGCAACACCTGTCTAGCCTCTCTTGTTGCTCGAACTTGAGCAACAAGGACCGGATCCTTCAATTCCAAAATAGCAAGGCTGATGATATTTGCGAGTTAGTGAAGAAATATTATCCAGCTGATTGCACCCAAAAGGAAATCTATGGATCGGAGCAGCAACTAAAACACTTTGTTGTAGACACCTCCAATGATAAAGGGTTGAAAAATGTGTCAACCTTAACAAATCTTTGTCGACATCTCTTTGAGACTGGGAGACATACTATCTACAATTTGGTTGGTCGATTGTTGTGATTGCATCTAACTCTTTCAGTTTCTACAACAAGTGCCGAGCGAGCATTCTCTACTTTGAAGATTGTTATAATACTATGGAAGATGATTATCTACCCAATAACTTGCTAGTAAGAGAGTGAAATCGCGGAGAAGTACAACTATGAAGATGTTCTTATGCACTTTAAGGGTTTAAAGAAACGAAGAGTTAATCTGTTGTGAACCAAATGCTCCATGGTTAAATAGTATTTTGGTATAGTTTCTTTTGTTCTGGAGTAGGTTATATGTATAATTAATATTAAATAGTATCTTGTAAGCTAATGTGGAGAAGATCAATATAATTATCTAAGTTTCTCGATGTTTGCAATATCTATAACTTGTTGTATTCGTACGATTTCATATTTGGGTTTTCTTTTTGCAGCTTCGCCCCTCCCGAGATTTCTTTCAAGCTCCGCCACTGAGTACGACATTAGCTAGCTAATTACTAGCATGTGACACATGCAGTTAGACGACGTTAAGTCAGTCGTCGCCCCGAGATATGCATCGTGTTCACCATTCAGATGAAGATCGTCAATAGTGTAGTAGTACCTGGTACTGATAGTACGTTCACGGTCCCCGGCGGATCAAACCATGTATACATTGCTGCCGCCGTGCTAGCTCGAAGCTCTTCGTTGACGTCCCTGTGTACTAAGTAGTACTCCCTCCGTTTCTTTATATTAGGTGTATTTATTTTTTCAAAAGTCAAACGGGTGCATGTTTGACTAAGTTTTTAGAAAAATATATCAATATCCACAATACGACATTTATACCATTTGATTTATCATGAAAAGCAGTTTCATATTTTATCTATTAGGTATTCCAGATGTTGTTATTTTATTCTATAATCTGGGTCAAACTTTCAAATGGTTAACTAGTAGGTACCTACAATGCCATCCTGGTTCTGGTTGCCAGCCAGTGGATTAAGACTCCGGGGAAAGAAAGTTTGTCAGTCAAATAAAGGCGCAGTTGCCTCTCTCACAGATCCCATGTGATCGGTGGCTGCCACCTGCCCACGTACCCATTCGAGGCGAATGAGTTAATTACACGATAATACCACATTTGGGGCGGTGGTGGCGAATTGGTACCATTTTTGGTAATTTTTACGTGTCAGTGCCACGTTTGGGGCGAACCGTTGCAAATCGGGCTAAACTTCGTATTTCTACGTATTGACGCTGGAACTGACCGTCCGGGCCCGCGCGTCAGCTGCCACGCTGGTGAATCGGCACCCGCCCGCTCGCTCGATAGGTGCGGTCCGGCTCGAACAGGACCGGCTCGTGCTCCACTATCTTCCTCCTCGCTCGTGCCTCCCTCCTCGCTTCTCTCTCGTCGCCCTCGTCGTCGCCCGCAGCGTTGCCGGACCTGATCGCCGCCTCCCGCCATGGTTTTCGAAGACGAAAGCAGTGAGGACACGTCCAGCCTGCGGTACATGCACTCGACCTCATCCACGGACGGGCTTAACCAAGTGATTTTCCTTGAGCTAGGTTTAGGGTTAGGGTTTCGGATTTGGGGCTTTTTGATTTGGTTGATTTCGCTCGCTTTTGATTTGGGCATTTTGTTTGTACGAGCTTCGGCAGGTCCCTTTGAGCGTTGAAGATCCAGATTACCAGGGGCTTGAGCTGGAAACGATGTCACCATGTGAGAAGCACGGCAAGGCATCTGAGAGGCTTGTCGCATTTGAAGGAACAGACACAAGGAGAAGGTTCTTAGCATGTGCAGAGCCGGTATGAATTGTAGGCTGATAGTGGGATATTATATTTAGGTTGATAGTGTCATATTATTGTTGGTTTGACAGTGGCATGTTGAACATGAGTACAAGGCCTGATTATTAGGTCATATTCACTTTTGCAACCGCAGTAGCTTGTGTAGTTTAATGACAGTGGTACTATTATTTTCCAGTGGCATTGTTCCTTCTATCATGTGAAATACTCAGTTTGGGACTTCTACAGGTTTTATGTTGTTGTTACACTTTTGCTCCTATTTGGAACTAAATATTGAGTGAACTGTTACTTTTATGTTGGGATGCACCTGCTGTTATGTATCTAAATGCTACAAATATTCAGTTGAATGGATAGTATGTACTACATATGCTTTGGTAGTTCACCAAGTTTGCAGTCTGAGATTGCTCTTGTTTTGTAGCTGATTAGCAAAATCTAGTTCAAATATGTAGCTGAGTGGTGCTGTAATTTGTCATGCTGTTATTTAGTGGGTAGGTACATCTCAATTACCAGTGTAGCTTAGTGGTGCTATTATTACCAATGTAGAAAGGAAAAGCAGTGCTATTGCTTTGCACTAGTTATTTACCTATGGTATGAACTAACTTGTTTATTTTTTATCTTTTTGCTCTTCTTGCAGGAAGGGCAGAATTGTGGGTTTGTTGAATGGGTTGATCACCAGTGGCCCCCAACAATGCAAAATGCATTGTTGAAGCTGTGGGCAACGGTTGAAGATAGCAAGAGTGCTAGGGTGAATGATAATCTTGAAAGTTCTTTCACTATCCACCATCTGACAGAAGAGAAGAACAAGCTGGAGGCCAACTATGACAAGCTAGTCCAAGATGTGCATGAGCTTATGAGCTTCCAGGAGGAGAGGGTGGTGGATTTCAGATATCTGCAGTCTAGCATTACATATCAGCAGCAATGCAGAAGTGAACTGGTGGCTGATATGAAGGCACAGATGGCACAGAAAGATGCAGAGTATGAGAAGCTTAATCAGAAGTATGAAGTGCTACTGAACCTGACAAGAGCTCAAGCAACAGTCATCCAGAACCTGAAGTTGAAGCATATTACAGACAAGCAATTGCTTAGTGAAGCTAAGATTAACTTGGAGTTGAAGAATGCAGAGCTCACAAAGTCTGAGGAGAAGCTCACCCAAGATAAGCTAGAGTTGAAGTTTCAGGTTGCTGATTTGCTTAAGGGAAAGGAAAAGCATGGTGAAGAGATGGGGCAACTAGAGCTTCAGATTGCTGAGCTGATGAAGGCAAAGGAGAAGCTGAAGGAGAAGATCAAGGGGATCCAGGCCATCTTAGAGAAGTGAAGAAAATGAATATGAGACTAGTGGGCAATGCTGACCTTTTGGGCATGATGGTTGTGTAGTGTATGGCTCTACTAAATGTGAACTTCTCTAAGATGAACTATGGCTGTGTATGTATGTAGTAGATATGCTTTTCATCCTTTTGTGAGAAAAGTATGAACTATGCATCTAAACTCCACTATGTATTGCGAACAATGGTTGTGTACCCTATAATATGTTGAACTCCAAGAAGCATTGTGTGTTATGTTTGCTAGACTTGAAATGATGATATATCATGCATTGGAAGATGGATCAGATATTCTGTGTTATGGTTGCTAGACTTCAGATTATGATTTCTCATGCACTAGGTTTTATATTAGATGATTATGTTAGCATTGGAAGACTATTTGATGGTTATGTTAGCACCGTAAACCCTAATGGTCAGGTTTAGGTGGCTCCGTCGACCCCGAGCCACCGTAAACCCTAATGCTTAGGCTTAGGTGGCTCTGTCGACCCCGAGGCACCGTAAACACTAATGGTTAGGTTTTAGTGGTTCCAACGACCCCTAGCGACCATAAACCCTAATGCTTAGGTTTTAGTGGCTCCGTCGACCCCTAGCCACCATAAACACTAATGGTTAGGTTTAGGTGGCTCCGTCTACCCCGAGGCACCGTAAACCCTAATGGTTAGGATTAGGTGGCTCCGTTGACCCCGAGGCACTGAAAACCCTAATGGTTAGGTTTAGGTGGCTCCGTCGGCCCCGAGACACCGTAAACCCTAATGGTTAGGTTTAGGTGGCTTCGTCGACCCCGAGGCACCGTAAACCCTAATGGTTAGGTTTAGGTGGCTCCGTCAACCCCAAGGCACCGTAAACCCTAATAGTTAGGTTTAGGTGGCTCCGTCGACCCCGAGGCACCGTAAACCCTAATGGTTAGGTTTAGGTGGCTCCGTCGACCCCGAGGCACTATAAACCCTAATGCTTAGGCTTAGGTGGCTCTGTCGACCCCGAGGCACCGTAAACCCTAATGGTTAGGTTTTAGTGGTCCCGTCGACCCCTAGCCACCATAAACACTAATGCTTAGTTTTAGTGGTTCCGTCGACCCCTAGCCACCATAAACACTAATTCTTAGGTTTTAGTGGTTCCGTCGACCCCGAGGCACCGTAAACACTAATGCTTAGGTTTAGGTTGGTTCATCCACATGACCAAAATAGCAAAACAATGCCATTAAAGTATGAACATAAACCATCAAGTTATCCACCCAAGTGGCATCAATCCATGAACCATCAAGTTATCCCCAACAGAACCATCAACATATCCATGGGCATCAGCACAAGTTGCTTTAGTGGCATCAAACCCAAAAGAAAACACATTGTAGTGGCATCAAACTCTAAATAATACAGATTGTAGCACGAGCACAAGTTGCTGCTGTGTCATCAAAGCAAAATAAAGCACAATGTATCATCAGCACAAGTTGCTGCAATGGCATCAAACTCTAAATAATACAGATTGTAGCATGAGCACAAGTTGTTGTTGTGTCATCGAAGCAAAATAAAGCACAATGTATCATCAGCACAAGTTGCTGCAGTGGCATCAAACCAAAAGATAACATTCCACATTGTAGCAGGTACACATTGTAGCATCAGCAGAAGTTTGCATCACCTTCTGCCACCTCTACTAGCATTGAACCAGGCCATCCATCCAGTGTGTGTGCCATCAGTTGGTGGAGGAGCACTAGAAGTTGAGGCACCATACTGCCTTGGGGCAGAGAAAGGCCTTGAAGAATGAGCAGCTCTCCAAACAGAAGATTGAGCACTAGAAGATGCTCTTCTAGATCCTATTCCACCACCAGCCCTTCTTCCAGCACCTCTACCAGCAGCACTTCCACCACCTCTACCAGCAGCACTTCCAGTTCTTCCTCCAGCTGAAGCAGCTCTTGGTGTTGGTGCAGGAGCTCTAGTTGTTGGTGCAGGAGCTCTAGGTGTTGCTGCAGGAGCTGTAGGAGCAACACCTCTTCCTTGTGAATTCCTTGCGGCAGGCTTGCAAAACAATTCAAAGGAAACACACGTAATAATACTACAAGTAAGAAATGTACAATGGAGAAAGGTAATTTACAGAAACATCAAATTGAAGAACTAGTTCAAAGGGGCTTACCACATGTTTGTTCTTTCTCAAGGCCAACTCAGGTTTCAACTATTTAAGGCAGCTTGTGTATTTATGCCCTTGTAATCCACAATTGCTACAAGTTATTGTCCCCATTCTTGAGGTGGACTTTGGCTTTGGAACTTCAAATTTTCCCTTTATCCTCTTCTCTTTCTTTCTTCATTTCTTGACTTTAAATGCTGGTGGTTCTATGTCTGGACCTGGGGTCTTTGTCCAGTCATGCTCACCAAGGACAGGATATATCATTGGTTCATATGCCGCCAAGTAATATGGTTTCTTGAAAATTTTGCTTACAAAGTCCTCTGGAAACCTTTTTGCCTTGTTAATTGCTGAGATGGCATGGTTACATGGGATGCCACTGAGGTCCCACTTTCTGCAACCACAGGTTTCAAGTTCTAAATTGACAGCATGTGTTTGCTCCCCACTAGTTACTTGCCACAAGTTAACACCTGCTTGAATGGGTTTGCAGTACCTGGCCCTTTCCTTTTCAGTCTCCAACTTCTCACTATAATGTGGTGTGATCTCCCATCTAGCTTCCTTTCCACTCTCTCTATTGGTGTGCCACCTAACCATATGCTTATCCTTTATGCCATCACACATAGTTCTTATTGGTTTTTTCTATGATCTAGGATGTACTTGTTAAACACCTCAGACAAATCATTGACAACCAAGTTAGTCTTGCAATTTGTGTCAAATGCATGCCTAGCCCAAATTTTCTTGGGTATTGCACTAAGCCACTGCCAAGCTTCCTCACTCTCAGCTTTGAGATCATCCATTGCTATATTAAATTTGTGTTCATTATATGCATAACTGGCATTATCCATGCACTTCTTAAGCTCTTCCCCCCTAAAGCCAGCATTTTGGAAGTTTGCATATATGTGTCTTAAGCAGAATATTTGATGACTGTTAGGAAAAACTCTATCCACTGCATACAGTAGCCCCTGGTGCACACAATTTAAACAGCTAAGCTATTGTCTAATACACATGAACACATATTTAGCAGGCAATGCAAGGTGGATAGACATACCTTCTGTCTGTCAGACATTATAGTATATGGACCATACTGTCCAACTTCTCCTCCAAGACAATTTTTCAGTTGGTGTAGAAACCAACACCAGTTTGCTTTGTCCTCTTGTCCAACAATGCCAAATGCCAGTGGGTATATGTTGTTATTGCCATCTCTACCAGTGGCAGCAAGGATTTGTGCACTAGTGGTCAGCTTGATAAAACATCCATCAATACCTAAAACAGGAAGTAAACATAACATGTTAAATGCATTTATATGTGCAAGCTATTGAAACTAACAACATCAAAGTAGTGTACAAGCTAAAATAAACTAACCAATGAATGGTCTACACCCCTGTAGAAATCCCTCCCTTGCTCCATTGATGCAGTAAAACATTGCATGGAATCTGGGTCCTGGATGTGGGATATTTTCAGTGGCTCTTGGAGTTACAGTGGTGACTACAACTCTACTCCCAGGGTTTGTATCCATGACAGTCTGAGCATAGTCTCTCAGCCTTGGGTATTGCTTCTTATGATCTCCCAACACAGCCTCAACAACTAGGTTTTTTGCCCTATATGCCATAGCCTTGGGCACATCCACGCCATACTTTTTCCATGCAGGCATCAATAAGTGTATGTATGCTAGTAGTGACATCAGATCTGAATAGTGGCTCATATTGCTTTGCAAGCCACTTGGCACTTATCCTGGTTGTTTCAGTAGAACTAGGGCAAGTGTGTTGTAATCTCATCTTCTTAATTGCAAAAGTGTTTTCCCCTTTTATAACAGCTGCCACAATGCAGAACTTGCATTGTGAATTCTTGCGATGCACAATGATCCTCTGATCTGAGCTCCTGTGATACTTGAAGTCTGTGCACTGAGTGATGTGCAAGCTCAACAAAGCATCTCTGAATTGATGTTGATCTATGAAACACATATGCAGTTGTAGTTGTTGGTGTGGTTGCTCCAAATCCTCATTGTACCATACTCTAGGTGGCCTCTTCTTTGCCCTGCTCTTTCTTCTTTGAGGTAGCGCAAATGCTAGTGGCTGAAACCCATCATCTTCACTGTCCTTCAGTAAACTATTATCTTCTTCATCTGATGATGGTTTCCAATCAGGTTTCACTTCTTCTAAAACACTGGAATGTGACCTTGTTGTTGGTCCCCTCCTTACTTGCAGCTTCTGCTTCTTCTTTGTTGGCACAGATATTTTTTCTTCCTCTTCTGGAACAATAGGGTCATCATCCTCCAAATCAAATAATTCCTCTACCTCTGTGTCACCCTCATAATGCACTTGTTCTTCCTCCTCTGTTTCTTCTTCTGATTCTTCATCCTCTGTTTCTTCCTCATGTTGTTCTTGTACTTCTTCCTCTCTCTGTTTGTTTCCCTCTTCCATCTCCATGTCTTCAGCATCATTCATTTCCTCATTATAGTTAGGCCTTACATCCCCCATATAATAAGGGTTAGTGTCACTGTCATATTGCCCTTCAGATGAAGATGCATAACTGCCATCATAGTCATCTTGTTCTTCGTCCACAACTTCTAACTTTGGATTTAGAACACTCCTGCTCTCTTGTGTTAAAATAGCAGGGCCTACAGCTGCAATAGAGCAGCTACTCTGACCTTCATAAGCAACACCTTGCTGATCAACATCATAAACAGGAGGATCAGCCAGATCATAAACCACAGGCTCAGAATAAATAATTGGATCTAATTTTTGCTTCTCTACAAAACCCTTCTGTGCTACACTGACAGCTGGTGGACAAGCCCTAAATAGCAAATTAAGCACCAAACTCTCCTCATTCTCCCTCTTGATCAACTGTAGATTAACATTACTATCAACCAATTCCAAACCCTGCTCTCCTGGGGTCTCCATGTAAAACATCAGTGAATCATCAATACTAATGCCTTGTGTTTCCATCAATGCAACCATATTCAGATATGTCACATGTGAACAGGTTAACTTCCTCTCTAACAGATCATTATTGTCAAAATGGATCCTAACATTCCATATGTCTTCATATAAACTACAATTCACATGCAATTTGCCTAATCAGTACACTATAACCCTAATTAGAAAATAAATGAGAAGAAAAAAGACAGAAACTTACAAGACGCCGCCGAGCCCGTGGGTCAGCTCATGGATATTGCTAGGGTTCGTCACCCATTGTTGTGCCAGCCGTACCCGCTGCTCCATGGACAGTGCGGGCTCCATGAACTCGTCGTCGTCGCTGGAATACTCAAAGCTCGAGTAGCCGTCGCCGCCCTCGATTCCTCCTGCCACGCCGCTGCCGAAAAGGGGAATGTTTGCGCCGCTGCCATCGCCGTCGCCGCTTCCGCCACCACCGCCCGGGATCGCCGCCGGCATCGCCGTAGAGACGAGCGGGGGAGCTAGGGTTCGTCGACTAACAGAGGAAGAGAGGAAAGGAGAGGGAGAGACAGAGCACGAGCCGGTCCGGTTCGAGCCGGACCGCACCTATCGAGCGAGTGGGCGGGTGCTGATTCGCCAGCGTGGCAGCTGACGCGCGGGCCCGGGCGGTTAGTTCCAGCGTCAATAAGTAGAAATAGGAAGTTTAGCCCAATTTGCAACGGTTCTCCCCAAACGTGGTACTGACACGTAAAAATTACCAAAAGTGGTACCAGTTCGCCACCACCGCCTCAAATATGGTACTATCGTGTAATTAACTCTGAGGCGAATAGATGGCCCAAGCGGATCACTTGCCACCTTTCTGTACACTCGGATTGACCGGAAGTCTGTGACCCGTCTCCAGGGCATACGTTCATGCATGCAGCATGCTCACTGATATCTGTCAGCAGTATAGTTTGGTGTGGTGGTTGGGAACTTGGGAGCTTGGAAAACCGACGCAAAGATTTCCATTGGGCGCATTGAACTTGATGTTACTGTGGGCGACGGATCAGTCGATCAACATACACTGGCCGGCCGGAATGCGGGCGGGGAGGTGAGGATGCACACGTACTCCGGGACCCCATGTACTCCTACCAGTCTGGCATTTCACAACTTGGGCGCTTGCGGCAGGCGGTAGCTCTGTGTTGTTGGTTGCTGCGTGTTCCTGCAGGACCAGTATATTTACTTCTTTCCCGATCTGGGTCAGCTAGTAGATGTTGCGCGATGCATCAATCGAGCTTTCTCGTTTCACATATTTTTCTTAGATGGTTTCGCACTTAGTCTTTGGCTCCAAGCCTGATGTTCAACGCACCTAGACGCCGATCGTAAGTACTTCCTCCGTTCCAAAATAGATGACTCAATTTTGTACTAGCTTTAGTACAAACTTAATACAAAGTTTTAAAAAAATATATATAAAGTTGGGTCATCTATTTTGAAACAGATGGGAGTATATTAATTGTACTCGTATGATAATAAACGACCACGAGTCATGGGTGTCCAGGCACTGGCAAGTTTAGGTGGGCCGTCAACTTGTGACATTCCTGGTCAGAGAAACATTTTATTAAGCGTAGGAGGAATAAGGACAAGCGTGTGGTACAGCACAGTACAAGTTCAGCTAAAATATTCTTGACGTGGCAGTGGTGAAACAAAATTTGGCATTGCACAGCCAACTGCACGCCAGAGAGACTCCGACCCATGCTGCCGGTGGACGATGACCGTAAAAGGAATGAAGTTCTCTGAAAGTAGCAAGAAATTAAGTTGATCTAAACCATGCATGCATGCGACGGATCAATCGAGCGCTCCGTCAGTACGTATACACCGGATAGAGCAGTAGTAATGCGCGGGTCATGTCGTGGCGGCGTGGCACGATGGATTCTTGATTGTGAGCATGGCGCGCTGAGACGTAGAGTACGGGTCATGCATGAATGGAGTACGACACTAGCTTAAGCTAATTATTTGCGCAGGCTTTCGGATTTGCTAGCATGCACGTACTGGTACTGCCATTGAGCGTGTGATGCAGTTATCCGATGACTCGTCATGGCCCCAAGATATATTCATCACGTTCAGACGATGGTCATGGAGGAATTGCGTAGTACGTACCGGATAGTACGTGCACGGTCCCCGGTGGGCCGGCCTATACATCCCTGCCGTTCGTTGACGTCGTGGGTCGTCGGCCGACCGGGGAATGAAGATCTGCGGACGTACCTACGATGTCGTCCTGGTTGCCGGCCGTACCAGAAGAACTCCAGAAAATTGTTTTTCTGTTTTGAGGTAGAGAAAGAAAGTTTGCCATGGCGTAGTAGTTGCTGTCTCGCAGAGCCCATGAGACCTGCATCCGCCGCCGTCGGCCCACATATCCAATTGAGGCGAAGAGGGAATGGACCCCCTACTGTGAGCCTGTATGCTGGTGCTGGGTCATGTTACTTCCGACCCACAGGAAGAAGACGCGCGAGCATGGCACTGCATGAGATGAGTATCCCTCCGTCAGAGGTCAGAACCGAGCTTTGTATACGATGCATCGATCGAGCTTTCCAGTTTTTCATTTTGATTTCAATTTCCGCTTCACGTCCTCTTTTTAACAATGCATTTGTTGTTTGGCTCCAAGTCTCCAACCTACCTAGACATCGACCGCACCGGTGCGGGCTGCATGCAAGAGTCATGGGGGGGTGTCCTGGCATTGTAAGTGTAGCGTGTGTCGTCAACTTGCTCCATTCCTGGTCAGAGAAACAGTTAACTAAACCAGCTGGAGGAGGAATAAGGATAAGCATATTGTACAGTACAATTCAGCTAAAATACATACTGTGTGAGCTGTTCTTAATTCACAAGCCACACCGGAAGATCGATGATCAATACTCCTATCCTGCACTAGCGGACGGAGCAGTGATGATACAGGAGTCAATTGCAAGAAACCACCACATTTCTGGTTAGGTTTGCAGAAAGCCACCAACTCGTTAATCCGTTGCAAAAAACACCACAAAATCACTTAAGTCGTTGCAAAAAGCACTGATCGGGTGATTTAGCCCGTTTGATCGCTTTCTGACAAGTGGGGCCTGGCTGTCAAGAGCTGACTTGACAATACATTGACACACACACCCTAGATCTTTAAAAAAGTGCAATCAGCCCCCTCGGTGTGGACAACCGCAGTGCACTGGTCCTGCCGTCCGGTAGGCACGGCGGCGCCCTCGTCGGCATCGGAGACCGGTACGGACACGGTAGAGGACGAGGAGGCGGCCGGGGTGTGCGCATTTTCGAGGCGTTGGCCTGCCGGTGCTGCAGCAATGTGGAGCACGCGTCGGAAGCCGAAGCGGAGGAGCGGCACCCCCCTCCTCTGATGTGGTCGACGAAGAGGGTGGAGGGGGAGGAGGCGACGAGCTCCACCTGCTCGACAAGCCGTTCCCGTCACCCTCCTCCATGGAAGAGGATGAGCTCAAGCCGGAAGCCGCTCTGGCGCTGCCACGGCAGAAGCACTCGCGCCCTACCTCAACTTCTTCTAGGTGAACAACGCCGACGCGGCCATGGCTGCAGCACCTCCCCTCGATGGATCCCGTCTCAACCGAGCTTAGGACATGGTGGCTCAGGGAATCGAAGGCAACGACGGGAGCCGGTGGGAGCAGGTTGGAGCAAGGCACGGCGGCTCAGGGTGTCCGCGCCATCGAGGGAGGGCAGCGGGTGGGCTTCCGGCGGCGGCGACGGGCGCCGGTGGGAGCAGGTTGGAGCAAGGCACGGCGGCTCAGGGCGTCTGCGCCATCGAGGGAGGGCAGTGGGTGGGCTTTCGGCGGCAGCGACGGGAGCCGGTGGGGGCGACGCGGCAACGAGATCCGGTGGGAGCAGGTTGGCGCAAGGCACGGCGGCTCAGGGTGTCTGCGCCATCGAGGGAGGGCGGGTGGGCTTCTAGCGGCGGCGACGGGAGCCGGTGGGGGCGGCGCGGCGACGGGAGCCGGTGGGAGCAGGTTGGAGCAAGGCACGGCAGCTCAGGGCGTCTGCGCCATCGAGGGAGGGCAGTGGGTGGGCTTCCGGCGGCAGGGACGGGAGCCGGTGGGGGCGGCGCGGCGACGGGAGCCGGTGGGAGCAGGTTGGAGCAAGGCACAGCGGCTCAGGGTGTCCGCGCCATCGAGGGAGGGTAGCGGGTGGGCTTTCGGCGGCGGCGACGGGAGCCGGTGGGGGCGACGCGGCAACGGGATCCGGTGGGAGCAGGTTGGCGCAAGGCATGGCGGCTCAGGGTGTCTGCGCCATCGAGGGAGGGCAGCGGGTGGGCTTCTAGCGGCGGCGACGGGAGCCGGTGGGGGCGGCGCGGCGATGGGAGCCGGTGGGAGCAGGTTGGAGCAAGGCACGGCGGCTCAGGGCATCTGCGCCATCAAGAGCAGGGGATTGGGAGGGGGTTGATTGCTTTTAATTTTTAGATACAGTGATGTGTATGACATTTGATTGCCAAATCAGCACCTTACAACTCGGTCCTATCTGTCAGAAAGTGATTAAATGAGCCAAATCACCCGATCAGTACTTTTTGCAACAAGTTTGCTGCTAATGTGGTGCTTTTTGCAACGGATTAACGAGTTGGTGGTTTTCTGCAAACTTAGTCACAAATGTGGTGGTTTTCCGCAATTGACTTGATGATACAGTTAATGCCTACATCAACCCTTCAAGTTTTACAGTCAGCTCGCTTACTGTTGCTCGGCGTCCTCCGACACGCAGAGTGCACGCTGCACGGTGGTTCGCAGAGACGGACGGGCCATGCATGGTGTACGAGTATACGACACTGGCCAGTTTAATTTCCACAGTTTTTTTCTGTTCACAGCCGATGCACTGATGCGCTAGCATGCATGGTGTACGAGTATACATGCACCGCGTTCAGACGATGATCGAGCACGAAAGTCCACACACAACCGAACCAAACAAATTTTTTGATGAAAAAGCAGCAGATTATTGATTTTCATTGAGAACACTTACAGGCAACTGGATGGAAAAGAAAAAAGTAGAAAAAAGCGGTCTAGCGAAGCGCCAGCAGCCTCGCGTAAATACACTGGCCTCTACCAGAACTCATGGTGGTTCGAAGAAGCTGGCCATTGGGGCTAAACCCGCTTACACCCACGCTCTGGCCTCGTCTATGATTCTGGAGTGCATCTGGGCCACCGTGCTAGCTTTAGCGCTGAAAATCCGTTCGTTTCGCTTCTTCCAAATGCACCAGGATACGAGCAGGCAAGTGGCTCGCCAGGTAGCCCGGTTTGCATGCGGCATCGATCGAGTCTGATTACGGAACCGCGTTCGAAGGCGGTTATCCGTGGGCATAGCCATGTTGGACAAGGGGCTTCCCGGCGATTGAGCCGTCTTGTACCAGACTTGTGCAGAGAATGGTCATGTCGCGATGAGGTGGTGCGCCGTCTCCGGTGCCCCGTGGCAAAGCGCGCATATCGGGTCGTGAGGTATTTGCCAGCGTTGAAGATTGTCCGCCGTGAGGCATTTGCCCCGCAGCAGGATCCATGCAAATGATTTGGCTCGTGGCGCCGCCTTGGCCGACCATATGATTTCTCTGTCGTTGGTTGGGATGGCCCCTTGGAACATTATCCGGTATGCCGAGGCTGCGGAGTACTTTCCATCTGCCGTCCACTTCCAACGCAAAGTATCCAGTGATCCCCTCCTGCAGTGTGATGCCCGCAGCCATCTCCCAGAGCTCGCATAGTTGGTGCAGCACTGCCGCGCTGGGGTTTGGCTTGACATAGCTCAGCCAAGCGTTGCCCTCGAGTGCCGTCCGGAGGGTTAGCCGCCGTCCGTTGCAGTGCGCAAAGAGCTCCTGGCATCTATCAGTCGCCCTGCACTCTTGAGCCTAGTGCACACGCCAGAAGTTTGTTTTCCGCTCGTCGCCGATGACGATCTCCGTGGAGGCTCTGAATATGGCTTCGGCAGTTGGGTCATGTGGCATCACCAATTCTCGCCACGGCCTGGCGTCATCGGTCCAGCTTAACCATTGCCATCGGGCGCGCAGCGCATCCCCTTGGCGTTGCAGGTCATGCACCCCGAGGCCATCGAGTTCGTGGGGCCTGCACACCTCCTTCCAATTACCAGGCACTTGTCGGCCGGAGCGGCCTCGTCCGCCGCCCAGAGGAATCCACGCCGCAGTTTATCAATCATCTTGAGGAATCCAGACCGGTGGCGCCACTACTAGAAAAAGGTTTATCCCCAATATCTCTACTAGTGGCGCACCATGATGGTGGTGCGCCAGTGCTACATAGCAGTGGCGCATCAGACCATTGCTATGTTTTTACTAATAGCGCATCACATGAGCAGTGCTATTTTTTTTGGGTCCATCCCCCAATCAGGTGCGCCATTGCTATGTTTTTACTAATGGCGCACCACATGAGCAGTGCGCCATTGCTATTTTTTTGGGTCCACCCCTCCCCCCCCATCAGACATAGCAATGGCGCACCACACCTAGGTGCGCCACTGCTATGTACATAGCAGTGGGGGGTGTTTGTGGTGTGAGGTTAGTAATGGCGCACTGCGCCATTACTAACGTCTCAAACACCCCCCGGATCGCTTTTTAGATTTTTAAAAAAATAAAAGAAAATGATAAAAGATTCAAAAAAATTCAAAAAAATAGATGCCCATGTGTTATGTCTTCTAGTTGTTAGGACAATTAACAAACATGAATTTTGAATTTTTTTACAAAAGGCCGCCGTGTTTCGGTAAAATGGCCGTAACTTTTGCATACGACCTCCGATGAAAAAGTTTTTTATACGAAAAATCATCTACTCGAAAAGTTACATCCGAATTTGACTTGCTACGCCTGTTATCGATTTTCTAGAATCCTCAAAAACCTAACAGAAAAAAAGTTACGATGCTTTTAAGATCTGGAGGCAAAAAATTCAAAAAAATAAAAAAATTAGTAGTGGCGCACCGTGGGTGTGGTGCGCCATTAGTAATTTTCCCACCTTCCAAATTCAAAAAAAAATAAACAAAGTTAGTAGTGTCAAAACTAGTAATGGCGCACCACACCCATGGTGTGCCACTACTAAGTCTGTAACGCCACAACCACCATATATATTACCTCTTCTTCCTCTTCCTCCTCCCCTCCATCACTTCTTCCCTTTTCTACCTACCTCTTCTTCCTCCTCCCCTCCTCCATGCCCCTCCCTCCTCCTCACGGCTCTCCGACGACCTCCTCCTCACGGCTCTCCGGCGACCTCCTCCTCTCCGGTGACCTCCTCCTCCTCCTCCTCTCCGGCGACCTCCTCCTCCCTCCTCCTCACGGTCTCTCCTCCCTCTCTCCTCTCTCCTCCCTCCTCCTCCCTCCTCTCCTGCCTCCTCTACTTCCAGCCACATGTGGAGCTCTCCGGCACAAAGAACGTACCAGATCCAGAACAAAATTCGAAAAAAATTGCTCACTTTGTTGTGTGCGGGCCATACAGGTGAATTCTGATAGGTCGTCCATTAAGTTCATATCACCTGGAAAAAAAATCAAACATGCGGTATGGGCTTAATATTTGCTCGGGTGACCAAAGATATCTAGGGAGGCCTCTAAAAGACACGGCAATTCTGTTGTCTGCTGTTACTCTCATCAGGTGCATGTTTGTGTCATTGGTTCCGAAGTGGTATGGTCTTCTGCTGGTGGGCAAATCATATACGCTATCATATACGCTAAGTAGGCTTCCCCGTGATTTGGGAAGGAAATGACAACTCTGCCTTCATATCCGTGTGAATGATTGGTTGGACTACAGGCTCAAATCTATGTTGTATGGCGTCAATAAGCAGCTGTCAAAAAATGCGGGAAAACCGTTCCCCAGCTGGGAGAACAGGCGGCGCAATCGATCCCCCCGCTTGTTATGCCAACAACACATGAGAGTACGCGCGCCCAATATTATTGTTGGCAAACCGTTTACGTTCCCAAGCTGGGCGATGTGGTCATAACCGAGGAGCATATAATGCAGGCTGAAATGCTCAAGATCACTGTTGGACAACTCCTCGATATCGAGCCCATGTCTCCGCCTAGAGAGGAGGAAATAAAACGGAAATATGTCTGGGGCCAACCTTTGGTCGAGCCCAAGGAGGTCAAGAACCTCCCAACGAGAATGTATGAATTGCATGATTGGTACATGAAAATTACCAAGATTTCCAATCGAGAGTCCCTCATGGTGCAAGTCGAGGAAGATCATTACTTTAATAAGAAAGCTCTGTCCGTTGAGTATTCAGAATTATTTCAGTTATTCAATCAAGATGCACTCGACAAATCTATCGTCAGTTGCTATTGTCTGTAAGTGATTTCTTTCTGTAATTTAAGTCTCAAGCTAGCTCTAGTGCTCATTGATTGATTATTAATTACCTATAATTATATATCCTCACTATATATTCTTTTATGTGGTATTATGCAGGATGAAGATGTATGAAATGAAAAAAGCTGGACGCTATGGCATTGGGTTCATTGACCCAAATACCGTTAATGAATACACATGGAAATTGAAATGGTGTAGACAAGATGTAGAGAAAAACATGGTAGAGTTCTTGAAGCGCCTCAATAGCAATGAAGATATACTACTTCCTTACAACTTCGAGTGAGTCACACTGTCTTGTACTACAAATTCTGTTTTTGCTTACTAGCTAGATGTTAATAAGTGTATAGGGTTTAGGGTTATAGTTGATTAGTGTTATGCACATGTCCGCTTAATTTATACATGCAAACGTATGCGCATGCAGGTTCCACTGGATCTTGTTAGACATTAAAGTTGACGAAGGAAAAGTTGAAGTACTGGACTCACTACTTAAAAAAGATAGTGACTACAGCATCGTGAAGGGGATAGTCGACAGGTTATTTCAATCATTATTAACTATATCTCGGCCTATTTAGTTCGTCATTTCCTGATATGAACTATTTTTAATAACCCCTTTATTAATTTTCTTTGCCGGCGGGCAGGGCTTGGGCAAAGTACATCAAGGTGACTCTAGGAAAATGGCGACAAAAGCTATGTTGGTATCGACCCAAGGTAAGTAATTAAGTAGTACTAGCTAGCTAGCTACCATCTTTTTAATTCTTGTTTCAACACCATTAATTAATTAACATGCTTGATTAATTATTATCTGATTAAATTCTATTCTCGTAAAGGCCCTGAAGCAGGCGCCGGGGACTGAAGTGTGTGCATACTACGTTTGCGAGAATATTCGCATGATGGCGTCCGAAAGGAGCAGATCTGATAGACAGGACTTGGTACGTTTGCCAGAACACTATTCACAAATCTTACATGATTGTCGATATCTAGTCACACAACTAATACACTTGCGGGACCAAAGAGGTGCGGGACCAACTCCTACCAACAGAGCACATACGAGCACTTCAAGAGGAAATAGCGGGATTTTTGCTCGACCAGGTCATAGATCCCAAAGGAGAATACTATTACCCGCTACCACCCCCATGAACCATTTGTCATCGTGCTCCGAAGGCACCAAGGCAACATGTAGGAGAAATTGTATATATATACATGTGTATGTGTGAATAATTAATGGTGGTTGTGAGACATTCGATTATATATATATATATATATATATATATATATATATATATATATATATATATATATATATATATATGATCGGTTCTACGAGAAAATCTATTTATATATATGCATAATGTGTATAATATGTAGTATCGTAAAATACCAGCAAACAAAAAAGAATTAAATGGAAAATACAAAATTAATGGAAAAATAAAAATTAAAACCAGAACCCCCCCAAACATTTAGTACCGGTTGGTGCTACCAACCGGTACTAATGGTCTACCAGCACCCGGGCCTGGCTCGTGCCACGTGGTGGCACTTTAGCGCCGGTTCGTGCCGAACCGGTAGTAAAGGGGGGGCTTTAGTCTCCACTCTTTAGTGCCGGTTGTAGAACAGGCACTAAAGGCCCTTACGAACCGGCGCTAAAGCCCGGTTCTGCACTAGTGGGTATCCTTTTAGGTAGAGGAATGAACAATAGGTTTTTTGACGGAACATAGGGCAACATGTTCTTAGGATGTGCCACACGAACATGACAGTTTAGCCCAAAAGGTATCACGTCCCTTTTTACTGGTAAAAAGGGGGAAAGAAGAGATTTGACACGATGGTTTAAACATGACCATTGATGCATCTTTTAGAGATGGATTTGGTTGCAAAATTGGCTCCCGCATCCATGCTTCCAGACAAACAACAACTAAGGTATGCTAATAGTGGTACATAATAAATGCCTCAGTTATAACCTGATGAGTCACTTGCCCAATATCCTTCACAGATCGCTGTGTCTAAGATCATGCAATAGATTTGAAAGATGCATGATGGCAACCCATCATTAATCATTAATCAGAAAAGAACCTGGAGACTGCAGAAGATGAATATGGCTAATTTGTTCTTAAATAGAAGTTCCAGAAGAATTAATATCGTCTTTTTAAATCTTAAACAGTAGAACCCCTGAATCACCAATCCATTCTAAACTGCAAAGCAACATGTCACTGATAACTGGGTCCAAAAAATCCTTGACTGACCCAACAATAAGTGACCATGCACAACTCTCATCCACACAACATCAACAACATCACCGCCGCCACCAACCGAAGGGGAACACACGCCTATTCCCCAACAATATCACTGACATCTACCAATATAAATCTAAAAAGACATCTATGCATGTGGATCAGAAGCGGGATCGATGGGTACGTACCATGATGGTGAGCGGGGAGGCGTACATTGCCGAGCCGAATATGACACGGAGGATGATGTAGAACACACCCAGAACACAACCAGAGGAGGCCGACGTTCTGGCGGATCATCTAGAACAAGGACGTGGAGGAGTTCAAGTCGGACCCGTACCTAGTGACGCTGCTCAACTGCATGCTCTGGGTGTGTTCTACGGCATCCTCTGCATCATATTCGGCTCGGCAATGTACGCCGACCCCGCTCAGCATCATGGTACGTACTCATCGATCCCACTCTTGATCCACGTGCATAGATGTCTTTTTACATGGTAGATGTTAGTGATATTGTCGGGGAATAGGCGTGTGTTCCCCTTCAGTTGGTGGCGGCGGTGATGTTGTTGGTGTTGTGTGGATGAGGGTTTCATAGGTTAAGTTGTCGTGCATGTTACTTACTGCTGGGTCAGTCAATGAAATTTTTTTGGACCCAGCTGCAGTTCAGAATGGATTGGTGATTCAGGGGTTCTACTGTTTAAGATTAAAAAAGTCGATATTAATTCTTCTAGAACTTCTATTTAAGAACATATTAGCCATATTCATCTTCTCCAGTCTTTGTTCTTTTCTGGTTACTGATTAATGATGGGTTGCGATCATGCATCTTTCAAATCTGTTGCATGATCTAGACACAATGATCTGTGAAGGATCTTGCATCTTACTCAGGGCAAGTGACTCATCAGGTTATAGCTGAGGCATTCATTATGTACCACTATTAGCTTACCTTAATTGTTGTTTGTTCTCGAAGCATGGATGCGGTAGCCAAGTTTGGAACCAAATCCATCTCTAAAAGATGCATCAATGGTCCTGTTTTAACATCGTGCCAAATCTCTTATTTCCCCTTTTTACCAGTAAAACCAACATACTACCTTTTGGGCTAAACTGTCATGTTTTCGTGTGGCACATCCCAAGAACATATTGCTCTATCTTCCGTC
Organism: Triticum aestivum; assembly: GCF_018294505.1. Classification (NCBI taxonomy): domain Eukaryota; kingdom Viridiplantae; phylum Streptophyta; class Magnoliopsida; order Poales; family Poaceae; genus Triticum; species Triticum aestivum. Next base: position 477,785,308 of record NC_057811.1, read on the forward strand.
AAAAGGCCTATTGTTCATTCCTACCTAAAAAGATACCATAGCCCCTACATGTCCTCTGATTATCGATGTGGTATCCTTGGTATGGATCAACAACTAAGATTGCCAAGATAGCTTCACTTGGCTTTGGCAGTCTGGTCCGACCATGTCACTAGTGGCTGCTGGCTGCTGCTTTTGGCCTGGTTCGGGAGGCTTCGTCGTCGGAAGAGGAAATAAAAATTATCTCCTTCATGCCGCTCTTGCTGTGGTCTACGGTGGCCGGCCCTTTCTTCTGGCTGCAGGTTCTCTGAATGTAGGCTTCAATGTCACTGGGTGACATTTCCTCTACTTTCTAGGCATTCGTGGTTTTTAAAATGCTCTATCTCTTGCAGCCATGAAAGGTTTTCTTTTTCGGGTTCACATTTACATTCAGATATAGGCAACACATCCAAAAGGAAAAATGAAAATAAAAATGCATCACAAAGGAGAATCTAAGAAATATATTCTTCTATAAATGCTAGGCACGGTACGCCTAAAAAAAGGTCAACAAACTTCAAAACTAGAGTAAGAGCATCTACAACCACGTACCTCTAATTCGACCCCTCAAACGTCCGCGGACGAGCTCGGTCAATGACCGGACATGTCCGTTTTGAACTCCTATTTATCCATCCGCGCAACCACAATCCTCATTTTCTTCCTCATTTGTCCGGTCACTTGCACGTGATTGGTGGAGATGAAGAGAGAGAAAGAAAAGAATGAGTAAAGAAAGAGAAAAGGTGGTCCTGGGTGGGGCCGCGTCCTACGTGGCGGATTGATCGGGTGCGCTCGGGCATGTCCGCGAGCCCTCATATCCTCTCCATATTTAAGATGGATATGAGGGTTTGCGGACAGCCCGGAAATATAGAAAAGATATGAGGGGTTCGGTTGGGTCAACTTTTTGCTACTTTTTACTTCTCTCTCCTGTCCGGTCAATGGTCCCGTGCCCGCCCGGTCAATTTGAGGAGTACGGCTGTAGATGCTCCAACAAAAGAAAAATAATAATTTCAATGGACACAACAACTGAGAAGGAAGTAACATGTAAGATATATCTTACTGCATCTAATAGACCGGACCATTACCTTCTACATGGGGTCCTTCTTGATGCAAAATCCATGTACCATCAGCGTCCGTGTGTATGCTGTTGACCACACCCTCAAGGCTTCCTCAACGATAATTGCACCTTGATACCATCCTTCTTGGCCTGGATTATGCCCTTGCTCTATAGCACCTGGTACCATGGCTCCATCCTGACATTGTTCAAGCATTTGCAGGGCATTGAAAGAAATTGTTCCATAAGTTGGTTTCATAAGATATGGTACATACATGTGTCTCCAGCATCTCCAAGTGCATGATGACACGGTCTGCCGTCATCCACTGATCAAGAAGAGAGTATTTAGACTGAAACATTAACTCGAGATATAGAAGAAGGGATCAGGTGTATGATAGTTTCTCTAAATCATTGGAGGAGTACATCATACCTGAACTTCTTGGTGTAGTTGGTGCCCTTGTCGGTCTCCTGCAGCAAAAAACACAGGAAAAACATTTCAGCAAACACCTTGCAGGCAACATGATGCTGGTACAACCAAAAAATGCAAGGAAAAAGCAAAGCATGGGTCTGTGCTACATTAAGCAGAATTTTGGATGGATGCATTGTCTTGTACCTGGCGATGCCACTCTTGATGATAGCGCCACGTGCAGCGCCGTCCGGCCGCTCAGCCCACCTGATCTCCTTCTGCAGCTGCCTCGGCATTTTTGTAATCAGAAAAGAAGGAAATCAGCAGGCAGACCACCTGGCTGTAGAAAATGCAGGATGTGCTTCCTCCCTTCTCTACTTGCTATGTATTGAACTCTTTAGCAGCAAACACAAGCAGCCATTGATCAGTGGTTTAAGTTCGCATAAGAACTTCGATGCATTGCAATGACAATATCACCAACAAACTTAGATAGCCAATAGCTTAACTGGACAACATCAGGGGCGCTCTTCCGTACCAGAGTTCCAACATAAAATGGCTTAAGGAACATCAAATTCTGAACCAGGAACTGGGACATCTGCTTCAAAATGACAAACTTCGTGCTAATTAAAATCAAAGCAGGTAATGAGTAGATTGAATGTCTTCTACATTGGGATGCACAACATAACATGTCATTGTAAAGGAGAGAGAACATTCTGTGAATGCAGTAACTTCATATAAATTTTCATCTTTTTACTACAATTGGGTTCTATAATTAATCTACGAGTCGATCCTTAAGTAAAAAGTGAATATATGTGTCATGCACCTATAAAGGATAAATTCCAGCACATCAATGTGCAAATACATCATGTTATACGGCAGCTTGATGGAGATGGTTCTAATCATCCTAGTTTAGGAATTGCAAAATATGAGATCAATTCAAATGTCTAAAGTACCAAAAATAGTTGGTTGTAGAGAAAGCGAGGAAGTTGAACTTTACCTATGGCTCGACCTCGACGATGGTATGAATGCTCTTGATGGAGAAAGGATTGCTAATGGACCCGATTCTGAGTCATGAAAAATATTGAAAAAAGGGTGCATAAACCTTTGTCTTTGGCCAAAAGAAAAGTTGGCGCACATCAGTGTTCAGATCCAAAAAAAATAGTGTGTATAAATTCTAAACTGTAAATTAGAAGCAGACATTGTTTTGCTTTTGTGCCGGCTTGCGTGCCGTGTGATCGTTTGGGACTATTCGCCTGGTTGTAGGCCATGCTTGTGATTTATCCTTTTACCTTCTGCGTCGCTTTGTTAGTGCGTACTCTGCCTAGTGGCTTTATTTATAAGAGATAAACACACCATTGGTCACTGAACTCTTGCAAGATGAGCATATTGGTCACTCTTCTCTCAAAATGTGATGAACCGGTCTCAACACTCAATTTTATGAGTAAACTGGTCGCTCTGCCGTTTCCAGCCATAACGGCCGCCTAGGTGGCATGCTGACTCAGCGTTGGGACCACAGCTGCAACATGTGCGCATATCAGAGGGCAGGATTTTTTGCAAAAAAGACCCTGAAAACATTAACTCGGAATAGGTCAAGGTTGCACCGGTTTATGGCCCACCTGCAAGCCTCTTACGAATCATACACAAGCTGCTTAGACGCCAGTTACGAGCGCGGCACGGCGGCGACGCGCGCGTAGGCGCAGAAGAGAGCTACGTGAGGTGAGAGTTGGCACGGGGGCCATGCGGGAGTGAGGCTGCACCGGCCTGGGGTGGTGGTAGCGTGCGGGGGCTGGCCGCAGACACATCGACAGTGACCTCCCGTGGCGGCTTCAGCGGCACTAGGGCTCATGCGGGTTAGAGAGGACGGAAGAGATGGAGAAGAGGTGCACCAGCATCGAAGGCTCACCTAGATCAGGCTTGAGCGGACGGAGATGACAACGGAGCTCGAATGCGAGGCCACGGCTGACGGAGGCAGCGGCCGGAGTAGATGAGGCCTTCTCGAGGATGCACGGCATGGATGGGATGTCGCCATAAGCTACAGACGATCTCCATGGGGCCTACCTAGCCGAGAATAAGAAGAAGGTAGATCGGTGCGCGGCAATCTTCCGCCGGAGGGGGAGAAGAATAGTGTGGCTGTGGCGTAGGTGATACATGGACTCCGAGTTTGATTCCTTTGGCAACAATTTACAGGGAATCTCGGTGAAGCCTATGGACAAGACGGCAGACACAAGATGCAGGTGCCTGGGTGGCGATGTTGTGGTTATTATAGTCAGATGATAGTGATACATGGCGGATGACCTTCTGGTGAGATAAATTGTCCTCTAGCTTACCACAGAGAGGAATTGATCAAGGGAGCCATGGCGGCGAGGTCGGACGACGTCGGCACGGAGCCAGTGGTCCTGGAGCCGGTGGTCCGGTGCAAGGAACGCGAGGCGGTGCTCCGGGCAAGGCGGGCTGGCACAGTGCTACACCGCGCGCCCCACGGATGCGGTTGGACATAGAATGTCTATGTCTTCATGGACGGCAAGACATACAGGTTACAGCGTTAGCGACACAAATTTAGACAAATACATGGCGGCTGCGGCTCCAGGCTAAATACATGGCGGCTGCGGCTCCAGGCTACTACGTCCTGGCTCCAGCAAATCTACGGCGGCTTCAGCTGGACACAGTGCGTCCTTTTTCTCTAGTCGCGCGGGTCGCTCGGCCGTAGCAGGTGGCCATGGAGTGCACGAGGTAGCGCGGTGCAGCAGGCTAGCGGAGGAAGGAACCTCGGCCCTAACTGCTGGAACACCACGCCGCACCAGCTGTGGTCACAGAGAGAAAGATGCCACGGGCTCGCAATCACGCTCGTCAGCGGCAGTAGCAGGCTAGCAGCGGTGCAGGTGGCGTGCGCCGACAGTGGCGTCGAGGCATGGCACGGCGTGTTGCAGCTCAGCATGCGCGACCCCGCCGACAGCAATGGCGGGTCAGCGGCGGTGTTCCTGGATCCCAACAAGAGCCCATGGCTTAGCTTGGCGCACGACGAGTTCCAGTCAAGAATGAGCAACACGAGCAAACAATCCTCCCAGTGTCCAAACTGATGCTCCACATCTTTTCAGGGTCCTTTTTGCAAAATATCCCGCCCTCTGATATGCGCATGTGCCATGGGCGTGGACCCAACGCTGAGTCAGCATGCCACCTTAGCGCCCGTTACGCTGAAAACGGCAGAGTGACCAGTTTGCTCATAAAATTGAGTGTTGTGACCGGTTCATCACATTTTGAGAGAAGAGTGACCAATGTGCTCATCTCACAAGAGTTCAATGACGAATGGTGCGTTTATCTCTATTTATAAAGTTGGGTGAATTCCTTTCCTCTAAAAGTAAGAAATGGGCAGTTAGCTTCACGGAAGGCTAATGAAAAGACTACCACTGGAAGTCAAAAGCATATTATCATAACGGGTACACTAATTCAAGCAAACATACATACTGATCAATGCTGTGCATGCAGATGCTAGTCAATCGGTTCCACCTTCAGTAGCTTATAAACTTTCCGTACTGATCGAACTTGTCCTGAACCAACAACTTTCAACAGAAAACATGTAAATAAAACCAATGGATATTTGGTGTAAAAACCGAACTGACAGAATATATGAACACTGTGTCTCTCTCTAACAAATTAAATCGGTTACTTGTGAGTTCACAGCTCTTTATCCAGGGCAAAATTCTGTCCTCCAAAAGAAACTTGCTTATGCTGCCAAATAAACAACTTGAGATCAACCTCTTGAGCTGACAGTAAGAAACAACAAACTGATCAAAGTTGTCCCGAATCACCAAGCCTTGGAATTTTGTCTTTAAAGAAACTAAGAAAACAAAAAAAGACAACAAACACACGGAAAATAATTAGTGTTTATGTGTTTATGTACTTCGTCCCAAGATTCTCGTCTTAGATTTGTCTAAATACAGATGTATCAAGTCACGTTTTAGTATTAGGTACATCCGTATCTAGACAAATCTAAGACAAGAATTAGGTACATCCGTATCTAGATAAATATAAGACAAGAATTTTGGAACGGAGTACTTAATAAAAACAAAAAAAGGAATGAGAAGAAAAGCGCTCACCGCATGAGACAGCAGGTCGACAGAGACCACATGTATGTTCCTTGACGAATCCCTGGCCTGGACACTGGAAAGAACAACCGCATCTGAAGCGAACGCATCTAATCTAACAAAAAAACAGAGGAAAGGAAAGGCAATTAGCCAAGACCCTAATCAGAAGGGAACAAAACATGCCAAAAAGCTGCTATTCTCTGAATTTCACATAGACTGAAGAGATTTGAGCGTTCTCCTCTTGGCAGCACCTCTTGTCGTCACGGCCTGAGGATGCCGCGTTGCTTGCTGCTGTTCCGTGCCCATCCTAACGATGACCTGGAGCCGGCACTGGTGGTGGATGCATCCAGGCGAAGCACTAACGGCGTCGCCATAGACGAAGACCTGCAGACGGCGCCGGTGGTGAATGCATCCAGGCGCTCATGATGATCAGCCTGCGTTGCGTGATCATCACGACCTGCGTTGCCTGCGTTGCCTGATCATCACCACCCTGGTACTCGATCTTGTAGCGGCATATATATATATCCTCCCCTCTCCTCCTCCTTTGGCGTTGCCGCCATGGCTACACCTCGTCCTGAAGAGGGAAAGGTGGGGGCCGGCGGCGGCAGCATAGCTGGAAGAGACCAGCGGCGCCAGACGGGAAAGAAGGCGAGGAGGACGCCGCCTCTCTCAATCGGGGAGAGGAGACGTGGGGGAAAAGGAGAGCTGCAGCGTGGAAGCCGGCCAGAGTTTTCCAGATAACGCGACGCGAGATGCGCACGGATCAGCTACAAATATCTCGCGTTTAAACGGTGAAAACGTAATCAAGAAGCAGTTATGATTGTTCTAAAAAAAAGCAGTTATGATTGATTTTTCTATCCGTATCAAATTTGAGCGTGTTACGGCTGATGCAGGTCATACACTCTCTCTATCACTGTTGGTTATTCATGGAACTCTTTACCAAGCGGGAGAGACGCCGGCGGCAAGCGTGTAGAATTTGCGCCGACCGAGACTCGTAAGAGCATCTCCAACAGCCGCCGAACACGCCGCGCGCTAAAAGCTACTTTGCCGTGTGCCCGTCGTCTGGTTTGGCACGGCGGGCAGCGCTGGCTCCAGCAGCCGCGCTAAAATGCAGCGCGCGCAGCTGTAGCAGCGCAAAAAATGCAGCGCGAGCGACTCTCGCACAAACAACATATGCATTCCAAAACATAAGCAAAAAAGATCAAACACAAACAAAATAAATCAAAATAAATAGTTCAATTTCGTTATTACAACTCAAACAAACAGTTTATCGTTCAATACAACAAATAGTGCAATAAACACAATAAATAGTTCAACAATACAATATCGAACGCACAAATCATGATGCTCTTTGTCGTCCATTCCATGCCCACCACTCCTCAATGAGATCCTTCTGAAGATCATCATGCGCTGCGGGACGTCGAATGGCATGATAGGAGGTGTTGGGGATCGTAGCAGAATTTTAAAATTTTCTACGCATCACCAAGATCCATCTATGGAGTATACTAGCAACGAGGGAAAAGGAGTGCATCTATATACCCTTGTAGATCGCGAGCGGAAGCGTTCTAATGAACGGGGTTGATGGAGTCGTACTCGCCGTGATCCAAATCACCGATGACCGAGTGCCGAACGGACGGCACCTCCGCGTTCAACACACGTACGGAGCAGCGACGTCTCCTCCTTCTTGATCCAGCAAGGGGGAAGGAGAGGTTGATGGAGATCCAGCAGCACGACGGCGTGGTGGTGGATGCAGCGGGATGTCGGCAGGGCTTCACCAAGCGCAAGCGGGAGGGAGAGGTGTTGCAGGGGGAGAGGGAGGCGCCAGGGGCTGTGGTACTGCTGCCCTCCCTCCCCCCACTATATATAGGGACCCCTGGGGGGCGCCGGCCCTGGGAGATCAGATCTCCAAGGGGGGCGGCGGCCAAGGGGGAAGGGGGGGTGGCTTCCCCCCCCCCCCCAAGCCAAGTGGGGCGCCCCCCACCCCTAGGGTTTCCAACCCTAGGCGCAGGGGGAGGCCCAAGGGGGGGCGCCCCAGCCCACTAAGGGCTGGTTCCCTTCCCACTTCAGCCCATGGGGCCCTCCGGGATAGGTGGCCCCACTCGGTGGACCCCGGGACCCTTCCGGTGGTCCCGGTACAATACCGATAACCCCCGAAACTTTCCCGGTGGGCGAAACTGGACTTCCTATATATTATTCTTCACCTCCGAACCATTCCGGAACTCCTCGTGACGTCCGGGATCTCATTCGGGACTCCGAACAACTTTCGGGTTTCCGCATACTAATATCCCTACAACCCTAGAGTCACCGAACCTTAAGTGTGTAGACCCTACGGGTTCGGGAGACATGCAGACATGACCAAGACGCCTCTCCGGTCAATAACCAACAGCGGGATCTGGATACCCATGTTGGCTCCTACATGTTCCACGATGATCTCATCGGATGAACCACGATGTCGAGGATTCAATCAATCCCGTATACAATTCCCTTTGTCAAGCGGTATGTTACTTGCCCGAGATTCGATCGTTGGTATCCCAATACCTTGTTCAATCTCGTTACCGGCAAGTCACTTTACTCGTACCGTAATGCATGATCCCGTGGCTAACTCCTTAGTCACATTGAGCTCATTATGATGATGCATTACCGAGTGGGCCCAGAGATACCTCTCCGTCATACGGAGTGACAAATCCCAGTCTCGATCCGTGCCAACTCAACAGACACTTTCGGAGATGCCCGTAGTGTACCTTTATAGTCACCCAGTTAAGTTGTGTCGTTGGGTACACCCAAAGCACTCCTACGGCATCCGGGAGTTACACGATCTCATGGTCTAAGGAAAAGATACTTGACATTGGAAAAGCTCTAGCAAACGAACTACACGATCTTTTATGCTATGCTTAGGATTGGGTCTTGTCCATCACATCATTCTCCTAATGATGTGATCCCGTTATCAATGACATCCAATGTCCATAGTCAGGAAACCATGACTATCTGTTGATCAACGAGCTAGTCAACTAGAGGCTTACTAGGGACACGTTGTGGTCTATGTGTTCACACATGTATTACGATTTCCGGATAACACAATTATAGGATGAACAATAGACAATTATCATGAACAAAGTAATATAATAATAACCATTTATTATTGCCTCTAGGGCATATTTCCAACAGTCTCCCACTTGCACTAGAGTCAATAATCTAGTTACATTGTGATGAATCGAACACCCATAGAGTTCTGGTGTTGATCATGTTTTACTCTAGGGAGAGGTTTAGTCAACGGATCTGCAACATTCAGGTCCGTATGAACTTTACAAATATCTATGTCTCCATTCTGAACACTTTCACGAATGGAGTTGAAGCGACGCTTGATATGCCTGGTCTTCCTGTGAAACCTGGGCTCCTTGGCAAGGGCAATAGCTCCAGTGTTGTCACAGAAGAGAGTCATCAGGCCCGACGCATTGGGAATCACCCCTAGGTCGGTAATGAACTCCTTTATCCAGATTGCTTCCTGTGCTGCCTCTGAGGCTGCCATGTACTCCGCTTCACATGTAGATCCCGCCACGACGCTTTGCTTGCAACTGCACCAGCTTACTGCCCCTCCATTCAAAATATACACATATCCGGTTTGTGACTTCGAGTCATCCAGATCTGTGTCGAAGCTAGCGTCGACGTAACCCTTTACGACGAGCTCTTCGTCACCTCCATAAACGAGAAACATATCCTTAGCCCTCTTCAGGTACTTCAGGATATTCTTGACCGATGTCCAGTGTTCCATGCCGGGATTACTTTGGTACCTTCCTACCAAACTTACGGCAAGGTTTACATCAGGTCTGGTACACAGCATGGCATACATAATAGACCCTATGGCCGAGGCATAGGGGATGACACTCATCTTTTCTCTATCTTCTGCCGTGGTTGGGCATTGAGCCGTGCTCAATTGCACACCTTGCAATACAGGCAAGAAGCCCTTCTTGGACTGATCCATATTGAACTTCTTCAATATCTTGTCAAGGTACGTACTCTGTGAAAGACCAATGAGGCGTCTTGGTCTATCTCTATAGATCTTGATGCCTAATATATAAGCAGCTTCTCCAAGGTCCTTCATTGAAAAACACTTATTCAAATAGGCCTTTATACTTTCCAAGAATTCTATATCATTTCCCATCAATAGTATGTCATCCACATATAATAAGAGAAATGCTACAGAGCTCCCACTCACTTTCTTGTAAACACAGGCTTCTCCATAAGTCTGTGTAAACCCAAACGCTTTGATCATCTCATCAAATCGAATGTTCCAACTCCGAGATGCTTGCACCAGCCCATAGATGGAGCGCTGGAGCTTGCATACCTTGTTAGCATTCTTAGGATCGACAAAACCTTCCGGCTGCATCATATACAATTCTTCCTTAAGAAAGCCGTTAAGGAATGCCGTTTTGACGTCCATTTGCCATATCTCATAATCATAGAATGCGGCAATTGCTAACATGATTCGGACGGACTTCAGCTTCGCTACGGGTGAGAAAGTCTCATCGTAGTCAACCCCTTGAACTTGTCGATAATCCTTAGCGACAAGTCGAGCCTTATAGATGGTCACATTACCATCCGCGTCTGTCTTCTTTTTAAAGATCTATTTATTTTCTATGGCTCGCCGATCATCGGGCAAGTCAGTCAAAGTCCATACTTCGTTTTCATACATGGATTCTATCTCGGATTGCATGGCTTCAAGCCATTTGTTGGAATCCGGGCCCGCCATCGCTTCTTCATAGTTCGAAGGTTCACCGTTGTCTAACAACATGATTTCCAGGACAGGGTTGCCGTACCACTCTGGTGCGGAACGTGTCCTTGTGGACCTACGAAGTTCAGCAGGAACTTGATCCGAAGCTTCATGATCATCATCATTAACTTCCTCCCTAGTCGGTGCAGACACCACAAGAACATGTTCCCGCGCTGCGCTACTTTCCGGTTCGGAAGGGGTGACTATCACCTCATCAAGTTCCACTTTCCTCCCACTCAATTCTTTCGAGAGAAACTCTTTCTCCAGAAAGGACCCTTTCTTGGCAACAAAGATCTTGCCTTCGGATCTGAGGTAGAAGGTATACCCAATGGTTTCCTTAGGGTATCCTATGAAGACGCATTTTTCCGACTTGGGTTCGAGCTTTTCAGGTTGAAGTTTCTTGACATAAGCATCGCCTCCCCAAACTTTTAGAAACGACAGCTTAGGTTTCTTCCCAAACCATAATTCATACGGTGTCGTCTCAACAGATTTCGACGGAGCCCTATTTAAAGTGAATGCGGCAGTCTCTAAAGCATAGCCCCAAAATGAGAGCGGTAAATCGGTAAGAGACATCATAGATCGCACCATATCCAATAGAGTGCGATTACGACGTTCGGACACACCATTTCGCTGAGGTGTTCCAGGCGGCGTGAGTTGTGAAACAATTCCACATTTCCTTAAGTGTGTGCCAAATTTGTGACTTAAATATTCTTCACCACGATCTGATCGTAAGAACTTTATTTTCCTGTCACGTTGATTCTCAACCTCACTCTGAAATTCCTTGAACTTTTCAAAGGTTTCAGACTTGTGTTTCATTAGGTAGACATACCCATATCTACTTAAGTCATCAGTGAGAGTGAGAACATAACGATAGCCACCGCGAGCCTCAACACTCATTGGACCGCACACATCGGTATGTATGATTTCCAATAAGTTGGTTGCTCGCTCCATTGTTCCGGAGAACGGAGTCTTGGTCATCTTACCCATGAGGCATGGTTCGCACGTGTCAAATGATTTGTAATCAAGAGACTCCAAAAGTCCATCTCCATGGAGCTTCTTCATGCGCTTGACACCAATGTGACCAAGGCGGCAGTGCCACAAGTATGTGGGACTATCGTTATCAACTTTACATCTTTTGGTATTCACACTATGAATATGTGTAACATCACGTTCGAGATTCATTAAGAATAAACCATTGACCAGCGGGGCATGACCATAAAACATATCTCTCATATAAATAGAACAACCATTATTCTCGGATTTAAATGAGTAGCCATCTCGCATTAAACGAGATCCAGATACAATGTTCATGCTCAAAGCTGGCACTAACTAACAATTATTGAGGTTTAAAACTAATCCCGTAGGTAAATGCAGAGGTAGCGTGCCGACGGCGATCACATCGACCTTGGAACCATTCCCGACGCGCATCGTCACCTCGTCCTTCGCCAGTCTCCGCTTATTCCGCAGCTCCTGTTTTGAGTTACAAATATGAGCAACCGCACCGGTATCAAATACCCAGGAGCTACTACGAGTACTGGTAAGGTACACATCAATTACATGTATATCACATATACCTTTGGTGTTGCCGGCCTTCTTGTCCGCTAAGTATTTGGGGCAGTTCCGCTTCCAGTGACCACTTCCCTTGCAATAAAAGCACTCAGTCTCAGGCTTGGGTCCATTCCTTGGCTTACCGGGCGCGGCAACTCCCTTGCCGTCCTTCTTGAAGTTCTTCTTACCCTTGCCCTTCTTGAACTTAGTGGTTTTATTCACCATCAACACTTTATGTTCCTTTTTGATCTCCACCTCCGCTGATTTCAGCATTGAATATACCTCAGGAATGGTCTTTTCCATCCCCTGCATATTGAAGTTCATCACAAAGCTCTTGTAGCTTGGTGGAAGCGACTGAAGGATTCTGTCAATGACCGCTCATCCGGGAGATTAACTCCCAGCTGAGACAAGCGTTTGTGTAACCCAGACATTCTGAGTATGTGCTCACTAACAGAACTATTTTCCTCCATTTTACAGCTGAAGAACTTGTCAGAGACTTCATATCTCTCGACCCGGGCATGAGCTTGGAAAACCATTTTCAGCTCTTCGAACATCTCATATGCTCCATGTTTCTCAAAACGCTTTTGGAGACCCGGTTCTAAGCTGTAAAGCATGCCGCACTGAACGAGGGAGTAATCATCAGCACGTGATTGCCAAGCGTTCATAACGTCTTGGTTCTCTGGGATTGGTGCATCACCTAGCGGTGCTTCTAGGACATAATCTTTCTTGGCAGCTATGAGGATGATCTTCAGGTTCCGGACCCAGTCCGTATAGTTGCTGCCATCATCTTTCAGCTTAGTGTTCTCTAGGAACGCGTTGAAGTTGAGGGCAACGTGGGCCATTTGATCTACAAGACATATTGTAAAGATTTTAGACTAAGTTCATGATAATTAAGTTCATCTAATCGAATTATTCAATGAACTCCCACTCAGATAGACATTCCTCTAGTCATCTAAGTGAAACATGATCCGAGTTAACTAGGCCATGTCCGATCATCACGTGAGACGGACTAGTCAAGATCGGTGAACATCTCCATGTTGATCGTATCTTCTATACGACTCATGCCCGACCTTTCGGTCTTCCGTGTTCCGAGGCCATGTCTGTACATGCTAGGCTCGTCAAGTCAACCTAAGTGTATTGCATGTGTTCCCAGTGTTGGGAATCGTAGCATAATTTTAAAATTTTCCTACGCTCACCAAGATGCATCTATGGAGTCTACTAGCAATGAGGGGAAAGGAGTGCATCTACATACCCTTGTAGATCGCGAGCGGAAGCGTTCCAATGAACGTGGATGATGGAGTCGTACTCGCCGTGATCCAAATCACCGATGACCGAGTGCCGAACGGACGGCACCTCCGCGTTCAACAGACGTACGGTGCAGCGACGTCTCCTCCTTCTTGATCCAGCAAGGGGGAAGGAGAGGTTAATGGAGATCCAACAGCACGATGGCGTGGTGGTGGATGTAGCGGGTCTCCGGCAGGGCTTCGCCGAGCTTCTGCGAGAGAGAGAGAGGTGTTGCAGGGGAGGAGGGAGGCGCCCAAGGCTGTGTCCTGCTGCCCTCCCTCCCCCCTTTATATAGGCCCCCTGGGGGGGCGCCGGCCCCAAGAGATGGGATCTCAAGGGGGGCGGCGGCCACAAGGGGGGGAAGGGGTGCCTTGCCCCCCAAGGCAAGGGGGAACTCCCCCTAGGGTTCCCAACCCTAGGCGCATGGGCGGAGGCCCAAGGGGGGCGCCCCAGCCCACTAAGGGCTGGTTCCCTTCCACTTTCAGCCCACGGGGCCCTCCGGGATAGGTGGCCCCACCCGGTGGACCCCCGGGACCCTTCCGGTGGTCCCGGTACAATACCGGTAACCCCCGAAACTTTCCCGGTGGCCGAAACTTGACTTCCTATATATAATTCTTCACCTCCGGACCATTCCGGAACCTCTCGTGACGTCCGGGATCTCATCCGGGACTCCGAACAACTTTCGGGTTTCCGCATACATATATCTCTACAACCCTAGCGTCACCGGACCTTAAGTGTGTAGACCCTACGGGTTCGGGAGACATGCAGACATGACCGAGACGCCTCTCCGGTCAATAACCAACAGCGGGATCTGGATACCCATGTTGGCTCCCACATGTTCCACGATGATCTCATCGGATGAACCACGGTGTCGAGGATTCAATCAATCCGTATGCAATTCCCTTTGTCAATCGGTATGTTACTTGCCCGAGATTCGATCGTCGGTATCCCAATACCTTGTTCAATCTCGTTACCGGCAAGTCTCTTTACTCGTACCGCAATGCATGATCCCGTGACTAACGCCTTAGTCACATTGAGCTCATTATGATGATGCATTACCGAGTGGGCCCAGAGATACCTCTCCGTCACACGGAGTGACAAATCCCAGTCTCGATCCGTGCCAACCCAATAGACACTTTCGGAGATACCCGTAGTGCACCTTTATAGTCACCCAGTTACGTTGTGACGTTTGGCACACCCAAAGCACTCCTACGGTATCCGGGAGTTACACGATCTCATGGTCTAAGGAAAAGATACTTGACATTGGAAAAGCTCTAGCAAACGAAACTACACGATCTTTTATGCTATGCTTAGGATTGGGTCTTGTCCATCACATCATTCTCCTAATGATGTGATCCCGTTATCAATGACATCCAATGTCCATAGTCAGGAAACCATGACTATCTGTTGATCAACGAGCTAGTCAACTAGAGGCTCACTAGGGACACGTTGTGGTCTATGTATTCACACATGTATTACGATTTCCGGACAATACAATTATAGCATGAATAATAGACGATTATCATGAACAAAGAAATATAATAATAACCTTTTATTATTGCCTCTAGGGCATATTTCCAACAGTCTCCCACTTGCACTAGAGTCAGTAATCTAGTTACATTGTGATGAATCGAACACCCATTGCGTCCTGGTGTTGATCATGTTTTGCCCTAGGGAGAGGTTTAGTCAACGGATCTGCTACATTCAGGTCCGTATGTACTTTACAAATATCTATGTCTTCATTTTGAACACTTTCACGAATGGAGTTGAAGCGACGCTTGATATGCCTGGTCTTCCTGTGAAACCTGGGCTCCTTCGCAAGGGCAATAGCTCCAGTGTTGTCACAGAAGAGAGTCATTGGGCCCGACGCATTGGGAATCACCCCTAGGTCGGTAATGAACTCCTTCATCCAGACTGCTTCCTGTGCTGCCTCCGAGGCTGCCATGTATTCCGCTTCACATGTAGATCCCGCCACGACGCTTTGCTTGCAACTGCACTAGCTTACTGCCCCTCCATTCAAAATATACAAGTATCCGGTCTGTGACTTCGAGTCATCCAGATCTGTGTCGAAGCTAGCGTCGACGTAACCCTTTACGACGAGCTCTTCGTCACCTCCATAAAGGAGAAACATATCCTTAGTCCTCTTCAGGTACTTCAGGATATTCTTGACCGCTGTCCAGTGTTCCTTGCCGGGATTACCTTGGTACCTTCCTACCAAACTTACGGCAAGGTTTACATCAGGTCTGGTACACAGCATGGCATACATAATAGACCCTATGGCCGAGGCATAGGGAATGACACTCATCTCTTCTATATCTTCTGCCGTGGTCGGGCATTGAGCCGTGCTCAATTGCACACCTTGCAATACAGGCAAGAACCCCTTCTTGGACTGATCCATACTGAACTTCTTCAATATCTTGTCAAGGTATGTACTCTGTGAAAGACCAATGAGGCGTCTTGATCTATCTCTATAGATTTTGATGCCTAATATATAAGCAGCTTCTCCAAGGTCCTTCATTGAAAAACACTTATTCAAATAGGCCTTTATACTTTCCAAGAATTCTATATCATTTCCCATCAATAGTATGTCATCCACATATAATATGAGAAATGCTACAGAGCTCCCACTCACTTTCTTGTAAACACAGGCTTCTCCATAAGTCTGTGTAAACCCAAACGCTTTGATCATCTCATCAAAGCGAATGTTCCAACTCCGAGATGCTTGCACCAGCCCATAGATTGAGCGCTGGAGCTTGCACACTTTGTTAGCATTCTTAGGATCGACAAAACCTTCCGGCTGCATCATATACAACTCTTCCTTAAGGAAGCCATTAAGGAATGCCGTTTTGACGTCCATCTGCCATATCTCATAATCATAGTATGCGGCAATTGCTAACATGATTCGGACGGACTTCAGCTTCGCTACGGGTGAGAAGGTCTCATCGTAGTCAACCCCTTGAACTTGTCGATAACCCTTACCGACAAGTCGAGCTTTGTAGATGGTCACATTACCATCCGCGTCCGTCTTCTTCTTAAAGATCCATTTGTTTTCTATGGCTCGCCGCTCATCGGGCAAGTCAGTCAAAGTCCATACTTTGTTTTCATACATGGATTCTATCTCGGATTTCATGGCTTCTAGCCATTTGTCGGAATCCGGGCCCGCCATCGCTTCTTCATAGTTTGAAGGTTCACCGTTGTCTAACAACATGATTTCCAGGACAGGGTTGCCGTACCACTCTGGTGCGGAACGTGTCCTTGTGGACCTACGAAGTTCAGTAACTTGATCTGAAGCTTCATGATCATCATCATTAACTTCCTCCCCAGTCGGTGTAGGCACCACAGGAACATTTTCCCGCGCTGCGCTACTTTCCGGTTCGGAAGGGGTGACTATCACCTCATCAAGTTCCACTTTCCTCCCACTCAATTCTTTCGAGAGAAACTCCTTCTCCAGAAAGGACCCGTTCTTGGCAACGAAGATCTTGCCTTCGGATCTGAGGTAGAAGGTATACCCAATAGTTTCCTTAGGGTATCCTATGAAGACGCATTTTTCCGATTTGGGTTCGAGCTTTTCAGGTTGAAGTTTCTTGACATAAGCATCGCATCCCCAAACTTTTAGAAACGACAGCTTAGGTTTCTTCCCAAACCATAATTCATACGGTGTCGTCTCAACGGATTTCGACGGAGCCCTATTTAAAGTGAATGCGGCAGTCTCTAAAGCATAACCCCAAAATGAGAGCGGTAAATCGGTAAGAGACATCATAGATCGCACCATATCCAATAGAGTGCGATTACGACGTTCGGACACACCATATCTCTGAGGTGTTCCAGGCGGCGTGAGTTGTGAAACTATTCCACATTTCCTTAAGTGTGTACCAAATTCGTGACTTCAATATTCTCCACCACGATCTGATCGTAGGAATTTTATTTTCCTGTCACGTTGATTCTCAACCTCACTTTGAAATTCCTTGAACTTTTCAAAGGTTTCAGACTTGTGTTTCATCAGGTAGACATATCCATATCTACTTAAATCATCAGTGAGAGTGAGAACATAACGATATCCTCCGCGAGCCTCAACACTCATTGGACCACACACATCGGTATGTATGATTTCCAATAAGTTGGTTGCTCGCTCCATTGTTCCGGAGAACGGAGTCTTGGTCATCTTACCCATGAGGCATGGTTCGCACGTGTCAAATGATTCGTAATCAATAGACTCCAAAAGTCCATCTGCATGGAGCTTCTTCATGCGCTTGACACCAATGTGACCAAGGCGGCAGTGCCACAGATATGTGGGACTATCGTTATCAACTTTACATCTTTTGGTATTCACACTATGAACATGTGTAACATCACGTTCGAGATTCATCAAAAATAAACCATTGACCAGCGGGGCATGACCATAAAACATATCTCTCAAATAAATAGAACAACCATTATTCTCGGATTTAAATGAGTAGCCATCTCGAATTAAACGAGATCCAGATACAATGTTCATGCTCAAAGCTGGCACTAAATAACAATTATTGAGGTTTAAAACTAATCCCGTGGGTAGAGGCAGAGGTAGCGTGCCGACGGCGATCACATCGACCTTGGAACCAGTCCCGACGCGCATCGTCACCTCGTCCTTTGCCAGTCTCCGTTTATTCCGTAGTTCCTGCTTTGAGTTACAAATATGAGCAACCGCACCGGTATCAAATACCCAGGAGCTACTACGAGTACTGGTAAGGTACACATCAATTACTTGTATATCACATATACCTTGGGTGTTGCCGGCCTTCTTCTTGTCCGCTAAATATTTGGGGCAGTTCCGCTTCCAGTGACCACTTCCCTTGCAATAAAAGCACTCAGTCCCGGGTTTGGGTCCATTTTTTGACTTCTTCCCAGTAACTAGTTTACCGGGCGCGGCAACTCCCTTGCCGTCCTTCTTGAAGTTCTTCTTACCCTTGCCCTTCTTGAACTTAGTGGTTTTATTCACCATCAACACGTGATGTTCTTTTCTGATCTCCCCTTCCGCTGATTTCAGCATTGAATATACCTCGGGAATGGTCTTTTCCATCCCCTGCATATTGTAGTTCATCACAAAGCTCTTGTAGCTTGGTGGAAGCGACTGGAGGATTCTGTCAATGACCGCGTCATCCGGGAGATTAACTCCCAGCTGAGACAAGCGGTTGTGCAACCCAGACATTCTGAGTATGTGCTCACTAACAGAACTGTTCTCCTCCATTTTATAGCTGAAGAACTTGTCGGAGACATCATATCTCTCGACCCGGGCATGAGCTTGAAAAACCAGTTTCAGCTCCTCGAACATCTCGTATGCTCCATGTTTCTCAAAATGCTTTTGGAGACCCGGTTCTAAGCTGTAAAGCATGCCGCACTGAACGAGGGAGTAATCATCAGCACGTGATTGCCAAGCGTTCATAACGTCTTGGTTCTCTGCGATTGGTGCTTCACCTAGCGGTGCTTCTAAGACATAATCTTTCTTGGCTACTATGAGGATGATCCTCAGGTTCCGGACCCAGTCCGTATAGTTGCTGCCATCATCTTTCAGCTTGGTTTTCTCTAGGAACGCGTTGAAATTGAGGACAACGTTGGCCATTTGATCTACAATACATAGTGTAAAGATTTTAGACTAAGTTCATGATAATTAAGGTCATATAATCAAATTATTTAATGAACTCCCACTCAGATAGACATCCCTCTAGTCATCTAAGTGCAACATGATCCGACTTTAACTAGGCCGTGTCCGATCATCACGTGAGACGGACTAGTCAAGATCGGTGAACATCTCCATGTTGATCGTATCTTCTATACGACTCATGCTCGACCTTTCGGTCCTCCGTGTTCCGAGGCCATGTCTGTACATGCTAGGCTCGTCAAGTCAACCTAAGTGTATTGCGTGTGTTCTGAGGCCATGTCTGTACATGCTAGGCTCGTCAACACCCGTTGTATTCGAACGTTAGAATCTATCACACCCGATCATCACGTGGTGCTTCGAAACAACGAACCTTCGCAACGGTGCACAGTTAGGGTGAACACTTTCTTGAAATTATTATAAGGGATCATCTTAATTACTACCGTCGTTCTAAGAAAATAAGATGCAAAAACATGATAAACATCACATGCAATCAAATAGTGACATGATATGGCCAATATCATCATGCTCCTTTGATCTCCATCTTCGGGGCACCATGATCATCTTTGTCACCGGCATGACACCATGATCTCCATCATCATGATCTCCATCATTGTGTCTTCATGAAGTCGTCACGCCAACGATTACTTCTACTTCTATGGCTAACGCGTTTGGCAACAAAGTAAAGTAATTTACATGGCGTTATTCAATGACACGCAGGTCATGCAAAATAATAAAGACAACTCCTATGGCTCCTGCCGGTTGTCACACTCATCGACATGCAAGTCGTGATTCCTATTACAAGAATATGATCAATCTCATACATCACATATATCATTCATCACATCTTCTGGCCATATCACATCACATAGCACTTGCTGCAAAAACAAGTTAGACGTCCTCTAATTGTTGTTGCATGTTTTTACGTGGTTTGTAGGTTTCTAGCAAGAACGTTTCTTACCTACGTATGACCACAACGTGATTTGCCAATTTCTATTTACCCTTCATAAGGACCCTTTTCATCGAATCCGTTCCGACTAAAGTAGGAGAGACAGACACCCGCTAGCCACCTTATGCATCTAGTGCATGTCAGTCGGTGGAACCTGTCTCACGTAAGTGTACGTGTAAGGTCGGTCCGGGCCGCTTCATCCTACAATGCCGCCGAAACAAGAAAAGACTAGTAGCGGCAAGAAGAATTGGCAAACTCAACGCCCACAACTACTTTGTGTTCTACTCGTGCATAGTAACTACGCATAGACCTGGCTCATGATGCCACTGTTGGGAATCGTAGCATAATTTTAAAATTTTCCTACGCTCACCAAGATGCATCTATGGAGTCTACTAGCAACGAGGGGAAAGGAGTGCATCTACATACCCTTGTAGATCGCGAGCGGAAGCGTTCCAATGAACGTGGATGACGGAGTCGTACTCGCCGTGATCCAAATCACCGATGACCGAGTGCCGAACGGACGGCACCTCCGCGTTCAACACACGTACGGTGCAGCGACGTCTCCTCCTTCTTGATCCAGCAAGGGGGAAGGAGAGGTTGATGGAGATCAAACAGCACGACGGCGTGGTGGTGGATGTAGCGGGTCTCCGGCAGGGCTTCGCCGAGCTTCTGCGAGAGAGAGAGAGGTGTTGCAGGGGAGGAGGGAGGCGCCCAAGGCTGTGTCCTGCTTCCCTCCCTCCCCCCTTTATATAGGCCCCCTGGGGGGGCGCCGGCCCCAAGAGATGGGATCTCAAGGGGGGCGGCGGCCACAAGGGGGGGAAGGGGTGCCTTGCCCCCCAAGGCAAGGGGGAACTCCCCCTAGGGTTCCCAACCCTAGGCGCATGGGCGGAGGCCCAAGGGGGGCGCCCCAGCCCACTAAGGGCTGGTTCCATTCCACTTTCAGCCCATGGAGCCCTCCGGGATAGGTGGCCCCACCCGGTGGACCCCCGGGACCCTTCCGGTGGTCCCGGTACAATACCGGTAACCCCCGAAACTTTCCCGGTGGCCGAAACTTGACTTCCTATATATAATTCTTCACCTCCGGACCATTCCGGAACCTCTCGTGACGTCCGGGATCTCATCCGGGACTCCGAACAACTTTCGGGTTTCCGCATACATATATCTCTACAACCCTAGCGTCACCGGACCTTAAGTGTGTAGACCCTACGGGTTCGGGAGACATGCAGACATGACCGAGACGCCTCTCCGGTCAATAACCAACAGCGGGATCTGGATACCCATGTTGGCTCCCACATGTTCCACGATGATCTCATCGGATGAACCACGGTGTCGAGGATTCAATCAATCCGTATGCAATTCCCTTTGTCAATCGGTATGTTACTTGCCCGAGATTCGATCGTCGGTATCCCAATACCTTGTTCAATCTCGTTACCGGCAAGTCTCTTTACTCGTACAGCAATGCATGATCCCGTGACTAACGCCTTAGTCACATTGAGCTCATTATGATGATGCATTACCGAGTGGGCCCAGAGATACCTCTCCGTCACACGGAGTGACAAATCCCAGTCTCGATCCGTGCCAACCCAATAGACACTTTCGGAGATACCCGTAGTGCACCTTTATAGTCACCCAGTTACGTTGTGACGTTTGGCACACCCAAAGCACTCCTACGGTATCCGGGAGTTGCACGATCTCATGGTCTAAGGAAAAGATACTTGACATTGGAAAAGCTCTAGCAAACGAAACTACACGATCTTTTATGCTATGCTTAGGATTGGGTCTTGTCCATCACATCATTCTCCTAATGATGTGATCCCGTTATCAATGACATCCAATGTCCATAGTCAGGAAACCATGACTATCTGTTGGTCAACGAGCTAGTCAACTAGAGGCTCACTAGGGACACGTTGTGGTCTATGTATTCACACATGTATTACGATTTCCGGACAATACAATTATAGCATGAATAATAGACGATTATCATGAACAAAGAAATATAATAATAACCTTTTATTATTGCCTCTAGGGCATATTTCCAACACCCAGGCCATGTCTGTACATGCTAGGCTCGTCAACACCCGTTGTATGCGAACGTTAGAATCTATCACACCCGATCATCACGTGGTGCTTCGAAACAACGAACCTTTGCAACGGTGCACAGTTAGGGGAAACACTTTCTTGAAATTATTACAAGGGATCATCTTACTTACTACCGT
This sequence comes from Triticum aestivum, assembly GCF_018294505.1. Lineage (NCBI taxonomy): Eukaryota > Viridiplantae > Streptophyta > Magnoliopsida > Poales > Poaceae > Triticum > Triticum aestivum. Next base: position 477,807,256 of record NC_057811.1, read on the forward strand.
CGTTCTAAGCAAATAAGATGCAAAACATGATAAACATCACATGCAATCAAATAGTGACATGATATGGCCAATATCATTTTGCTCCTTTGATCTCCATCTTCGGGGCACCATGATCATCTTCGTCACCGGCATGACACCATGATCTCCATCATCATGATCTCCATCATTGTGTCTTCATGAAGTTGTCACGCCAACGATTACTTCTACTTCTATGGCTAACGCGTTTAGCAATAAAGTAAAGTAATTTACATGGCGTTATTCAATGACACGCAGGTCATACAAAAAATAAAGACAACTCCTATGGCTCCTGCCGGTTGTCATACTCATCGACATGCAAGTCGTGATTCCTATTACAAGAATATGATCAATCTCATACATCACATATATCATTCATCACATCTTCTGGCCATATCACATCACATAGCAAATGCTGCAAAAACAAGTTAGACGTCCTCTAAGTGTTGTTGCAAGTTTTTACGTGGCTTCTATAGGTTTATAGCAAGAACGTTTCTTACCTACGTAAAACCACAACGTGATATGCCAATTTCTATTTACCCTTCATAAGGACCATTTTCATCGAATCCGTTCCGACTAAAGTGGGAGAGACAGACACCCGCTAGCCACCTTATGCAACTAGTGCATGTCAGTCGGTGGAACCTGTCTCACGTAAGCGTACGTGTAAGGTCGGTCCGGGCCGCTTCATCCCACAATACCCCCGAAACAAGATAAGACTAGTAGTGGCAAGAAAAATTGACAACATCTACGCCCACAACTGCTTTGTGTTCTACTCGTGCATAGTAACTACGCATAGGCCTGGCTCATGATGCCACTGTTGGGGATCGTAGCAGAATTTTAAAATTTTCTACGCATCACCAAGATCCATCTATGGAGTATACTAGCAATGAGGGAAAAGTAGTGCACCTACATACCCTTGTAGATCGCGAGCGGAAGCGTTCTAATGAACGGGGTTGATGGAGTCGTACTTGCCGTGATCCAAATCACCGATGACCGAGTGCCGAACGGACGGCACCTCCGCGTTCAACACACGTACGGAGCAGCGACGTCTCCTCCTTCTTGATCCAGCAAGGGGGAAGGAGAGGTTGATGGAGATCCAGCAGCACGACGGCGTGGTGGTGGAAGTAGCGGGATCCCGGCAGGGCTTCGCCAAGCGCAAGCGGGAGGGAGAGGTGTTGCAGGGGGAGAGCACTAGTAGGAAAAGGGGCTTTTACCCCGGTTCATAAGGGCCTTTAGTCCCGGTTCTGGAACCGGGACTAAAGGGTCGTTACTAATGCCCTAGCCCTTTAGTCCCGGTTCTTACACGAACCGGGACTAAAGGCCGTCCACGTGGCCGGTGCGGGGAGCCCAGGCAGGAGGGCCTTTGGTCCCGGTTGGTGCCACCAACCGGGACCAATAGGCATCCACGCGTCAGCACCTGGCAGGAGCTGAGGTTTTTGTTTTTTTAAAGGGGGTGGTTTAGGGGTTTTGGGGGGTTAATTTAGGTGTTTCATATATTGTGTTAGCTAGCTAATTAATAGAGAGAAGTGTCCTCTCTTATCTCCGTGCTTTGTCGACGCTACGTACTATATACGTATGGAGAGGAGTAGACACGCTAGCTAGTAATCAAATGAAGGAAACAGAAGATCGTCATGAACATATATATATGCATACAGAGAGAAGTGATATCGACCACCTCTCCTTCTCCGAGATATTGGTCGAACAACAAGTTCTCGTATATCTATCCGACACTACCGGCTACATATATACAATAATTATCTCTTACAATACAATCTCCTAATTATATTGTAGGAACACAGGGTCCACATAGTATTCTCCGTTTTCAGCGATCACGTGGTCAAGGAAGAATGCCGCCAATTCCTCTTGAATTCCTCGCATACGATCTGGTGCTAGGAGTTGATCCCGCTTCCGAAAAATCTAATTTGAAGAAGGGGGTCAATACATATATATATGAATAAATGAAACTCAACACAAATGATGGTAATAAAATAAAATTGTGAATATTATTGCTTACGCACTTCATATTGTTCTTCAGTGTAGCCCCGCTCACAGGTATGGTAGCGGATGGACTCGCAAATGTAGTATCCACAGTAATTATTCCCGGGTTGCTGCCACAACCACTTTACAAGAAATAGAGGTCAATCAAACTGATAAGCAAGCATGCTAAATGGTATTGATCAAACTAGCGCTTGAATCACTAGGAGATGCGCGGAACATGCTACTATAGTACTTACTTTCGGGTGTCTAAATTGCAGCTGGTTCGGCAGTCCCGGGGCTTTTGAGGTGAATTTTCTCCAAACCCTGCCAGACAAAGAAAACAATTACTTGATATCAGGAAATGAACAAAGTTGCTGATATGGTGGATAATGATCGATTTAACTTACTTCTGGAGCATTTGAGTCATGTTCGCATAGTCCTGGGGATCTTTTCGTCTCGAGTCTAAGACGGTTACTACTCCCGGCTCAAGCTTAATCTCTAGGAGAATATAGTGGAAGCTGCGCATGCATGCATAAGTCATCAATTACATTACCATAACCTGGACTAATAAAGGGAAACCAAATATGCAAAAGACAGTAACACTCACTTGAAGTTGTAAGGAAAGAGTATTATATCTTTGTTTTGATTTATTACCAACGATTGTAGCAAGTTGGCCTCGGTATCTTTGGCATGAAATTTAACCTGATAATCATCTATGAGATTTGTGTTAATGAACCCAATATCACCGATTTGTCTTTTCTTCAATTCGGCGATCTTCAATCTGCATAATATAGTGAGGATAAGTATAAATACATGCAATGAAAGAGCTGACCTATATAGAGAGACTTAATGACAGAAGTAGTACTACTTACAGACAGTAGCAAGTGATCGTTGTTTTATCGATGGACTTTAGATTGTAAAACTGGAAGAAATCCTCAAATGGAACATTCAGCAGTTCAATTCCAACGAGGTCATGCTCCGGTTTAACTCTCAGCGTCAAAGTACTCATCCCATCAGACTCTCTGCAGGTTTTCATGTACCAATCATGTAGTCTTCGCATCATCGTGCTTAGAGAACTGACATCTTTGACGAGAGGCTTCCCGTAATGGTATTTGTGTTCGTCCACCTCCATGATTTCATAATGTACATCGTCGGGCAGGTAATCTCCAAGATCGGTATAACCGGGCACCATACCCGGATCATTAGCGACGATGTCTTTTGACACCTTGAGCGGGGGGCACGATTGGTTCTCTTGTTCGCCGAGCTGGGCAATTTTTTTCCCAGCTCGTCGTTCTTTCATCCTTTTATCACTAACAGTACTTCCCGACCGCTCCGCTTCGGCATATGCCTTTGCAAGAACGCGCTCATAGTTGCCTTTTGGCGGAGACTTTGGTGGTTTTGTCAGGGCAGCCAGAGTGCGCTTTGCTTTCACCGGATCTACCTTCTCCTCCGGAGGTGGATGTTTCTTTGCTTTGTCCCCTTCAAAGAAGTTCTTCACTTCGGCTCGCACGATCTTCGCATTCTCCTCCTCGGTCCTCTCATATGGTAACTTCTCTGGAGTCTTCAGAGAAGGACCGAATCTGTATTGCCTCCCGCCTCTGGCAGCTGTACTGCTAGACGCCGGCAGAGCAGACGGAGCGGTTGCGGCTATCTTCTTTCCTTGCTTACGAGGCGGAGGAGAAGGACTACGACGCGCCGGAGCAGCCGCAGCGGCGGCGGGTCTCTTCCGCCTTTGCTGACGAGGCGGAGAAGGAGGAGGCTGGCTGCTCTGGCGCGCCGGCGCTGGTGGAGAAGGAGGCGGAGTGCCGCCACGCGCCGGAGAAGGAGGCTGAGTGCCCTGATCACTCGCCAGAGAAGGAGGCGGAGGAGGAGGCGGAGTGCCCTTACTCGCCGGAGTCGTCCAGTTTGGAAGCTTGATGAGCTCCGTCCGCCATAGGCATGGAGTCTTCAGAGCTAAACCCAGCCGAGTCTCCCCTTCACCGCTAGGGTGGTCAAGCTGGAGGTCCTCAAATCCCTCCGTTATTTCATCCACCATCACCCTAGCATATCCTTCAAGAATCGGCCGGCAGTGGTAGGTTGCGCCGGGTTCAGTAGGTAAAAAAATTAAACTAATAAAAAAATAAAAACAGAGCCGGGGCGGCGGCTCTCACAGCGGGGGCGGCTAGGACAATGGCGACGGCGGGGGCGGCGAGGGCGCCGGCGCACGGGGCCGGGACGGGGGGGCGGCGAGGGCGCCGGCGAGCACGCGCGGGCCGGGCAGGGGGCACGGGGAGCCGAGGCGGCGCGCGCGAGCAGGGGAGCACGAGGCGGGGCGGCGCGTGGGGGCAGGGCGACGGCGACAAGCACCGGGCGGCGACCCGTCGAGGCAAGGGCGCGGGGCGACGGCGATGAGGAGCGGGCGGTGACGGCGAGCACGGGCAGCCTGGCGGCGTCGGGGGCAACTGGCGAGGTATGTCGAAAATTTCCTAAGTGTGGACTTATATAGCAAATCCTTTAGTCCCGGTTCGTGGCACCGACCGGGACTAAAGGTGGGCATTAGTCCCGGTTGGTGCCACCAACCGGGACCAAAGGCCTCTTTTCAGCAGCCCAAAGGGCGGGAAGCGGTGGCCTTTGGTCCCGGTTGGTGGCACCAACCGGGACTAAAGGGGGGGCATTGGTCCCGGTTGGTGCCACCAACCGGGACCAAAGGCCTTGCGCTGCCCGCGGCCAAAAGTTTAGTCCCACCTCGCTAGTTGAGAGGGGCTCGGAGTGGTTTATAAGCTCCACTGCGGCTGCCCTCTCGAGCTCCTCTGAAATGCAGGCTTACGGGCCTAATGTCACACTGTGCTGTCTGTTGGCCTATTGGGCCTTTTGCGGGCCTGAATCCTGGCCCAGGTTGGGTTTCTATTCGTATTCAGGCCGTGGTGGCCCAATAGGTGGCAGTTTTTTAAATTTTTTGCATTATTTATTTTCTTTTGTTTTTTGCTTTATTTTTTAATTCTTTTTGCTTTTAGGTCAGCAAAATTATAAAATGTCTGTTAGTGCCATTAGTTTTAGAAAACATATAAACTTTCTATTAGTGCCATTAGTTCTTTATGAAAATTCTTTTTGCTGTATTTAGTTTTTTTATTTTCTTTTTTGCTATATTTATTTTGTTTTATTTCTACTTACAACAAAAAACTTATTTATTTTATTTTATTTTGTTTCTAATTACTTATTTATTTTACTTTATGATAATTCTTTCTGCTATTAAAGTTTCTATCAAAAAAAGTTCTTTATGAAAATTCTTTTTGCTTTTAATGATTAAAAATAAAAAAGAGGCGCAATGCGCGTTGATTTGCTTCAAGCCTTTCGGAATAGTGTAGACTGCACTGCACATAGCTCGATGCAGTCTACCTTATTCCTCAAGGCTTGAAGCTAAGCAACGTGAGCATTGCGCCTCTTCTTCATCGTCTCTGCACTCAGTGCTTATAAACCGCTCCTAGTGCCTCTCAGCTAGCGAGGTGGGACTAAAAAACTGCTTAGCTAGTAAGAAACTCTAGTACCGGTTCGTGCCACGAACAGGTACTAAAGGTGCTCGTGGGGCCACAGCCTCATTAGTACCGGTTCGTGGCACCAACAGGGACCAAAGGGTGGAATTGGTCCCGGTTCGTGCCACCAACCGGGACCAATGGCCTTGCACAGCGGCGTGGTGGTGAGTTTAGTCCCACCTCGCTAGCTAAGAGAGAGCCGCACCTGTTTATAAGGTGCGGTGCGCCTGAGCTGTCGAGCTCCTCTCTAAAGCAGGCTTACGGGCCTAACCTCTCTGCACTCAGGGCTTATAAAGCATTTCAAATGAACTCTGAAAAGGTTGAAAGTTAGCATGGTATCATCATTTCATCCACATAGCATGTGCAAGAAAGTTGAGAGGGTTATGGCAAAAACTAGATGCACTTCTTGTACAAAACGGACAATGGTATCATACTCGTCTATTACAAAGTTGGCATGCTATCTTTCGACATTGATGGTTGGTCGGAAGAAATCGACGATGGCCCAGGTACACATTCTTCCTGCTTTTGTCCAGGTATATACTTTCAGTGTCATCTAAACAGTGCGTGCATGCGTGGTATCCCTTGTTTGTCTGTCCTGAAAGGTTACTGAGAGCGGGCCAATCGTTGATGGTTACAAACAGCAACGCGTGCAGGTTAAATTCCTCCTGTTTGTGCTCATCCCACGTACGTACACCGTTTCCAGTCCACAGCTGTAAAAGTTCTTCAACTAATGGCCTTAGGTACACATCAATGTCGTTGCCGGGTTGCTTAGGGCCTTGGATGAGAACTGGCATCATAATGAACTTCCGCTTCATGCACATCCAAGGAGGAAGGTTATACATACATAGAGTCACGGGCCAGGTGCTGTGATTGCTGCTCTGCTCCCCGAAAGGATTAATGCCATCCGCGCTTAAACCAAACCATACGTTCCTTGGGTCAGCTACAAACTCAGCCCAGTACTTTCTCTCGATTTTTCTCCACTGCGACCCGTCAGCGGGTGCTCTCAACTTCCCGTCTTTCTTACGGTCCTCACTGTGCCATCGCATCAATTTGGCATGCTCTTCGTTTCTGAACAGACGTTTCAACCGTGGTATTATAGGAGCATACCACATCACCTTCGCAGGAACCCTCTTCCTGGGGGGCTCGCCGTCAACATCACCAGGGTCATCTCGTCTGATCTTATACCGCAATGCACCGCATACCGGACATGCGTTCAGATCCTTGTACGCACCGCGGTACAGGATGCAGTCATTAGGGCATGCATGTATCTTCTGCACCTCCAATCCTAGAGGGCATACGACCTTCTTTGCTGCGTATGTACTGTCGGGCAATTCGTTATCCTTTGGAAGCTTCTTCTTCAATATTTTCAATAGCTTCTCAAATCCTTTGTCAGGCACAGCATTCTTTGCCTTCCACTGCAGCAATTCCAGTACGGTACCGAGCTTTGTGTTGCCATCTTCGCAATTGGGGTACAACCCTTTTTTGTGATCCTCTAACATGTGATCGAACTTCAGCTTCTCCTTTTGACTTTCGCATTGCGTCCTTGCATCAACAATGACCCGGCGGAGATCATCATCATCGGGCACTGGTTCCTCTTCATCTTCAGCAGCTTCCCCCCTTGCAGCATTATTGGGCACATCGTCTGGTTCCTCTTGATCTTCAGCAGCTTCCCCCGTTGCAGCATCACCGTATTCAGGGGGCACATAGTTGTCATCGTCCTCTTCTTGTTCGCCGTCTTCCATCATAACCCCCATTTCTCCGTGCCTCGTCCAAACATTATAGTGTGGCATGAAACCCTTGTAAAGCAGGTGGGCATGAAGGATTTTCCGGTCAGAGTAAGACTTCATATTCCCACATGTAGGGCATGGACAACACATAAAACCATTCTGCTTGTTTGCCTCAGCCACTTCGAGAAAATCATGCACGCCCTTAATGTACTCGGAGGTTTGTCTGTCACCCTACATCCATTGCCGGTTCATCTGCGTGCATTATATATAATTAAGTGTGTCAAAAATCATTACAGAACATCATGAATAGATAATTAAGTGACCAAATTAATAAAAGTTCATCATCACATTAGAACCAAAGTACATACATAGTTCTCATCTAACAACATATATATAGCTCTCCAGAGCATCTAATTAATTAAACCATACATTGAAACTATGTAAAACATTTCAATGCGAAAACAAATGCGATCATAATCGCAACCAAGGTAACAATTGATCCAATGGCATAATGATACCAAGCCTCGGTATGAATGTCATATTTTCTAATCTTTCTAATCTTCAAGCGCATTGCATCCATCTTGATCTTGTGATCATCGACGACATCCGCAACATGCAACTCCAATATCATCTTCTCCTCCTCAATTTTTTTTATTTTTTCCTTCAAGTAATTGTTTTCTTCTTCAACTAAATTTAACCTCTCGACAATAGGGTCGGTTAGAATTTCCGGTTCAACCACCTCCTAGATAAATAAAATCTATGTCACGCTGGTCGGTATATTTGTCATAAACAATAAATGAATCAAATAGTTATAAAAAGATAATATATACCACATCCGAATCATAGACAGGACGAGGGCCGACGGGGGCGGATACCAAAACCATCGCACTATGTAATAAGAAGGAATAAAATAGTAAGAAAATTAGACAAGTATCTATCTAAAGTAAGAATTTTTTTGTTTCAAAAAGAAGATAAGAACAAGAGGCTCACCACGGTGTTGCCGGCGACGAGATCGGTGCGGGCGGTCGACGGCGGTGAAGACGGGAATGGGACGTGACGGGCCGCTAAACCTAGACAAATCTCGAGGAAAATGGAGCTTTGAGGTCGAGCTTCGAGAGGACAAAGCTTAACTAGTGTGGCTCGGGCATTTCATCGAACACCTCATGTGCATAGGAGGTGAGCTAGAGCACCACAAAGCCCTCCCCTCGCCGGCCAGAGAAAAACAGAGCACTGGAGTGCTCTGCTCGCGGGCGAGGGGTATATATAGGCACCTCATTGGTCCCGGTTCGTGGCATGAACCGGTACTAAATCCGGGCCTTCTGTCCCGGTTCATGCCAAGAATCGGGACAAATGGTTGTGGGCCAGGAGCGAGGACCATTAGTCCCGGTTCGTGGCTCGAACCGGGACAAATGGTTCCATACGAACCGGGACCAATGCCCACGAGGCCCCGGCCGGCCCCCTGGGCTCACGAACCGGGACGAATGCCCCCATGGGTCCCGGTTCGTGACTGAACCGGGGCTAATGTGAAAACTGCCCTGTGACCTATGCCCTGTTTTCTACTAGTGGAGGGAGGCGCCAGGGGCTGTGGTACTGCTGCCCTCCCTCCCCCCACTATATATAGGGACCCCTGGGGGGGCGCCGGCCCTGGGAGATCAGATCTCCAAGGGGGGCGGCGGCCAAGGGGGAAGGGGGGTGGCTTCCCCCCCAAGCCAAGTGGGGCGCCCCCCACCCCTAGGGTTTCCAACCCTAGGCGCAGGGGGAGGCCCAAGGGGGGGCGCCCCAGCCCACTAAGGGCTGGTTCCCTTCCCACTTCAGCCCATGGGGCCCTCCGGGATAGGTGGCCCCACCCGGTGGACCCCCGGGACCCTTCCGGTGGTCCCGGTACAATACCGATAACCCCCGAAACTTTCCCGGTGGCCGAAACTGGACTTCCTATATATAATTCTTCACCTCCGGACCATTCCGGAACTCCTCGTGACGTCCGGATCTCATCCGGGACTCCGAACAACTTTCGGGTTTCCGCATACTAATATCCCTACAACCCTAGCGTCACCAAACCTTAAGTGTGTAGACCCTACGGGTTCGGGAGACATGCAGACATGACCAAGACGCCTCTCCGGTCAATAACCAACAGCGGGATCTGGATACCCATGTTGGCTCCTACATGTTTCACGATGATCTCATCGGATGAACCACGATGTCGAGGATTCAATCAATCCCGTATACAATTCCCTTTGTCAAGCGGTATGTTACTTGCCCGAGATTCGATCGTTGGTATCCCAATACCTTGTTCAATCTCGTTACCGGCAAGTCACTTTACTCGTACCGTAATGCATGATCCCGTGGCTAACTCCTTAGTCACATTGAGCTCATTATGATGATGCATTACCGAGTGGGCCCAGAGATACCTCTCCGTCATACGGAGTGACAAATCCCAGTCTCGATCCGTGCCAACTCAACAGACACTTTCGGAGATGCCCGTAGTGTACCTTTATAGTCACCCAGTTACGTTGTGACGTTGGGTACACCCAAAGCACTCCTACGGCATCCGGGAGTTACACGATCTCATGGTCTAAGGAAAAGATACTTGACATTGGAAAAGTTCTAGCAAACGAACTACACGATCTTTTATGCTATGCTTAGGATTGGGTCTTGTCCATCACATCATTCTCCTAATGATGTGATCCCGTTATCAATGACATCCAATGTCCATAGTCAGGAAACCATGACTATCTGTTGATCAACGAGCTAGTCAACTAGAGGCTTACTAGGGACACGTTGTGGTCTATGTGTTCACACATGTATTACGATTTCCGGATAACACAATTATAGCATGAACAATAGACAATTATCATGAACAAAGAAATATAATAATAACCATTTATTATTGCCTCTAGGGCATATTTCCAACAGGAGGCAACAAAATGGGCCACCCTTTCAGCCCTCCGTCGCACTCGCACGGGATGTCCCAAGAGCTTATACTGAGAGTAGTTTACATCTTAGTCACGCACATTCTCGATGATCATGTTATGCATGATCACACAAGCGTGCATGATGTATCAAAGCATTTTTTGATCCCAAAATCTAGCCGGTCCTCTCACAATAGTAAATTGGGCTTGCAAAATCCCAAAAGCTCTCTCCACATCATTTTTAGCCGCCGCCTGAGCATTATAGAAATCAAGATTTTTCTTACCTTCCGGCTTTTTCAACGGCTTCAAAAAGGTTTGCCACTTTGGATAGATGCCAGCCGGGGAAGCGCCGAAACGGTCGCCGGGTGGCGCGGGCGGCAGCGGCGCCGTGGCTGGAGGGGGGTGAGTTGCGAGCGAGCACAGCAAATAAGCGGCACGCGATGGAGTTTCGGCCCGCGCGCTGAACTAGATATGCCCCGCGCGCGGTTTTTGCGCGCCCGTTGGAGCCACTATACCGGTTGCGCGCGCGCTAAAATGGGCAATTTTGCGGCGCGGCGCTTGTTTGGCGCGGCTGTTGGAGATGCTCTAATGAACTGCACGCCAGTATCGGGTATTGGCGGACTCCGGTATATTGCTTAATTGAGATCTAGATAAAAGTCGTATGTACAGCTTGGAGGGAGATCTTTCCTATCTTTCGAGATCCAGACTATAACATGGGATCAAAAAGCGAAAAAAGATAAGTGATTTTAGCCCTTGTAAGAAAACGGATTCTTGAACCTTTTTCATGCTCACGTCACGGTACTGCAGAAAAAAGAACTGCAAAATCTGATTCAATTTTTCGTAATCGATTAGTTAACACGCACGGAGGGGATGAGATGGCTGCGGCGTGGTCACCGTAGGGAAGACGAGCGATGCGGGCGAGATGCAAGCAAGCGTGCAAGTGGCGGCGGCCTCAGCGGCCATGGTGGTGCGAAAGAATGTAGAGGTCATCACGAACGGTACCCGGGAGTTTCTCTTCCGACAGCCGAGAATTACGATCAGATTGGGAATTGTTTTTTTAGTGACAGATACTGGATTAGATAAGGTCAAATGAAAAAGACTAAACTACATTTTAAATAAAGGGCTAGGTTTGAGTGGTGCTCCTGCCTCTGCTTAGGGAGTATCAGGGTTAACAACGCATTTGTTGTTTGGCTCCATGCCTCCGACGTACCTAGACGCTGACCGCACCAGTGCCGGCTGCATGCAAGAGTCATGGATATCTTGCGATTGTCGTTGTCGGAGGACTAAGGGCTTGTTCAAGGCCAACTCGCAAAATTCCTCCCGCATCTGTCTGTGGATAAAGGGACTAGTCAGCGGACACGGATGTGGGAGGATGCCATCTAAAGCTAGCCGCATACATTTCAACCCACATTTAAATTAATCGGACAAAATTCATGCAAACCGGTCGATATTCATATAAGTTCGGATAGGACATAGCATAAATTATCCATACATAGCATGCAAATTAAGTCTAGCACAACAACGTCTTAAATTTGACTAGATTCCGGATGTTAGATAAGTTTTTCATCAACGGATCATGTCGTTCCGCACAAACTTCCCCTTCAGCTTCATCCAACAGTGTGTGCATGTAAATGGCTGTTCCTCTGCCTTGTGGTACACCACGGCAGCGTGTGCGGGCTAGATATAACGCGTAGCCCAACATTGAGTGAATGAATCAATCAACAAGTTGAGCAAGAGAAAGAAAAACTTACGATCTCGTCTTCTGCCGCGTGCAATGGCCACCTTGCCTCGAGCTGACGAACCACGTCGTAAAACTTGGTGACGCTAGTCTGGGTATCAACATATCACTTCCTTGTTACAGAAATTCTGGTGGGGAAGTAAAAAAGGAGAGCGAGAAACTGCGTGGGTATCTTCGGATACAATGGTAATGCCGAAGTACAAAGGGGGATTGTGTTTCAGGGATATGGAGATTTTCAATTTCGCTTTGCTTGCACGCCAGGTGTGGAGGATTTTACAAGACTCAACTTCTCTCCGCGAAGGACCTATCTTTTACTATTTCTGTCAATTTTATTTTTTATGTTGAGTCAACTTCTTATTCCAAGCTCATTATTCTTCACTTCGCAAACATTGTATGTTGGGGAAAAATCCAAACACATATATCTAGTTGAATATATATGATCATGAGTTATTAATGTTAACATTTACCCCTAACATAAGTAAGTTGAGCGGAGAAACACTAAATCCCCATCTTCCTTTGTCTCTGATGAAAACAGTCTGTTCTTCAAATATGCTCTTGAGTGCCAGCAATCATTAAAGACTATATGATAGTTATGCAAAGTTTGCTAAACAAAAGCTCTTACATAGACTCTTCTGAAAAATACCATGAATTAGAATTGTTTGATGACTGAGAACATAATTTATTGGATTTCAAAAGAGTTTATTGTCTACACTTAACATGTGAATAGATTGTTACTTGATTATGAGAAGTTTTATGAGAAACAGTTGCTATTTATGATATATAATGATGTTAGAAAAAGTGATTAGAATTATCATTGATCAAACATATGCACTATTCTAGCATTCACATTTCATAACTTATTTCTTTTACCATTTACATATTCGAGGACGAGTAGGAATTAATCTTGGGGATGCTGATACGTCTCCAACGTATCTATAATTTATAAAGTATTCATACTATATTTACATTAATTATATATGATTTTGATTAATTTTTATATTATTTTATAGACTAATTTATTAATTTAGTACCTAGTGCCAATTCCTTTTTTTTGTATGTTTTTGGTTTTGCAGAAAATTCATATATAGGAAGGTCCAAATACGATAAAAAATTACGATGTTTTTTTATAAAATTAAGAAATCTTAGAAGGTTAGGGGGAGGGGGGACCAGAAAATGGAGAAGAGGCCCACAAGGCCCGGGGGTCCCCACTGGTGACGCTTTCCAGGACGCCGTTTACCTAAAAAACGTACGGACGCTCACTGGAATGTCGCATACATGCGTGTCAGTGGTCAGTGTAGGATCCATCCAGGTGTGCACATACGTGTTGGTCAGCTCTTCGAACCGTCTCGCGCGTGGATGGATCATGCATGTATATACGGACACACTCTGTTGCACTGCTCTTTTATTTGTTATTTATTTCATCAGTTTTCTGATCGGTTTTGTTCTAAAAACCGGTGCTTGAATCTTCTTAGGATTTTTAAAATATAAGGACCTATTCAAAATAATATATATTTTTATGAAAGATTTATCATTTAATAAAAGATGTTTTGTGTGTGTTTAGAAAAATTTCAGTGTGTATTTAATAGAATCTCACTATGTATTATAAAAACGACCATTGTATATTAGGAAAATGTTCACCATACATTACAAAAGTTCACCATGCATTATGTAAAATTTTCATCATATATTAAAGAAATATGTTCAACATATATTACAATAGTGTTCAATTTATATTTGAAATATGTTCAATGTATATTACAAAAAGTTCATTATATTAAAAAAAATTCAATGTATGTAGAGAAAAGTTCATCGTGCATTAAAAAAAGTTCACTATACGTAGAATAAATGTTCAGCATACATTTAGAAAATGTCCGTATATATTTCAAAACATGTTCACCATATAACGAAGCATATATTAAAAAATCTTCATTAAGTATGTTAAAATGCCGGAAGAAAAACCAGGAGAAAATCAACCCAATGAAAAAAAGAAAGAAATGAGAAAAAACTATAAATAAAGCAAAACCATAAACAAAAAAAACATAACAGAAATGAAATGAAAAGAAACCTGGGCAACGAACGTACCCCAACACGTGCGAGTAAAATGCAAAATGAAAAAAAAACTGGGCAACGAACGAATCAAGCACGTGTGAGTGAAAGATAGACCTGGCCGACCCTAGTAGCTCGCCCTGTGTGTGTCGCCTTCACCATTTGACGCTTGCGGGAAGTAAATAGGATACACCACAAAATCACTAATTGATGGGTACTCCTTTCAAAGATTGTTTTCACCTCCTCAGATTATGACACCTTGTGCGCTGTATGTACGCCACATGTCGCAACCTAAGAGTTTTTCCTTTTTTATACATCCGTTTAATCAAAACATTTTATCTCTTAAACCATGCATCCAAATCTTAAATCGTTTTCACCTTTGAATTCCTTGTGTTGAGATCTTCAAACCTAAATCCCATGTTGATAGGTTTTTACGAACTTTCTTCACGAAAAAACCGGACGAAAAACCCTGACTCCCGCGAAAGGAAAAAAGTGCGTTTTTTTCGCTTCGGAGAGGCATGGCTGTGCCTCTCGCAGAAGCAAATTCGTTCCTCTCGCAAAAGCAAAACTGTGCCGCTTGCGGAAGCAAAAAAAAACAAAGGAAAATGCAATTTTTACGCAAAAAAAAAAATACTTTTTGAATTATTTTTTGTCCAAAAGCTAAGAATGACCGGCGGAAAATAAAAAAAGCCAAAAATAAAAAGAAAACCATTTAAAAAGCTAAAACCGCGTGCGGAAAAATAAAAAAAAATAAAAATCCAGAGGGGTCGCGCAGAGCACGACACGTGGCGGCAGCCGAGAGAGCGCCAAGTGGCGCGCTCTCAGTCGACCCCAAGTGACCCTTGGTAGGCTCCCGAACGAGCGCTCCTCAATTAGTTGCTCTTGATTCTGCCCGCTCACCGTCCCTCCATTTTACAAGAAAATCCCTTTATTTTCTGTAAATTAACCCGCAGTACATGTTTTAGTCATAGCCGAACTGTTTTTTGTATTTTCTTAGAAAACCCCCTCATGTTTCAGGTAATCAACTCGCCATCGATATTTAAGTCAGCCGAATCTTTTTTTCATGTTAACATAAACCCCCCTGACTTTTTGGTTAATCAACCCATAGTTTGTCTAAAACAAAATTATCCATATCTTTAAAACCGTAACTCCGATTTAAACATATTATATATGAAATTTGATAAGAAAAATGTGCAGAATCTAAATGTAATGTTATTTTTAGCTGTTAAATATTTATAAAATATTATTTTTGGTGCAAACTTAATCTATAGTGCACGGTGCGTTTTTCTTTCATACCAGCGGTGATCTGAATCGCAAAAAAAACACTCATTGAAACCAGATTGAGAGGAAAGAAAACATTGATAGCCACGCATGCACACCTGAAAACCTCACGGGAAAAATAACACATTTCTCATCTTATTCCGAGCGAGCGTGTGTGTGTGTGTGAGTGAGAGAGAGAGAGAGACGCCATAGGACTGTCACATTCAAACGGGTTTTCGTTGTGTGAGCACAGAGGCCAGCATCAATAACACAAATGTGATGCCATGTGAAATGAAGGAAGTGGACCTATTAGGATCTTGAGTCATGGTTATTGGGTTAAGAGCGTGTGTTATTTTCTCCCTCGTTGTAACAGACATGCTCTTTTGCTAGTTTTTTTAGTCTAAACACACTTTATTTATTGCTCAATAATGTTTAAAGGGATACAAAGAAGGCCTGGAGGGTTTAACAGCCACACATGGCGCCCATAGTCCAAACCGAAAGCATGTTTAGCGAGGCTGTGTGCCTCAATATTTGTAGCCCTCCCCTCAAAGATGAAGGTACAGTGGGCAAAAAACTCCGCCGTCTCCATAATCTTCTTTACGGTGCTAGCATAAGCTCCCTCCATGTGGAGGTTAATATTGTTGACCACTCCTTGGCAATCAGATGCAATGGTGATGTGTGTCAGGCCCAAGTCTGATGCAAGTGCCAATGCCTCGCCGCAGGCTAAAGCTTCCAGCGTCGCCGGGTCCGTTATTCCATGGATCTTAATGACAGAAGCACCCATGTAGTCTCCTGTTGAGTTCCTGCAAACAGCACTAAAAGATCCATGCATACCATCTCGTGAAATAACCCCATCCACTCCGATCTTCACTATACCTGGCGGTGGCGGAATCCATCTTTGCTGCGAGCGTACAAAATTTGGAGGTACTTCCCGTAGATTTTTCTTCGGTTTACACTCCGCAATCTCTCGGATATACTTCATGATGAAATTATACATGGATAACAGACTCTGAAAAATATGCTCATGAAGGGCTAACCTCCGTGCGTGCCAAAGCGCCCATAGGGTAACAGTTACCAAGATGAATTCTTTTGGAGAGAGCATGTCCAAAAGTGTAAACAGCCACCTTTTTGCATCAAGCTCCTTGGTATTGTTCAGTGCTTCCACCAGATCCTGATCGTGCAATGCCCAAACACATCGAGCAATAAGCAAAGAATGTTGCCAAGAATCATCAGCACCACGTAACCCACATCGTGTAGTGGTAGACATATTCCGATGATGTAACAGGTCAGCTGTAGGGATTGACTGTTGGGCCAATCTCCATAAAAATATTTCCACCTTTGAGGGAACATCGACCTTCCACATCATCTCCCAAGACTTTTGCTCTCTGCCCGTATTTGAAGAATCTGATCGGCCCTCAAGCCAGGCCTCTCTTCTCATTTTTGTCTCCACAAGCATTCGATATGCAGAATGGACTGAGAAAACACCATTATTTTCATGTATCCAAGACCAAAAGTCCTCAATGTGTCTTGTGCATAAAGGAATCGACATGATCGCGGAGGCATCTGTCGACAAGAAAATGTCAGCAACGACAGCACGGTTCCATTCTGCACTTGGCAAGATCAGCTTGCCCACCAGCTGAGGGGGGTTCGCGACTTTGCTCAAAATTGGTCTCATGTTCGCTGGTCTCGGTAACCAGTTCTGCTGCCAAATGTGCGTCGTCTATCCGTCCCCGATCCGCCGAATAAGACCTTGAGTTAGTACCTCACGACCATCAAGGATGGCCCGCCATATTTGAGAAGGGGCTGAACCCAGCTCGGCCTGCAAGAACTCAGCAT
Organism: Triticum aestivum; assembly: GCF_018294505.1. Lineage (NCBI taxonomy): Eukaryota > Viridiplantae > Streptophyta > Magnoliopsida > Poales > Poaceae > Triticum > Triticum aestivum. The sequence continues at coordinate 477,824,273 of NC_057811.1, forward strand.
TAGCGTGGTACTTTGCCTTCAGAATGCGCGCACCAAGAGATCCTGGGTCCATTAAGATCCTCCATGCTTGTCTAGCTAGTAAAGCTAGGTTAAACAGTTCTATGTCGCGGAAACCTAGACCTCCACAATATTTAGGTTGTGTCATCATGCTCCATGAGACCCAACTTGGCTTCCGTTTCCCTTCCTTGCTGCCCCACCAAAACTTCCTGATCAACGAGTTGATGTGTTCACAAAGGCCACGGGGGAGTTTGAAGCATGACATCGAGTAGACAGGAACATCTTGTGCAACAGATTTAATTAGAACTTCCTTTCCTCCCACTGACAGCAGCTTCTTCATCCACCCCTTGACTTTGTTCCATTCTCGGTCTTTTAAGAGTTTGAAGGCCCCATTCTTACAGTTTGACACATCAAATGGCATTCCCAAATATCTATCAGAAAGTGATTCATTGGTGATATTTAAAGCAGTCTTCACCTCAGTTCTAAGAGAATTTGGACATCCCTTACTAAAGTAGACCGAGGATTTTGATAGATTTATTTTTTGACCCGAAGCATTGCAATAGTTCTCCATCAAGGAAGATAACTCCATTGCTCCCACAATGCTGGCTTTGACAAACAGTAGGCTATCATCTGAAAATAGCAAGTGGCTTACCGGCGGTGCCGACGGAGCCACTCGAATTCCACTGTGGTGCGATGATTCATCTTGGGTTTTTAAGAGGCACGAAAGGCCCTCCGCTGCTAGCAAAAATAGGTATGGAGAAATAGGATCCCGCTGGCGGATTCCTCTTGAAGGTGTGAATTCCTCAAGCTTTCCACCATTAAACATAACAGAAAATTTGATCGATCTTACCATCCTCATAACTGAAGCAACCCACGATGGTGCAAATCCCATCTTGGTCATGATAGCTTCAAGATAATTCCACTCCACGCGATCATACGCCTTCATCATATCCAGTTTGACAGCACAAAATCTGTTTCTTTGAGCTTTATTTCTCTTCATAAAATGTAGGCACTCGTAAGCGGTAATAACGTTGTCCGTGATCAAACGTCCAGGGAGAAACGCAGACTGCTCTTTAGAGATAATATCAGGCAAAATCAGTTTCAACCTGTTAGACAAAATTAAACAAGCCGACAAAACCAACAATACGGTGGGCTGAGCCCAGAGTTGCTTGCAGGCCATTATCTGAGCCCAGCTGACTGACTGTTTGGAAGGCTGCTTTGAGCACGAATACTATATCTCGCTTATAAGGAGTATAGCATCCGTGTTGCCTGAAGCGCGGGCATATGGGTTGGCCCATTAGTGCAGGTCGCTCGCTTGTTCCGCTCGGTCGACGTACTGGTTTGGTCCTGGCTATTTATTTATATGTATTTTATTTAATTATTTGTGGGTTTATCTATTTTTCTCGGGTCTGTTTGTTTCTTACATGTTTTTACTCTTTTTTTTCTTTATTTTCTCTTTGTTTTTCTTTGTTTGTTTCTCGTCTTTCACTATTTTTTCAATTTTCTTTCTTTCTTCCTTATTCGTTTTTATTTGTTTCTTTTCTCGTTTTTTTCTTTTTTCTTCTTTGCTTCCTTCTCGGGTTTCACTATTTTGCATTATTTTTCATCGTTTTTCATTTTCTTTTCGTTTTTTCTTTATCGATTTTCATCAGTTTCTGTATTGTTCAACATGTGTCTATTTTCTTCAGTACACATTATACATTTTAAAGTACACGTAAAACATTATTTTGATACACACTGAACATTTTTCAAATATACAACGTGCATTTTCTTTTAATACGTGTTTTGAGCACACTTCTGAATACAGGGTCCACATTTTATCAAATACATGTTGACCATTTTTCTGATGCACGTTGAGCATTTTTCAAATACACAAAATATATTTTCTTTTAATACATGTTTTGAACACACTTTTGAATACATGGTCGGTATTTTTTCAAATACATGTTGAACAGTTTTTTATGATAATAAACATTTTTATACCTACTTGAACATTTCTTTACATTTTATAATTTTTTTTGTAAATGTCTCCATTATTTCTTTTAAATGTAATAATAATTTTAAAAACGTTACATATATTTGGTTTAATGGTATAAAACATTTTTTTAATATTACACAGACATCTATTTTAAAATTGTGTGTACATTTTACAAAAATTTCCCATACAGTTTTTTCGAACACAGGAACTTGTTTCATTGTCACGAACACGTTCCTGTGCACATTTTTTAGTTGCGCAACAATTTTTATACTATGTTAATATTTTTCAAATTCATGGTTTTATTTTTAAAATATAAATTTAAGTTTTCATGATGTCAGCATGAATATTTTTTCGGTGCACATTGAACGCTTTTCAAATACACAATGTGCATTTTTCTTTTAATACAAGTTTTTGAACACTTTTTTGAATACTTGGTCAACATCTTTTCAAATAAACATTGAATATTCTCTATTTTAATATATTTTAAACACGAGAATATTTCTTTAAAATGTTTTTAATGGTACAAAACTTTTCTTATATTATGCAAACATTTTTTACGTTGTATGCATCAAACAAACTACATGCAACCTTTTGAAACGCACGAACATTATTCATTGTCAAGGACATCGTTTTAAAGCTATAAACGTTTCTTAAAGTTTCCTAACTTTTTTTTAATACGATGTTAACCGTTTCAAATTCATGGTTTTACTCCCACAAAAAAAATTCATGGTTTTACTTTTTAGAAATGAATTTAAGTTTTGGTAAAATATATTCATTTAAAATATGAAAAAAAATAAAAATAAAAAACTATATTAGCGACGTTTGGCTGAGACCAACGTGGCGAACTCAAATTCTGACTGGCCATCCCAGCATCGGCTCCCTGTAAGCGATGTTGCCTTTCACCTTGCTATAAGTGAGGCCTAGGCGCGCACCGCTTTGAGAGCAAGAAACGGAACAGTAGTCGTGTTTTGTGCTGCTTAGTAATGGCTCCGGCTACACGTCGATCGAGCACAACAGTCAGCACTCAACAACTCACCGTCGTCCACGCATAATTCCAATCTGACTAAGTGTTGCCATCGTAAGCACTAGTCAGCGCATGCACCAGCTCAAAATAATCACCCTCTCAAAATCTGACGGCACGTACGTATGCGTATGCACATATTTCCTTGGTCGTTGAGAGAGTGTAATTCCAACTTTATTGAAAAATCAAACTTTTTATGGTTGACTGTATTTATACAATAATACACCAACATTTATGTCATAAAATTAGTAGCATTAGATTCATGATAAAATATTTTTTTTATCATTACTAGTGCAAAACCGGGATGTATCACCGGTTCGTAAGGGCCTTTAGTGCCGGTTCCGCAACCGGCACTAAAGAGTGGGGACTAAAGGTCCCCCCTTTAGTACCGGTTAGGCACGAACCGGCACTAAAGTGCACCCACGTGGCACGAGCCAGCGCCGGGGCGGGGAGCCCTTTAGTACCGGTTAGTAACACCAACCGGTACTAAAATATTTGAGGGGGTTTTGGTTTTATTTTTTATTTTTCCTTTAATTTTGTTTTCTCCTTTGGGATCTATGACCTGGTCGAGCAAAAATCCCGCTATTTCCTCTTGAAGTGCTCGTATGCGCTCCATTGGTAGGAGCTTCTCCCGCACGTCATGTAACTGTTAAGAAGGAGATCAATATCGATAATCATGTAAAAATTGTGAATAGTGTTCTGTGAAACGTACCCACTGCTGTCTATCAGATCTGCTCCTTTCGGACGCCATCATGCGAATGTTCTCGCAAACGTAGAATGCACACACATCAGTCCCCGGCGCCTGCTTCAGGACCTTTACGAGAATTGAATTTAATCAGGTAATAATTAATCAAGCATGATAATTAATTAATGGTATTGAAACAAGAATTAAAGAGATGGCAGCTAGCTAGCTAGTACTACTTAATTACTTACCTTGGGTCGATACCAAAACAGCTTTTTTGCCCATTTTCCTGGAGTCACCTTGATGAACTTTGCCCAAGCCCTGCCCGCCGGCAAAGAAAATTAATAAAGGGGTTATTAAATAGTTCATATCGGGAAATGACGAACTAAATAGGCCGAGATATAGTTAATAATGATTGAAATTACCTGTTGACTATCCCCTTCAAGATGGTGTAGTCATTTTCTTTTTTAAGTAGTGAGTCCAGTACTTCAACTTTTCCTTCGTCAACTTTAATGTCTAACAAGATTCAGTGGAAACTGCATGCGCACATGTTTGCATGTCTTAATTAAGCGGGCATGTGCACAACACTAATCAACTACCCTAAACCCTATACACTTAATTATTAACATCTAGCTAGCTAGTAAGCAAAAACAGAATTTGTATTACAAGACAGTATGACTCACAGGAAGTTGTAAGGAAGTAGTATATCTTCATTGGTATTGAGGCGCTTCAAGAACTCTAGCATGCTTTCCTCTAAACTTGCTCGACAACTTGGAATTTTCCATGTGTATTCATTAATGGTATTTGGGTCAATGAACCCAATGCTATAGCTTCCAGATTTTTTCATTTCATACATCTTCATCCTGCATAATACCACAGAAAAGAATATAGTGAGGATAATTACATGTAATGATTGATCAAAATGATCACTACAGCTAGCTTTGAGACTTCAATTACAGAAAGAAATCACTTACAGACAATAGCAACTGACGATAGTTTGTCGAGTGCATCTTGATTGAATAACTGAAATAGTTCTGAATACTCAACGGATACAGCTTCCTCATGGAAGTAATGCTCCTCCTTGATATTCACCATGAGGGACTCTCGATTGGAAATCTTGGTAATGTTCATGTACCATTGATGCAATTCATACATTCTCGTTGGGAGGTTCTTGACCTCGTCTGGCTCGACCAAAGGTTGGCCCCGGACATATTTCCGTTTTATTTCCTCCTCTCTAAGCGGAGACATGGGCTCGATTTCGAAGAGTTGTCCAACAGTGATCTTGAGCATTTCAGCTTGCATTATATGCTCCTGGGTTATTACCACATTGCCTAGCTGGGGAACGTTAACGGTTTGCCCACATATATATAGGGCGCGCATACTCTCATGTGTTGTTGGCACAACAAGCGAGGGGATCGATTGCGCCGCCTGTTCTCCCAGCTGGGGAACGGTTTTCCCGCATTTTTTGACAGCTGCTTGTTGGCTCGAGCTCGAGCTCGCTTCTTTCTGTAGTCGTGCTCGATGTGCCTTCCTGATTTGGCGCTCATAGTCTGAGTCAACAGGCTTGGGAGCTGGTTTTCTTGCCATATGAATAAAGTGGTCAATAACTTTCTCACGCACTTTCTCCCTTGGCGGCGGTGCCGGTTTCGGTCCAAAATGGGCGTCCACTTGGGCCCGCACTATGGCTTTGTTTTGCTCCTCGGTCATGTCGTAAGGCCTCTGAGGAACAGGAGCGAGGCTTGGACCATATTTATATCGCTTGTCTCCGCCTGTACCTCCTGTACTACCTCGACTCGTACCGCTACGCACCATAGCTGCGGCGTGTCTCTTCTGCGATTGCTAAGGCGGCGGAGATGGCTGACGTGGCTGAGTTGGAGCAGGAGTCTGCTCACGCATTGGTGGACTTGGAGGAGCGGGAGTCTGCTGACACGGTGGCGGACTTCGAGGAGGAGTCGGCTCACGCGTTTGTGGACCTGGAGGAGTGGGAGTCTGCTGACACGGTGACGGACTTCGAGGAGGAGTCGGCTCACGCGTTCGTGGACTTGGAGGAGCGGGAGTCTGCTGACTCGGTGGCGGACTTCGAGGAGGAGTCGGCTGACGCGGTGTCGGTGACCTTCGAAAGATGATGCAATCCTTTCTCCATAGGATGATACGATGTATGGCCTCTCCCAGTGTGTGCTCGTCGTCACCTCCAGGAATGTCAAGCTCTAGCCCCGAATATTGGTCCACCACCTCATCAACCAAGACACGAGCATAGCCAGCTGGAATCGCGTTGCAATGGAAGGTTGCTTCGGGGGGATTTGTAAAAGCAACGGCGTCCACCACCTTCATGGATATGTTCTTCATTTTGAAGTGTAGCTCACAGTTAGTGTTCTCTATGATGTCATCCACAGGGTATCTATCCAGCAGTGCGTCGCCCGGGGCGGAACCAACGCTGCTTCTCGGCATGGATGGGACGGTGCTATCCAATGCTGGACGATCATCCGCTAGCTGCTGCCGCTGCTGAGACCCCCTTTCCTGGCTAAGTGAGTCGATCTGCTGCTGCTGCCGCTGGAATCTGAGTGCCAAGTTCGCGTGCCTTGCTTCTAGGCCTTGAAGGCATTCTACGTCCTGCTTCCTCTGCTCCTCCTCCAGCTTCCTCTTCTTCTCCTCCTCCATCTTCTTTCTTGCACGACACCTGTAGTCGTTGTTCCATTCCGAAAAGCCCTCATACCAGGGAATAACGCCCTTGCCTCGTGTTCTTCCCGGGTGTTCAGGATTTCCCAAGGCGCGCGTAAGCTCGTCGTTCTCTCTGTTGGGCGTGAACACCCCCTTTCGAGCATCTTCTATTGCGTCAAGTAAATTTTGTTCCGCTCCTTTTAGACTTGCCTTCTTTGAAACCAGGCCTGTCTTCGGGTCCAACGCCCCCCATGCGCATAGAACCAAGTTCTGCACCTGGGGGGCCAGCTCCTAGTAACCGGAGTGACCCCTGCATCCTCCATCTCTTGCTCAGACTTATCCCACTTAGGCATTGCCACTGCGTAGCCACCTGGCCCCAGCCTATGGAACTGCGTCTTTTTTGCGGCATTGGCGTTGTTTTTTCTCGACCGTTCTTTAGATAATTCTGATTCCTTGAATTTCACGAAAGCGGGCCAGTGTTCTCTTTGCTTCTCCAGTGTTCCCTTGAATTCTGGAGTCTTCCTTTCAGCAGCGACATAGTTGGCCCATACAATTTTCTTGTGGGTGTTGAATGCAATTGCCATCTTCTTAAGAGCAGCGTCCTTGACTTTCTGCACATCTGCATCAGTGAAATAATATGGTAGGGTGAAATGTTCCATCAGAGATTCCCAAAGCTTTTCTTTTGCTATGTCGTCGACCCAAGTAACATCTGGACGTTTAGTTTTTGGCTCTTTCCATTCTTGAATGGAGATCGGGAGTTGGTCCTTCACAAGAACTCCGCACTGACGAACGAACTTGTTCGCAATGTTCTTAGGCGTGAGGGGTTCGCCACTAGCTTTGATGGAATCAATGTTGTACTTTACACCCTCCTTCAACTTTTTGCCCGGGCCTCGCTTTGTCCTGCTGTCTGTAGAAGCAAATTTGCTCGATCCGGAGGGCTGAAAGAAGAAAGATCGATTCGTTAATATATCTTCAAATAAAAAAAACATGTGATGATCACTAGATGCCTGCTTATATAAATATACCTCGCCGGTAGTCTTTGTTATTTCAAGATCAACATTGTATGCGTCATCATAATCATTGTCTGCGTCATCATGATCATAATCATAGTTCATGACTTCATCAGCTCGGTCGTCGAGATCGAATATCTTATCATCACCCTCCCCAGTATTGTTCAGATATTGGGAGCCGTCATCCGCTTCATTCATATCATCTGGCCTGTTAGGGCTGCGTATGATCTCGAACAGGGCCTCTTCTCCCTCTCTACCGGTATTGTCCGCCATAGCTTTTATTTAACTAATCCAGAAGAACTATAAAACAATTTATTATTCAAATTACAATGCATGGATGCAATCAATAAGGAAAAACTGAATCATATAGTACATAATATGCATCGTCTCGAATAATATATAATCTCGAATACATCGTCTCGAATAATATATAATCTCGAATACATCGTCTCAAATAATATATAATCTCGAGTACATCGTCTCTAGTAATATATATAATCTCGAATACATCGTCTCAAATATTATATATCGAATACATCACTGGCTAGGTAGCTAATAAAGATCGAATACTACAGAAGAATCTAGGCCACTCGCGGTTCCTGGGGCGCGGGCGGTGGACACCCAAAGAGAAGGAACCATCACAGGATCATATCTCCGGTCATCTGCCTAAAGAACCTGCCAGGTATTGGAGAACCTGACGTCCATAACAGCCATGTAGTGATGGACGTGCTCGTCCTCCTCCCTGACACGGCGAAGTACCACCTCCGGTGGGGCCGGCTCCATCTGCACCGAATGTAGCCCACGCGAATGCCACCAAAGGAGATCAGGGTCGACGACGGGACCCGAGGCCGGGTTCCTCACCAAGCGGCGTGCCCCTCCAGGTAGCACCTCCCAGTGCCAGCCCGGCGGAGCCCAGGCCCTGACATGGGTCAGTCGGACGTCATCGCGAACGGGTCGACGGCGAGGATGCGGGCCGAGCATCGTCGAGAACAAATACTATATGCCCGCAAAAAGTAACATTTTTTAAATGATTGGATTGTGACTTATATGCAAATTCTAAATTTCTATAACTAAAATTATAAGAAACAAAAAACTAACATTTCTATAACAATTTGAAATTAATCTAATTCATCTAGCTAAAACTAACATTTCTAAAATTTCTAACATTTCTAACATTTCTATATACTATTTGACATTAATCTAATCTAATTAATTAATTCATCTAAAACATTTGTATAAAAAAGAGAAAAAACAGAAAAAACTAAAAACAGAATCGTGTGTGTGTGTGTGTGCGTGTGTGTGTGTGTGTGCGTGTGTGTGTGTGTATGTGCGTGTGTGTGCACGCGTGTGCGCGTGTGCACCTACGGCGCCGGCGGCGCGGCGGCTTCAATTGGAGGAGAGGGGCTCACAGCGCGGGCGACGGCGACGGCGAGGCGACGGGATGGCGAGGCAGAGGGGACGGCGACGGGGACGGCATCGGGGGCGGCGGCGACGGCGACGGACGGCGACGGGGACGGTGACGGGGGCGGCGGCGACGGACGGCGACGGGGACGGCGACAGGGGCGGCGACGAGGGGCGGCAGCGACGGGGCAGAGGAGAAGAAGCAGAGGGAGAACGAACTAACGATTTTTTTTAAGTGTTTTCTTATATAGAGCCCCCCTTTAGTACCGGTTGGACCACCAACCGGTACTAAAGGTCTGTTTTAGCCAGGCCAAGCGGTGGGAAGCGCCCACTTTTAGTACCGGGTGGTGGCTCCAACCGGTACTAAAGACCCCCCCTTTAGTACAGGCTGGAGCCACGGCCCGGTACTAAAGGGGATGTGCTGGCGCAGGTGCGGTGCGGCAAGCTTATTCCCACCTCGCTAGCCGAGGGGCGTCCGCACTGGTTTATAAGCCCCAGTGCGGTAGCTCTCTCGAGCTCCTCTCCAAAGCAGGCCTACTGGGCCTACCTGTTATATGCTGTCCTGTGGGCCTACTGGGCCTTTGCGGGCCTGCATCCTAGCCCAACAACACGTTCGGTTTCTCGTACTATGCAGGCCGCTCTGGCCGAGTAGGTGGGCTTTTTTTATTTTCTTTTATTTTCTTTATTTTTTTTGTTTTATTTATTTTTGAGTTGTTTTTTGCTGTATTTAGAGTTTCTTTGTGAATATTTTTGCTTTATGTACAAAAAATTACAAACTTTCTGTTAGTGCCAGTAGTTTTCAAATTTGAATAGTTTAAATTTTGAATTATTTGAAATTTGTGTGAATCACTAGTTTGTGAATAACTTAACTTTGAAAATAGATTTTTCAGTGATTCTTTTTTATTATGTTTAATATTAGTGTGTTTTATCATTATATTCAATTTGGTAATGCTTAGGTTATTTAAAAAATGAAATGCCTTTGTAAGAGATGATTTTTCGTCTGAAACCCTCATACTTCGAAAGAGATTGTCCATTTTGTACACGAAGTGCATCCAGTTTTTGCGGTAACCCTCTCTACTTTTTTGCACATGCTATGTGGGTGAAATTATGATACCATGCCAAATTTCAACCTTTTCTGAGTTCATTTGAAATGCTTTTCAATTTCAGAGTCATTTAGCTTAAAAAAATCAGTAAATGCATGAAAGAATTTGTTTGCACATAAAATTTCTTCGCGTTTCAAATGCCAAAACACATAACTACCCAAACTATTATAGAGATTCCCTCCTGGGTGTGAAACACAGAAGAAAGTGATGATAGTGAAGCCGATCACATCCCAGATATTTGGGTGTGAAACTTTTTCTTCGCGTGTGTCCCTTTGCGCCGTAGCCATGGAAAATCTTCATCATTTAACTGGATGCTCGGGTCAATATTCACTGTGAATGGAGCAATTTCATCAAACTTTTCATAATCTTCTGACATGTCTGTCTTGTCATCCACTCCCACGATATTTCTCTTCCCAGAAAGAACTATGCGGCGCTTTGGCTCATCGTATGATGCATTCGCTTCCTTATCTTTTCTTTTTCTCGGCTTGGTAGACATGTCCTTCACATAGAAAACCTATGCCACATGATTGGCTAGGACGAATGATTTGTCTGCATACGCAAGATTGTTGAGATCCACTGTTGTCATTCCGTACTGCGGGTCTTCCATTACCCCGCCTCGTGTCATATTGACCCGTTTGCACCGAAACAAAGTGACCTTCAAACCACGTCCATGGTCAAGTTCCCATATGTCCTCTATGTAACCATAATATGTTTCCTTTCCCGTCTTGGTTGTTGCATCAAAGCGGACACCACTGTTTTGGTTGGTGCTCTTCTTATCTTGGGCGATCGTGTAAAATGTATTACCATTTATCTCGTACCCTTTGAAAGTCATTATATTCGAAGATGGTAACTGGGACAGCGAGTACAGGTCATCTTCAATAGAGGCGTCATGCATGGTACGTGTCTGCAACCAGCCGGCGAAACTCCTGGTTTGTTCACGTGTAATCCAGTCATCAGACCGCTCCGGGTGTTTGGAGTGTAGAAAATTCTTGTGTTCGTCCATATACGGAGCCACCAAGGCGGAATTCTGTAGAACTGTGTAGTGTGCTTCAGTGAGAGAATGTCCGTCCATACATATTATTTGATTCCCTCCTAGCGTGCCTTTTCCATCTAGTCCGCCCTTATGCCGCGATTCAGGAACACCAATCGGCTTAAGGTCAGGAATAAAGTCAATACAAAACTCAATGACCTCCTCATTTTCATGGCCCTTGGAGATGCTTCCTTCTGGCCTAACACGGTTATGAACATATTTCTTTAAGACTCCCATGAATCTCTCACAGGGGAACATATTGTGTAGAAATACAGGACCCAAAACGTTAACCTCTTTGCATAGGTGAACTAGGACGTGTGTCATGATGTTGAAGAAGGATGGTGGGAACACCAACTCGAAACTGACAAGTCATTGCACCAAATCATTCTCTAACCTTGGTATGATTTCTCGATCGATTACCTTCTGAGAGATTGCATTGAGGAATGCACATAGCTTCACAATGGCTAATCGAACGTTATCCGGTAGAAGCCCCCTCAATGCAACCGGAAGCAGTTGCGTCATAATCATGTGGCAGTCATGAGACTTTAGGTTCTGGAACTTTTTCTCTGCCATGTTTATTATTCCCGCCTGGGCTCTCTGGAAGCACCGGAATGGGTGCGTCTTCGACCAGCTGCACCCCTCCATCGCTAGCTTGCTTCGGTCTATTCAGGAAGACGCTCGCCTATGGGCTAGCGCCAGCTCCAACGGCTTGGCGACGATGATCTCTGAGAGATAGGCTATAGCTTGATGTATCGGGGATGAGCAGCCCCTACCCCATCTGCTCCTGCTACTTGAGCCCGCGCCAACTTGTGTACGCGTGGCCGTTGTAGCATTCACCCTATGTATTTTTCACCCCTCCTATCAATGCAATGATACGCAATCTTTGCGTATTCGCAAAAAAAAAGTTTATTATTCCCTTTATATTCGACGAGAAGCCAGACGGTACCTTAATACTGAGCAGGCATTCAAAGAAGATTTCCTTCTCTTCTTTGGTAAGAGCGTAGCTGGGATGACCCTGATGTATGCCGTCTTTTCCGTGCATACGTTGCTGGTCCTCCCGTGCCTCAGATGTATCTTTTGTCTTCCCATACACGCCCAAGAAGCCAAGCAGGGTCACGCAAAGATTCTTCGTCACGTGCATCACGTCGATTGCGGAGTGGACCTCTAGGTCTTTCCAATAGGGCAGGTCCCAAAATATAGATTTCTTCTTCCACATGGGTGCACGTCCGTCAGCGTCATTCGGAACAGGTTGTCCTCCAGGACCCTTTCCAAAGAGTACCATCAAATCCTTGACCATATCATGTACATCAGCACCAGTACGGTGGCGAGGCTTCGTCCGGTGATCCGCCTCACCATTGAAATGCTTGCCTTTCTTTCTTACGGGATGCCTGCTCGGAAGAAATCGACGATGTCCCAGGTACACATTCTTCCTACAATTGTCCAAATATATACTGTCGGTATCATCTAAACAGTGCGTTCATGCGCGGTATCCCTTGTTTGTCTGTCCTGAAAGGTTACTGAGAGCAGGCCAATCATTGATGGTCACGAACAGCAACGCCTTTAGGTCAAATTCTTCCTGTCTGTGCTCATCCCACGCACGTACACCTGTTCCATTCCACAACTGTAAGAGTTCTTCAACTAATGACCTTAGGTACACATCAATGTCGTTGCCGGGTTGCTGAGGGCCTTCTATGAGCACTGGCATCATAATGAACTTCCGCTTCATGCACAACCAAGGAGGAAGGTTATACAAACATAGAGTCACAGGCCAGGTGCTATGGTTGCTGCTCTGCTCCCCAAAAGGATTAATGCCATCTGCGCTTAGACTAAACCATACGTTCCTTGCGTCATCTGCAAACTCCTTCCCGTACTTTCTCTCGATTTTTCTCCACTGCAACCCGTTAGCGGGTACTCAACTTTCCGTCTTTCTTACGGTCTTCTCTGTGCCATCGCATCGCCTTGGCATGCTCTTTGTTTTGGAACAAACGTTTCAACCGTGGTATTATAGGAGCATACCACATCACCTTGGCAGGAATCTTCTTCCTGGGGCGCTCGCCCTCGACATAACCAGGGTCATCGCGGCTGATCTTATAGCGCAATGCACCGCATACCGGGCAAGCGTTCAAATCCTCGTACTCACCGCGGTAGAGGATGCAGTCATTAGGGCATGCATGTATCTTCTGCACCTCTAACCCTAGAGGACAGACAACCTTCTTTGCTTCGTACGTACTCTCGGGTAATTCGTTGTCCTTTGGAAGCATATTCTTTATCATTACCAGCAACTTTCCAAATCCCTTGTCAGATACACCATTCTCTACCTTCCATTGCAGCAATTCCAGTGTGGTGCCCAACTTTTTCTTGTCAGCTTCGCAATTCGGCTACAACAATTTCTTGTGATCCTCTAACATGCGTTGCAACTTCTTCTTCTCCAAATCACTTGCGCAGTTTCTCTTTGCATCGGCAATGGCCCGACCTGTAGGGGTTCGTAGCAGAATTTTAAAATTTTCTACGCATCACCAAGATCCATCTATGGAGTTTACTAGCAACGAGAAGGAAGGAGTGCATCTACATACCCTTGTAGATCGCGAGCGGAAGCGTTCAAGTGAATGGGGTTGATGGAGTCGTACTCGTCGTGATCCAAATCACCGATGACCGAGCGCCGAACGGACGGCACCTCCGCGTTCAACACACGTACGGAGCAGCGACGTCTCCTCCTTCTTGATCCAGCAAGGGGGAAGGAGAGGTTGATGGACATCCAGCAGCACGATGGCGTGGTGGTGAAAGTAGCGGGGATCCCGGTAGGGCTTCGCCAAGCGCAAGCGGGAGGGAGAGGTATTGCAGGGGGAGAGGGAGGCGCCAGGGGCTGTGGTGCTGCTGCCCTCCCTCCCCCCCACTATTTATAGGGGCCCTGGGGGCGCCGGCCCCCTGGAGATCCCATCTGAGGGGGGGCGGCGGCCAAGGGGGGTGGCTTGCCCCCTAAGCCAAGTGGGGCGCCCCCCACCCCTAGGGTTTCCAACCCTAGGCGCAGGGGGAGGCCCAAGGGGGGCGCCCCAGCCCACTAGGGGCTGGTTCCCCTCCCACTTCAGCCCATGGGGCCCTCCGGGATAGGTGGCCCCACCCGGTGGATCCCCGGGACCCTTCTGGTGGTCCCGGTACAATACTGATAACCCCCGAAACTTTCCCGGTGGCCGAAACTGGACTTTCTATATATAATTCTTCACCTCCGGACCATTCCGGAACTCCTCGTGATGTCCGGGATCTCATCCGGGACTCCGGACAACTTTCGGGTTTCCGCATACTAATATCTCTACAACCCTAGCGTCACCGAACCTTAAGTGTGTAGACCCTACGGGTTCGGGAGACATGCAGACATGACCGAGACGCCTGTCCGGTCAATAACCAACAGCGGGATCTGGATACCCATGTTGGTTCCTACATGTTCCATGATGATCTCATCGGATGAACCACGATTTCGAGGATTCAATCAATCCCGTATACAATTCCCTTTGTCAATCGGTACGGTACTTGCCCGAGATTCGATCGTCGGTATCCCAATACCTTGTTCAATATCGTTACCGGCAAGTCACTTTACTCGTACCGTAATGCATGATCCTGTGACTAACTCCTTAGTCACATTGAGCTCATTATGATGATGCATTACCGAGTGGGCCTAGAGATACCTCTCCGTCATACGGAGTGACAAATCCCAGTCTCGATCCGTGTCAACCCAATAGACACTTTCAGAGATACCTGTAGTGTACCTTTATAGTCACCCAGTTACGTTGTGACGTTTGGCACACCCAAAGCACTCCTACGACATCCGGGAGTTACACGATCTCATGGTCTAAGGAAATGATACTTGACATTGGAAAAGCTCTAGCAAACGAACTACACGATCTTTGTGCTATGCTTAGGATTGGGTCTTGTCCATCACATCATTCTCCTAATGATGTGATCCCGTTATCAATGACATCCAATGTCCATAGTCAGGAAACCATGACTATCTATTGATCAACGAGCTAGTCAACTAGAGGCTTACTAGGGACACGTTGTGGTCTATGTATTCACACATGTATTACGATTTCCGGATAACACAATGATAGCATGAACAATAGACAATTATCATGAACTAGGAAATATAATAATAACTCATTTTGTTATTGCCTCTAGGGCATATTTCCAACAGTCTCCCACTTGCACTAGAGTCAATAATCTAGTTACATTGTGATGAATCGAACACCCATAGAGTTCTGGTGTTGATCATGTTTTGCTCTAGGGAGAGGTTTAGTCAACGGATCTGCTACATTCAGGTCCGTATGTACTTTACAAATATCTATGTCTCCATTCTGAACACTTTCACGAATGGTGTTGAAGCGACGCTTGATATGCCTGGTCTTCCTGTGAAACCTGGGCTCCTTGGCAAGGGCAATAGCTCCAGTGTTGTCACAGAAGAGAGTCATCGGGCCCGACGCTTTGGGAATCACCCCTAGGTCAGTAATGAACTCCTTCATCCAGATTGCTTCTTGCGCTGCCTCTGAGGCCGCCATGTACTCCGCTTCACATGTAGATCCCTCCACGACGCTTTGCTTGCAACTGCACCAGCTTACTGCCCCTCCATTCAAAATATGCACGTATCCGATTTGTGACTTCGAGTCATCCAGATCTTTGTCGAAGCTAGCGTCGACGTAACCCTTTACGACGAGCTCTTCGTCACCTCCATAAACGAGAAACATATCCTTAGTCCTTTTCAGGTACTTCAGGATATTCTTGACCGCTGTCCAGTGTTCCATGCCGGGATTACTTTGGTACCTTCCTACCAAACTTACGGCAAGGTTTACATCAGGTCTGGTACACAGCATGGCATACATAATAGACCCTATGGCCGAGGCATAGGGGATGACACTCATCTTTTCTCTATCTTCTGTCGTGGTCGGGCATTGAGCCGTGCTCAATTGCACACCTTGCAATACAGGCAAGAACCCTTTCTTGGACTGATCCATATTGAACTTCTTCAATATCTTGTCAAGGTACGTACTCTGTGAAAGACCAATGAGGCGTCTTGATCTATCTCTATAGATCTTGATGCCTAATATATAAGCAGCTTCTCCAAGGTCCTTCATTGAAAAACACTTATTCAAGTAGGCCTTTATACTTTCCAAGAATTCTATATCATTTCCCATCAATAGTATGTCATCCACATATAATATGAGAAATGCTACAGAGCTCCCACTCACTTTCTTGTAAACATAGGGTTCTCCATAAGTCTGTGTAAACCCAAACGCTTTGATCATCTCATCAAATCGAATGTTCCAACTCCGAGATGCTTGCACCAGCCCATAGATGGAGCGCTGGAGCTTGCATACCTTGTTAGCATTCTTAGGATCGACAAAACCTTCCGGCTGCATCATATACAATTCTTCCTTAAGAAAGCCGTTAAGGAATGCCGTTTTGACGTCCATCTGCCATATCTCATAATCATAGTATGCGGCAATTGCTAACATGATTCGGACGGACTTCAGCTTCGCTACGGGTGAGAAAGTCTCATCGTAGTCAACCCCTTGAACTTGTCGATAACCCTTAGCGACAAGTCGAGCCTTATAGATGGTCACATTACCATCCGCGTCTGTCTTCTTCTTAAAGATCCATTTATTTTCTATGGCTCGCCGATCATCGGGCAAGTCAGTCAAAGTCCATACTTCGTTTTCATACATGGATCCTATCTCAGATTTCATGGCTTCTAGCCATTTGTCAGAATCTGGGCCCGCCATTGCTTCTTCATAGTTCGAAGGTTCACCGTTGTCTAACAACATGATTTCCAGGACAGGGTTGCCGTACCACTCTGGTGCGGAACGTGTCCTTGTGGACCTACGAAGTTCAGCAGTAACTTGATCCAAAGCTTCATGATCATCATCATTAACTTCCTCCCCAGTCGGTGTAGGCACCACAGGAACATCTTCCCGCGCTGCGCTACTTTTCGGTTCGGAAGGGGTGACTATCACCTCATCAAGTTCCACTTTCCTCCCACTCAATTCTTTCGAGAGAAACTCTTTCCCCAGAAAGGACCCGTTTTTGGCAACAAAGATTTTGCCTTCGGATCTGAGGTAGAAGGTATACCCAATGGTTTCCTTAGGGTATCCTATGAAGGCGCATTTTTCCGACTTGGGTTCGAGCTTTTCAGGTTGAAGTTTCTTGACATAAGCATCACATCCCCAAACTTTTAGAAACGACAGCTTAGGTTTCTTCCCAAACCATAATTCATACGGTGTCGTCTCAACGGATTTCGACGGAGCCCTATTTAAAGTGAATGCGGCAGTCTCTAAAGCATAGCCCCAAAATGAGAGCGGTAGATCGGTAAGAGACATCATAGATCGCACCATATCCAATAGAGTGCGATTACGACGTTCGGACACACCATTTCGCTGAGGTATTCCTGGCGGCGTGAGTTGTGAAACTATTCCACATTTCCTTAAGTGTGTGCCAAATTCGTGACTTAAATATTCCCCTCCACGATCTGATCGTAGGAACTTTATTTTCCTGTCACGTTGATTCTCAACCTCATTCTGAAATTCCTTGAACTTTTCAAAGGTCTCAGACTTGTGTTTCATTAGGTAGACATACCCATATCTACTTAAGTCATCAATGAGAGTGAGAACATAACGATAGCCACCGCGAGCCTCAACACTCATTGGACCGCACACATCGGTATGTATGATTTCCAATAAGTTGGTTGCTCGCTCCATTGTTCCGGAGAACGGAGTCTTGGTCATTTTACCCATGAGGCATGGTTCGCACGTGTCAAATGATTCGTAATCAAGAGACTCCAAAAGTCCATCTGCATGGAGCTTCTTCATGCGTTTGACACCAATGTGACCAAGGCGGCAGTGCCACAAGTATGTGGGACTATTGTTATCAACTTTACATCTTTTGGTATTCACACTATGAATATGTGTAACATCACGTTCGAGATTCATTAAGAATAAACCATTGACCAGCGGGGCATGACCATAAAACATATCTCTCATATAAATAGAACAACCATTATTCTCGGATTTAAATGAGTAGCCATCTCGAATTAAACGAGATCCAGATACAATGTTCATGCTCAAAGCTGGCACTAAATAACAATTATTGAGGTTTAAAACTAATCCCGTAGGTAAATGCAGAGGTAGCGTACCGACGGCGATCACATTGACCTTGGAACCATTCCCTACGCGCATCGTCACCTCGTCCTTCGCCAGTCTCCGCTTATTCCGCAGCTCCTGTTTTGAGTTACAAATATGAGCAACCGCACCGGTATCAAATACCCAGGAGCTACTACGAGTACTGGTAAGGTACACATCAATTACATGTATATCACATATACCTTTGGTGTTGCCGGCCTTCCTGTCCGCTAAGTATTTGGGGCAGTTTCGCTTCCAGTGACCACTTCCCTTGCAATAAAAGCACTCAGTCTCAGGCTTGGGTCCATTCTTTGACTTCTTCCCGGCAACTGGCTTACCGGGTGCGGCAACTCCCTTGCCGTCTTTCTTGAAGTTCTTCTTACCCTTGCCTTTCTTGAACTTAGTGGTTTTATTCACCATCAACACTTGTTGTTCCTTTTTGATCTCTACCTCCGCTGATTTCAGCATTGAATATACCTCAGGAATGGTCTTTTCCATCCCCTGCATATTGAAGTTCATCACAAAGCTCTTGTAGGTTGGTGGAAGCGACTGAAGGATTCTGTCAATGACCGCGTCATCCGGGAGATTAACTCCCAGCTGAGACAAGCGGTTGTGTAACCCAGACATTTTGAGTATGTGCTCACTGACAGAACTGTTTTCCTCCATCTTACAACTAAAGAACTTGTCGGAGACTTCATATCTCTCGACCCGGGCATGAGCTTGGAAAACCATTTTCAGCTCTTCGAACATCTCATATGCTCCATGTTTCTCAAAACGCTTTTGGAGCCCCGGTTCTAAGCTGTAAAGCATGCCGCACTGAACGAGGGAGTAATCATCAGCACGTGATTGCCAAGCGTTCATAACGTCTTGGTTCTCAGGGATGGGTGCTTCACCTAGCGGTGCTTCTAGGACATAATCTTTCTTGGCAGCTATGAGGATGATCCTCAGGTTCCGGACCCAGTCCGTATAGTTGCTGCCATCATCTTTCAGCTTGGTTTTCTCTAGGAACGCGTTGAAGTTAAGGGCAACGTGGGCCATTTGATCTACAAGACATATTGTAAAGATTTTAGACTAAGTTCATGATAATTAAGTTCATCTAATCAAATTATTCAATGAACTCCCACTCAGATAGACATCCCTCTAGTCATCTAAGTGAAACATGATCCGAGTTAACTAGGCCGTGTCTGATCATCACGTGAGACGGACTAGTCAAGATCGGTGAACATCTTCATGTTGATCGTATCTTCTATACGACTCATGCTCGACCTTTCGGTCTTCCGTGTACCGAGGCCATGTCTGTACATGCTATGCTCGTCAAGTCAACCTAAGTGTATTGCGTGTGTTCCAAGGCCATGTCTGTACATGCTAGGCTCGTCAACACCCGTTGTATGCGAACGTTAGAATCTATCACACCCGATCATCACGTGGTGCTTCGAAACAACGAACCTTCGCAACGGTGCACAGTTAGGGGGAACACTTTCTTGAAATTATTATAAGGGATCATCTTACTTACTACTGTCGTTCTAAGCAAATAAGATGTAAAATATGATAAACATCACATGCAATCAAATAGTGACATGATATGGCCAATATCATTTTGCTCCTTTGATCTCCATCTTCGGGGCGCCATGATCATCTTCGTCACCGGCATGACACCATGATCACCATCATCGTGTCTTCATGAAGTTGTCACGCCAACGATTACTTCTACTTACATGGCTAACGTGTTTAGCAATAAAGTAAAGTAATTTACATGGCGTTATTCAATGACACGCAGGTCAAAAAATAAAGACAACTCCTATAGCTCCTGCCGGTTGTCATACTCATCGACATGCAAGTCGTGATTCCTATTACAAGAACATGATCAATCTCATACATCACATATATCTCATTCATCACATCCTTTTGGCCATATCACATCACAAGGCACATGCTGCAAAAACAAGTTAGACGTCCTCTAATTGTTGTTGCAAGTTTTTACGTGAATTCTATAGGTTTCTAGCAAGAACGTTTCTTACCTACGTAAAACCACAACGTGATATGCCAATTTCTATTTACCCTTCATAAGGAACCTTTTCATCGAATCCGTTCCGACTAAAGTGGGAGAGACAGACACCCGTAGCCACCTTATGCAACTAGTGCATGTCAGTCGGTGGAACCTGTCTCACGTAAGCGTACGTGTAAGGTCGGTCCGGGCCGCTTCATCCCACAATACCGCCAAAACAAGATAAGAGTAGTAGTGGCAAGAAAAATTGACAACATCTACGCCCACAACTGCTTTGTGTTCTACTCGTGCATAGTAACTACGCATAGGCCTGGCTCATGATGCCACTGTAGGGGTTCGTAGCAGAATTTTAAAAAAAAAATCGCATCACCAAGATCCATCTATGGAGTTTACTAGCAACGAGAAGGAAGGAGTGCATCTACATACCCTTGTAGATCGCGAGCGGAAGCGTTCAAGTGAACGGGGTTGATGGAGTCGTACTCGTCGTGATCCAAATCACCGATGACCGAGCGCCGAACGGACGGCACCTCCGCGTTCAACACACGTACGGAGCAGCGACGTCTCCTCCTTCTTGATCCAGCAAGGGGGAAGGAGAGGTTGATGGAGATCCAGCAGCACGATGGCGTGGTGGTGAAAGTAGCGGGGATCCCGGCAGGGCTTCGCCAAGCGCAAGCGGGAGGGAGAGGTGTTGCAGGGGGAGAGGGAGGCGCCAGGGGCTGTGGTGCTGGTGCCCTCCCTCCCCCCCACTATTTATAGGGGCCCTGGAGGGGGGCGCCGGCCCCCTGGAGATCCCATCTGAGGGGGGGGGCGGCGGCCAAGGGGGGTGGCTTGCCCCCCAAGCCAAGTGGGGCGCCCCCACCCCTAGGGTTTCCAACCCTAGGCGCAGGGGGAGGCCCAAGGGGGGCGCCCCAGCCCACTAGGGGCTGGTTCCCCTCCCACTTCAGCCCATGGGGCCCTCGGGGACAGGTGGCCCCACCCGGTGGACCCCCGGGACCCTTCCGGTGGTCCCGGTACAATACCGATAACCCCCGAAACTTTCCCAGTGGCCGAAACTGGACTTTCTATATATAATTCTTCACCTCCGGACCATTCCGGAACTCCTCGTGACGTCCGGGATCTCATCCGGGACTCCGAACAACTTTCGGGTTTCCGCATACTAATATCTCTACAACCCTAGCGTCACCGAACCTTAAGTGTGTAGACCCTACGGGTTCGGGAGACATGCAGACATGACCGAGACGCCTCTCCGGTCAATAACCAACAGCGGGATCTGGATACCCATGTTGGCTCCTACATGTTCCACGATGATCTCATCGGATGAACCACGATGTCGAGGATTCAATCAATCCCGTATACAATTCCCTTTGTCAATCGGTACGTTACTTGCCCGAGATTCGATCGTCGGTATCCCAATACCTTGTTCAATCTCGTTACCGGCAAGTCACTTTACTCGTACCGTAATGCATGATCCCGTGACTAACTCCTTAGTCACATTGAGCTCATTATGATGATGCATTACCGAGTTTGCCCAGAGATACCTCTCCGTCATACGGAGTGACAAATCCCAGTCTCGATCCGTGTCAACCCAACAGACACTTTCAGAGATACCTGTAGTGTACCTTTATAGTCACCCAGTTAGGTTGTGACGTTTGGCACACCCAAAGCACTCCTACGGCATCCGGGAGTTACACGATCTCATGGTCTAAGGAAATGATACTTGACATTGGAAAAGCTCTAGCAAACGAACTACACGATCTTTGTGCTATGCTTAGGATTGGGTCTTGTCCATCACATCATTCTCCTAATGATGTGATCCCGTTATCAATGACATCCAATGTCCATAGTCTGGAAACCATGACTATCTGTTGATCAACGAGCCAGTCAACTAGAGGCTTACTAGGGACACGTTGTGGTCTATGTATGCACACATGTATTATGATTTCCGGATAACACAATTATAGCATGAATAATAGACAATTATCATGAACTAGGAAATATAATAATAACCATTTTATTATTGCCTCTAGGGCATATTTCCAACACGACCTAGATCATCAGCGGGCTCATTTGATGCCTCTTCTTCACCTTCTTCCTGCATTGCCGGCTCAGCTTCTCCCCCCATTGTTGTATCATCGTATTCAGGGAACCCATGGCCAGGATAGCCGTCGTCGTCCTCTTCTTCTTCATTGTCTTCCATCATAACCCCTCTTTCTCCGTGCTTGGTCCAAACATTATAGTGGGGCATGAAACCGGACTCAAACAGGTGGACGTGAATGGTTCTTGACGTAGAGTAACTGTGATCATTCTTACAGCCAACACATGGACAAGGCATAAAACCATCCGCCCGCTTGTGTGCCTCAGCCGCAAGCAGAAAAGTATGCACGCCATTAATGAACTCGGGAGAGCATCGGTCATCATACATCCATTGTCGGCTCATCTTCATTACACAACACCGAAAAGACCAAATTAATACAAGTTCATACATAAAATTCATACATATATATAGTTCATACAACACTTAAATGCAACAAACAAATAACTCTCTAGCTAAAGCACTTAAATGCAACAACAAATGCGATCAAGATCGCAACTAAGGTAACAATTGATCCAACAACATAATCATACCAAGCCTCACTATCAATGGCATATTTTCTAATCTTTCTAATCTTCAAGCGCATTTTCTCCATCTTGATCTTGTGATCATCGACGACATCGGCAACATGCAACTCCAATTCCATCTTCTCCCCCTCAATTCTTTTCAATTTTTCTTTCAAATACTCGTTTTCTCTCTCAACTAAATTTAACCTCTCGACAATAGGGTCGGTTGGAATTTCCGGTTCACAAACCTCCTAGATAAAAATATCTATGTCAACTTGATGGGCATAATTTGTCATAAACACAAAATGCAACAACTAGTTTTAAAAGAGAATATACCACATCCGAATCATAACAAGGACGAGGGCCGACAGGGACGGATATCAAAACCATGGCACTATGTATAACAAACAACGTACGGGTAAGATAATTATACGAGTAACTATATATCCAAATCACACAAACATCAATTTTTTATATAAAACATTCATGAACAAGAGGCTCACCACAAGGTGGTGCCGGCGATGGGACGGTGCGGGCGGTCGACGGTGGTTACGATGGAGATTTAGAAGGCACTAAGTAAACCACACCTACATATGCAAACTAAGTGTTATTTTTGACCTCAAATTGCATATAAATCAAATACTAGCACATATAATTCCCCCCAAATTACTAAACTCACAAATTAATCACTATACAAAGCATTGCAAGAGCTAATCTAGCAATGAGAGATGAAAGGACAAAGTTGCTAACCTTTGTGATCATTTGAATGGATGGGGGCCTTCAAATCTTGACAAATTTTGCGCAAAATGTGTGATGAGCTCGAGAGGAAGAGGGGAAGAACAGAGAGGAGAGGGGAAAGGGGAAGAACAGAGCGAGCTCGGGTGGACGAAGGGTTTATGTAGGACGACCTTTAGTACCGGTTCATGTCACGAACCGGTACTAAAGGTGCTGGATGGGCCCCAGACTGACAACATCCTGCCACCACTCTCATTAGTACCGGTTCGTGGCACGAACCGGTGCTAAAGGTTCGCGACGAACTGGTACTAATGAGAGCGGCCGGCTAGCCGTTGGAACCGGCACTAATGGACACATTAGTGCCGGCTCAAAATCAAACCGGCACTAATGTGCTTCACATTTGACCCTTTTTCTACTAGTGCATATACCTATTTGGTATCACAAACATTGATATATTTTTGCACAAACTCGGTCAAACTTTAAGATAGTTCGAGCCTCCAACAAAGTTGGAAGTACACTCTTTGAAGGATGGAGGGAGTAGAAGTCAGCCACTTGACCAACACATTTTCTTTTTGAATCGGGCATAAATTGCTTTTCAATATAACACATAATGGAAATACAACTTGTTTGTAACCAACAAGAAGATTCAGGGAGCGGGAAAGGGGAAAAGTGAGCTCAAAGCACTATCAGAAAACCCATTATCTGTGCTCGCAATAGACACACACATCATGGGACAAAAACATGATATCACGACAAAAACTATGCTACCAGATCCAGAACCAACATGTTCAAGTTACAACAAAACATAACTAGAACACACGTCTAGTGTAAGCGAAGCCTTCAGGAAACCACATGCAAAAGTAGCAGCATGGGCAGCGTGCGACACCCAGCTATCCATGGTTAGCACTTCCTTCCTAGATCGCCGCACAAATCTTCGTCGTATTTGTAGCATTGCTCGTGAGAAGAGTAGTTTCATACCTCAATAGTCCAAGTCACTAGCCTTCTGTAAACTTTTCCAGGACATAGAGAAGCACACGAAGCAAATGCACGTACAAATGGAAACTGAGGCAACTTGAATTCGAAGGTTGCTCTGGTGCAGCAATTCCAAATGCTCCAGCAAAAAGCCGGTAAACTAACATTGTAAAAAAAATCCCCATTAGGAAACAAAGTATATCACAAGGCCAAAATTGCCAGATATTATTTGGTCATAGATCAGTCCCAAAGATCAATCCCACAGTATGCCAGGCCACCCTAGCAACTGGGAAAGAAAGAATAGGTGTTGAGAGGTTTCTCTCTCACCACAGAATGCATACCTAGGGTTATCAGGCCAATACCTTCTCTTCACCTCATCCCTAATTAGAACTGTAATATTTTCCCAAGAAAGATTTGTATTTTTAAAGGCAACCTAGCTTTCCAGCTCCGCCTATACTCACAACCAGCAAAAGGATTTTCTAGCAGTTCATACACGGATTTGGTGGTAAATCTTTTGTTAGGCCCAAATTTCCAGGAGATAACATCGTGTCTATGGGAAGACAAGAAACCAACACACTTCAACTTTATAAAATTCGATTATTCTACAAAATTAGGGGTAAGTCTTCTCCTAAAGAAATCCAACTCAGGGGTAAGATTGACAACCATATTACTATTTTCGATAACATACAACAACATTATAGTGAGTTCTCTACAACACTACAACAACATGCAAGGGATATTTTTTAGGAAATTCATAGGAGTTATAAACTTAGAAAAGCTGGCGAGGTCAATAATAAGCTGGGCCTGAGTGCATAGTTGCTCGCGGTCAGTTATCTCTCCAGCCCATACCCCCCCCCCCCCTGCCCTTTAGTTGCTACCGAGCAGCTCGGCCCACCTCTCGGAGTCCACTTTGAAAGCGAGGAAATGGAATAGAACCCTTGTTGATGCTCGTGGGCGTCAACCGTGAGAGCTATTATTCGTCCATTCCAATTCCTCTTAGGTCTCGCCTACATCGCGACAGTTTTGGGCCGGCTGAAAGGATTGGTATTGTCGACTAGAGGGGGGGGGGGGGACTAAGCGACTAGCAATTATTTTGCTAAATCTTAATGAGGAGTTAAAAATTGTGGAGTTAACACTTCCCCAAAAGTTAACTCCCTAAAATCAAAAATAGATTGCCACATACTACTTAATTATACATAACAATCCATATGTATAGTGGAAGTGTTAGCTGGGTTAGAGCTCCATAAAAGGGAATCTTTTGAAGAGTTAAAGTGTTTTTAGGCAAGGGTTAGAGATGCGCTTAGGGTTAGGTAAAGTGTTAATGCACGTGGTGCGAACATTTGGAATAAGTGTTCTCCAGTTCCGGCTCCATATAGACTACGCCCCGATGGAGTAGTCTAGGGGTCCGTGAGAGGTCCTCTTATATTGATTGTTTGGCGTAGCGGATCCAACATTTATAGGTGGTGTGAAAGTTCTCTTCTTGAGCGGTCGTCATGTCTGGGGTAGACATGTATCTAGGGACACAGAGGGTGGTGGATTCGATGATTTACCTTGATAATGTCGACGGTGTTTGGCTCCGAAGCCATGGATATCGCTACAAGCCTTGCAATCATTCCTTAGGAAATTTAAAATGTAGAAAACAATAGGCTCGAATTTGGTAAAACTTGGCAGAAACTTAATATTGTAATTTTTTCACTATCCTTCTTTATTATCAAGTTTTAATATTTCAAACTTGGTGAAATTTTACAACATGTCAAAATGTATTCAAGAGTGTTCTTTCTAAAAGTTTCCATAGCAAGGAACATAAATATGCAAATAAAAAATAAATTAGACTTTCAGTTCAATTGAAAGTCAAATTAAAAAGCATGAGAGTGTAACTATCATGGTGAAGTGGATGGACCATGCAATCTCTCAAAAAATCATGCATGCTACAAACGCCACAAATGCGTGACTTAGTGTGTATACTGGCCGCTGCGTGCTACAAACCCTCTCTCAAAGTTGTGCACCGCTGCATGCATCTCCTGCTTGGTGGATATTAGCAAGCATTCACGTCGAGGGTGCGTCTTTGCAGATAGTGCTTTAACATGAAGTGAAGCAACTACGTGTTTGTATGCGGTGTGAAAGTGTGTCAGAGATTGCAAACTGATGCTTATACTGTGACTAGCAGGGTTGCAAATAATCCTCTGCCACTCTAGGAACTTGCGAGAATGGCTAGTCCTATTGCTTCCAACACTAGTAGAAAAAAGGTCAAATGTCAAGCACATTAGTGCCGGTTTGATTTTGAGCATACACAACTCAGAAAAACATGACTAAATTGGTTATTAAATTAAAGTTACGTTAGCATACACAAGTACTGAGAGGGGGGGGGGGGGGGGGGGGCTACAGCCCCCGCCCCTATCATTGCCATTTAATGGTTTTATTAGTGTTGGTGTTACATGCCACAATTTTTTTTATTAGTCAATGCAAGGGGCAATTTTCTCCTATTCCAATGTGCATCAAAAAGGAGGTTTTGGCAAGGGCCTACAATGCTATACTTGGAAATGGAGATGAAATAATTACCAAAATGTTTAGTGATGATTCTGGAACAAGGTATCGAGGAGCTTAGCAATGAAGTAAATTTAATTGCCAAATTGCAGCACGGGAGTCTAGTTAGAATTCTTGGCCATTGCATTCATGAAGAGGAGAAGCTTATCGTATATTAATACATGCCGACGATAGCATGCTCTGTTGAAATGATTGAAATAGCGGTTACATGTCACCTGAATATGTGGTGGGAGGTGAAAAAAAATGTTGTAAAATTGGACATCTATAGCTTCAATACCTTTCTGTGAGATCATAAAATTTCATGAATCCAATAAAATATCGTAACTTGAGTTGGTGATTCTATTGGCTCGTACTTGGGAACTTTGGAAAGATGGAAAACCAACCAAATTTGTGGACCGTTTGTTACATTATATTATATCTAATATGGGATCAAGTTATCTTTGAGATCTCTGTAAATTATCTTCAATATTTAATATGGATCTTGGTGGGGTCGATGAGAATAAGACATAAGCCCCCTCCCCTCAAAAGCATACACCAACTTATTCGTTCAAGAATGTCAATCCCAGTGTAACCCATATGTCTTTTGCTCTCTAGCATTAAAATAAGGTAAACGATTCTTGTCTATCAGTTGGTTGCAGTGCTTTGTTCGGTCACACGCCTTGCCATAGTGCATTTGCCGCATTAATGTAATTACGTTCATGAGATATGGATAGAGAAATTCTGCCAACTCTTAGAGAGGCACACATCTATCACTAGCAATGGATTCTAGAGGGCTTGCACACGGCGGTGTTGATGTCGTTCTTGTCTCATAGTAGCAAGTCTCAGAAATGCTCTGGTCTAGAGTTAGCACGTGCCTAACTGAAACATCACAATTATACAACTCTAGACAAAGACTACTAAATCCATTCAACCTTCGTAGTCTTTGGAAACAAAACTATTTCACCAAAATTAAGCCTTGATAGGTCAAGTTGGTCGGCATGAAGAAATTCAACAAATCAATAAGGTCAAACTTGATGACATCCTAAAAGTTCCGATAGAACTCTGCGGGGAAGCCACTGGGGCCCGAAGCTTTGTTGTGTTCCATTTGGAACACCGCAGCTCTCACTTCCTCTTCCTTGAAAGGTGTTGTGATGATATAATTTTGTTCTCCCGTGAGTTATGGGATATTATCCATTTGGGCCTCGTCGAGGGTTAAGCTACCTGTAACCTGTCTTAATAGGAATGATAGACTCCTCATACCAACAATGAATTCCTTCTTTACCACGAGCCCATTCGCAAAGAACCTCAAAGTGTTGATCTATGGGGAAAGTCTAGATCCCGCCAGGCATAACGGTCGGGAACCGGTGGCTGCAGCCGGGGCGGTACACTACCCTCATCCGGAGCCCCGAACATAGACTTGTAGTATCTGTTTATATAATATTTCAGCTCTTACTGTCCTTCGATCTGTCCCTCATCTCATTGGAGACTAAAAATACACTTTTATCTATGTCGCCCATTGGCGACCATGTGGAAATATTGTGGGTTGTTTAATTTCTCCCTCCAAGATAAACCGGGATTTGGATTTTTGGTACCACTTGATTTTATCTTCTCGCAAGAGGTGTGCTATCCACTCATTGAATTAAATTTTCATATCAATCTCATGTTCAGGCAGTGTGCGAGTCTCTGCCATTTGTTGAGGTCATCAATAATAGTGGCCAGGCTTTGCTTTTCTTTTTTGTATATGTCGGTGATGTGTTTCGTCCATCCATAAAGAATCGCCTTGTGACATGGATAATAAAATTCCATCTCTGTATCGGCATTCGACCATCGGTGGGCCTTTCCAAACATTCTTGATGATGTCTGCAAAGCCTTCCCGCTGTAACCATCCCAATTTGAATTTGAATGGGTGGCATGTGGTGGAGGATACTGGAGAGTTAGAATCAAGAATGATCGATGCATGGTCCACCAGTATCTCGACGTGCTCAAGGGCACACAAGGTTACCATAGGAAATTTTAGCTCACATTCGGCGTCCATGAGTACTCGATCGAGTTTTTTGTATGTTAGCATCCGACAATTATTAACCCATGTGAAATGCCGCCCTGACATACTAGCTTCTATAAGTTCATACTGTCGATCACACCGTTGAATAATAAAGGCCAATGTGTGTCAAAATGATCATCATTCTTCTCTTCGTAGCACCTCACGATATTAAAGCTCCCACCCTCTAAGCGTTGAATAATAAAGGCCAATGTGTGTTTTTCTCTTCCTAGTACCTTAGGATATTAACACCCTCATCCCCCCCCCCCACACACCCACACACACAGTGTTGAATAATAAAGGGCGATGTGTGTTAAAACAGTCATCATTCTTCTCTTCCTAGTACCCCTCAGGATATTAAAGGTCCCTCCCCCCTCCCTCTTTATAGTACCTCAGGATATTAAAGCCCCCCCCCCCCCCCCCCACCCACCCACACACACACAAATATGGAGTAAATTGCACAAAACCACCACTTTGAAGGCTAGGTTTGTGAAAAACACCACAGTACATTTTTTTTCAGAAAACACCACGTCTACGGTAATCTTTTTGCAAAAAACACAGATCGGCGGCTTTGCCTCGGTTAAGTGCGTTTATGACAGACGGGGCCCGTCAGTCAGGCTTACGTGGCACAAATTTCTCACACCGTTACATTAAATCGATTGCTAGACATGGGACCCGCTTGTCAGCGTCACACTCCTTTCTTCAACATTTTACAAACCAGCCCCTACAATTTCACAGGGACACCCTTCAATCAAAAACATAAAAGCAATCAGGTCCATGGATTTGGCCTGCGCAAGCACACGAGCAGAGCAGTACTACGCGGCCATGGGTCTCGTCACCGGCGAGGAGGAGCGCCATCGGGGTCTGGGGGAAGGAGTCTGCATCGCAGCAAGCCGTGGAGGCTTGGGGTGGCGGCTGGAGATCATCCACCGCGAGCTCCTTGGCCGGCCGACTGCAGCGGGACACGGAGATGGTCGTCGGCGGGCGGCGTGGCCACACCGGCGAGGCGGGAACAATTGGAGCTCCGGGATCAGGCGGTCGGTTGCCTCGTCGCAGTCGCGGCACACCATGCGTCGGAGGGAGCCGTGCGACGGAACGCCGGCCCGCCGTTGGGGTCGGAGGGAGTTGCAGCGCGGGCGGGGCGCGGCCGGTGACGAGGGACGCGCAGGTGATGCCGAGCAACGCGGCCGCGTTGTCCTGGTGCGGGATTCCTGCCCGAGTTGGAGCTGCTGCTGCGGTCGCCGGCCGGTGGCGTACGCAGATTGGGCGGCGGCGGCGCGATGCGTCTCTGGCACCAGGACCTCATACGGGGTCGTGAGGATAACAAGAGTAGGAGGCAGATTTTTTTTCCTTTTTTTCTTTGGATGACAGGTGGACCCCAGTAGGGCCCCACATGAGGATAACGTGATCAAACATCGCCGTTATATTTAAGAGGTTAAGTGGTGCCACGTCAGCCTGACTGGCGGGTCCCGTCTGTCATAAACGCACTTAACGGAGCCCGATCCGCTGATCAGCGTTTTTTCAAAAAAAATACCGTAGACGTGGTGTTTTTTGCAAAAAAATTGTATCGTAGTGTTTTTCACAAATCTAGCCTTCAAAATGGTGGTTTTGTGCAATTTACTCCACAAATATGCATGGGACGTGAGTTACCCGTTGCCAGATTGACCAATTCATGTAGGAAAGCATATTTATTCTCATCTTTGGTAGCCTTGTAAACTGCAACTAGGTTCCATATGAAATTGCCCGCTCTATTTCGTAACTGAAACTTTTATATGAAATTTATCAACCGAAAAAGCTCACAAGTCCATGGTCATCGTGGTGGAGTTGCAGAAACTAGCTTAGTTAGTATAATCTCTCGTTGGATTGGAGGATGACATTGTTAATTAATTTAATAGTTTAAAAGGACTGAAGTTAGCTTAGTTAGTATGTCTCTCTTGGCGCGCGCGCACACACACAAAAGCATATCATTTCTCTCAATATTTGGACCGGAGGAGGATAATGCCATTACTTTAAAAGATTGATATTGTTTTAGACGGCACATCCAACTAGACAAAAGTGGAGCGGGATTGATAAAGTAATAAGCATGACCTCAATGCTTGTGGTAACAACTAACATGAATGAATGGTGTTTTTTGGACCATGAGAGGCTCAGCACTGCCCTCTGCTACAGGCACATCAGGATGGCGTGCTTTCTCACACTGCCAACAGTGCTGAGCCTCTCATGGTCCAAAAAGTTTAAGGCTACAAAGTACTGGAGTATTTAAGATCGCCGTGATTCTTCGTTGTCTGAACTGAGGCGGCACCGAAGGCACAGTAGCAAACATAGCCCAATCAGTTCGCACCCATGAGTTTTTTTTTTCTTCGGATATAATCCACATTCCACTCATATAAGTTGTCAACAAGTCAAAAAGGTGCCACTAGTTGAATTTCTCGCACCAATTAACCCAATTTTGTTTCTAGATATAATCCACTATCAACATTGTAGTGAAGTCGTGAACAAGTCAAAAAGGTGCCACTACTGATGCATGCTGTTATCCATGATACCGAGGACCACGCATGATATTAGCCATGATCATGTCGAGGGCCAAAGCACGCTACATACCACAGTTGCCACTAACTAGTGAAGAAGTAGGCATCGACCTCGTAATTCAGTGGCAAGTCATAATCACAAAGACATAAAAGGATCAAACTGCTCTTCCCAACTGGCAAGGTCAATGCTAATGTCAAGGTCGTGCATGGCAGCAGGTGGTAAAGCAGTTCCTTCCACCTACACCTCCCGTATGGAGGTGGCCATGGCTGTTAGAGCTGGCCGTCTATAGATGGCCGCCGGAGGAGAGGACACATACGACGGCTAATTGACGCGTGCCACACACGGGAGGCCTTCCAGTTGGGGGTTGACGGTGTCTTGAGGTCCAAATCGGGATCATATACTGTACTACTCCCTTCGTCCCATAATATAAGAGCGTTTTTGACACTACACTAGTGTCAAAAACGCTCTTATATTATGGGACGGAGGGAATATATGATAGTGCTGGAAGTACTTGTGCAAGTGGTTGAGACTGTCGGAGTTCTCAGCGATAAAATTGGTAACGCAGACTTGCATTCCAACAAACAGAGTATGTGTACTGTTGACACTGAAGGAGTGTACACAGTGGCTTCGAACTCGGGTGGACACTAATTTAGTTCTAGCATAGGGGAGTTCTTTTTTCTTTTTGAGGGAAGCATAGGGGAGTTCTGAATTTATATAGCCAACCGCATATGGAGAACTATCGGAGCTCTAAGATTGACTGTCGTTTTGGAAAAGAAAATATACAGTGATCTGCTCTAGTTTTTTTTAATTGATCTGCTCTAGTTTTTAGCATTACACTAATGTAGTGCATCCCCTTGCTGCACTATACTGGTCTAGCTAAAGTGCGCTTCCCTAGCTGAAGTTTGAAGAGCAAACCATTGTTTCTCGTTTTTGTTACAATCAATTGTCATAGGTTTATTAAAAAAATGAGACCAACCCAAGGGTAACCCTCGTTGTTTTTTTATAGGAGAAACTCCGCGAGCACCGTGCGTCCGAGTCGGGACTCGAACTCGGGTGGGTTGGCAGCTACCCCATCTGCCTAGTCAATGGGTCGACGCCCCGTCCTCCCTGTCGTAGGTTTATCATAGTGGACTTTTGATTTATTGTTTATACAGAGAGCTACAGAAGTTTGAAGAATACTTTTCTGTACTTCCAGGCTACCGGACGGACGAGTTTGTGTATTTCTCGGTGTGTGGATATAAAGCAGCTAGTCTTAATAATTTACAGTCACATATGTGTACAACTCGGTTTACTCAAACAAAATAAAAAAACATGAATTTACAGCTTGACGAAAATTCTCAATAAATCAGCTAGTCTTAAATTTCAGAAACAAAGGGCTGTAAATAGTTGTCCAACTGAAGATAAGTTGGTTCTTCTCCACTACACATTTCTTTTTCTTTTCTTTTTTGCTGGGGTCCACCACACATTTCATCCTTATAATCTCAATATCCTGCTTCTGCTTGGTTGTGTATCCATCCAAATCTGCTCCTCCTCCTCCTGCTGCTGCTACACCCCCGAAGAACAAAATTAGCAGGTACAACAGCGGCTGCTCCTCCTGCTGCTTGCTCCACTCAACACGAGGAGATCTAGAGGAGTCGATGACTGGCAGTGCCGTCTTTAACCGGAAGCACTGTGCCACATTGGATAAAAAGAAGACACCAACAGCAGGATATATCAAAAGGTATGTGATTCATATCTCATCTGGTTGCTCTTTCGCATTTGTCTAGGAAAAACTCTGTTCGGGTGATCCAACGTGCAATTTGTATTTGTACATACCAATATTTTGGATGTTGTAGAGTATGCACAGTTACGAAAAACATATGTTGTGCCATTGATCACCAACCCGGAGCTGGCAGATCTAGTATTACCAAGGATACACAAGTGTAATATATAGTTCAAACAAAAGAGACAACTTAAAGTTAGAACTCACGGTAGGTATTTTTAAAAGAAATAGAACCTGTTTAAGTACTATAAAAACCAAAATATGTTTTAGACCCCATCGAAAGGAGGTTTTCAGAGAGAGGGGACTGGCACATATACACAACTTTTATGCTTGAGGTAACACAAAATCACAAGTCCTAGGGTTTTAATTGATACCCACAAGGACAAGTTGTAAACAAAAAACACATAAGTTCTCTGATTAGTCACTTAATGTGAAATATGACGTGTAGGTTCCACATCTCGGTGACTAGAGGGACAGCCTGGCTTGAGTCAAGGCCAGGCTCTGCTGAGCTCTTTTTCTCAACCAAATCTTATAAAAGGTGTTTCTTTACTACTTAGTACTAGATTTGTGGGTATCAGTTAAAATCCTAGGACTCGTGGTTGTGTTGCCTCGGTCTTAAAGGTTGTCTATTGTGCAATTTCATCATTTATAAAATAAAAATGGAAAAGGTAGAGACAAAAATAATGGAGTTGAAAATATATTAAACAATAGCAGAAGAGGGAGGTTAGTAATAAATTGATCAGAATTACTCAAACCTTACATTATTTCTCTGATTTCCAGTGTTTTCGATGATCCGTGTTCTTCTATTGCTTCTCTTGCCATATGTACCCCAATGGGCATCAGTGAGAGCATTCAACAATAAGACTGATGTGGATTCCTTGCTAGTGTTCAAGGCAAGCATTGCCAACCACCATGGTGTCCTAGCTGCATGGAACACAAGTACTGACTTCTGCCGGTGGCCAGGGATCGGTTGCAGCCTTAAGCACAAGCACAGGGTCACAGTGCTTAACCTCTCTTCAGAGGGCCTTGGTGGGACGATCGCACCTTCCATTGGAAACCTCTCCTTCCTGAGAATTATAGACCTCAGATGGAACAACTTGCAAGGTGAAATCCCTTCAGAAATTGGTCTTCTGCCTCGCCTACGACATCTTCATTTGTCAAACAACTCACTTCATGGAGATGTAAACGCTAGATTGAATAATTGCACCAGCCTTGAAGTAATAAACATTGACTCAAACCGTTTAACTGGAGAAATCCCTGCTTGGCTCGGAGACTTGTCAAGTCTCAAGGTCATAGACCTGAGCACAAACAACTTCACTGGAATCATCCCGTCATCACTTAGCAATCTCACAGCAGCGATAACTATCTATTTCAACACAAACCAACTCACGGGGGCCATCCCTGAGGGCCTTTGCAGGGTCGGTAGCCTTCTCTGGCTAGACCTGGCAGATAATCACCTCTCAGGCACCATACCTACAGCGCTCTTCAACCTTTCCTCTCTAAAAGAGTTCAGTGTGGAAGCAAACGATTTAGGCGGTAAACTACCCTCAGACTTTGGGGATCACCTCCCAAATGTAGAGTACCTACTCCTCGGCGGCAACCACTTTATAGGGAACCTTCCAGCATCTCTTGTCAACTCAACTGAGATATATGTACTAGATGTCCCCTACAACAACTTCACCGGAAGATTGCCTCCTGAGGTTGGAAGGCT
Organism: Triticum aestivum; assembly: GCF_018294505.1. Lineage (NCBI taxonomy): Eukaryota > Viridiplantae > Streptophyta > Magnoliopsida > Poales > Poaceae > Triticum > Triticum aestivum. The sequence goes on from NC_057811.1 coordinate 477,859,186, forward strand.
CTGCCCAGACTTGCTCAGTCTTGGAGCAAATCAGTTCATGGCAGCAACAGTGCAGGACTGGGAGTTCATGACATTGTTGACAAACTGCACACGCCTCCGTGTCTTGAACCTCCAATTCAACATGCTAGGTGGCGTGCTCCCTAGCTCAGTTGCCAACCTATCATCACAGCTCCAAGGGCTATATGTTGGAGCCAACGAGATTTCTGGAAAGATACCATTTGGCATAGGCAATCTTCTTGGGCTAAATCGATTGCAGCTATCTGGTAATCAATTTACTGGTGCCTTGCCTGACACCATAGGGAGGCTAAATTGGCTACAATCCCTGGAGTTGGAAGACAACCTACTGACAGGATTCATGCCATCCTCGCTTGGAAACTTGACACAGCTACTACAAGTGTACACAGGTAATAACACATTTGAGGGGCCTCTTCCAGCAAGCCTTGGGAGCCTACAAGAGCTAACTGCAGCAAACTTTGCGAACAACAAGTTCACAGGTCCATTGCCTACAGGGATCTTTAACTTGTCGTCCCTATCAGACACCCTGGATTTGTCAGGAAATTACTTTGTTGGTCCTCTTCCACCTGAAGTAGGCAGCCTGGCAAAGCTTGCACACCTCTACTTATCACGGAACAACTTATCAGGGCCTCTACCAAATGCACTCAGCAACTGCCAAAGCTTGACAGAACTCATGCTGGATGATAACACCTTTGATGGTAGCATTCCCTCATCTATCAGCAACATGCGAGGCCTGATGCTGCTAAATCTTACAAAGAACACACTTTCAGGTTTGATTCCTCAGGATTTAGGGCTAATGGATGGCCTTGAAGAGTTATACCTAGCACACAACAACTTGTCTGGTCATATCCCAGAGAGCTTGGAAAATGTGTCATCATTGTACCAGTTAGACCTGTCCTTCAACCATTTGGATGGCAAAGTTCCATCACGGGGTGTATTCAGTAATGCATCTGGGTTTTCGTTTGATGGGAATTTGGGGCTTTGTGGTGGTATATCAGAGTTACATTTGCCTCCATGCCAGCCCGAATCTGTTGGACATGGATTGAGCAAACGCCATTTGACTATCACCCTAGTTATCGCAATTGTTGGCACAATTATGGGTTTGAGTTTGATGCTCGTTTCCTTCACAATGAGAAAGAAATCAAAAGCTCGGCCTGCAACCACAGGAGGATTCCAGTTGATGGATGACAGTTATCCCAGAGTTACTTATGCTGAATTGGAACAAGGAACAAGTGGCTTTGTAGCAGAGAATTTGATTGGCAGAGGAAGGTACGGATCGGTGTATAAGTGTTGTTTGCTGCTCAAAAATATGATGACCACAGTAGCTATAAAGGTTTTTGATCTTCAACAGTCTGGCTCTTCCAGAAGTTTCCTAGCTGAGTGTGAGGCACTTAGTAAGATCCGCCATCGTAATTTGATCAGTCTTATAACTTGTTGTTCAAGCTCTGACCCGAACCAAAACGACTTCAAAGCAATTGTGTTCGAGTTCATGCCTAATGGGAGCCTAGATAGGTGGTTACACATGGATGCACATGCATCGCACCAACTCCAAGGCTTGACATTGACGCAGAGACTAAATATTGCAGTCGATATTGCTGATGCACTAGATTATTTGCACAACAACTGTGAACCACCAATAATTCATTGTGACTTGAAGCCAAGCAACATTCTTCTCAATGAGGATTTAGTTGCTCATGTTGGGGACTTTGGCCTTGCAAAGATTCTTTCTGAACCAGCAGCTGAGCAACTGATAAATTCAAAGAGCACAGTTGGAATAAGAGGAACAATTGGATACGTCGCTCCAGGTAGCTCAACGTTTCTCTAACATTACATACTGCACAATATTAATTTGCATGTAAACCACTAATTCTTGTCTATGCAATCTAGAATATGGCGAAGGTGGTCATGTTTCTTCATCTGGAGATGTATTGTCATCCTCGAGTTGTTTACAGGCATGGCACCTACTCATGACATGTTCAGAGATGGGTTGACCCTGCAGAAGCATGCCGAGAATGCATTTCCAGGGATGCTAATGCAGATTACTGATCCAGTCCTGCTGGCCACTTATGTCTCCAATGCTAATAGTTTGCAGGGTGGAAGCAATACAGTGGAACATGGCAACAACGCCATATCATCTGTCATGAAGGTTGCGCTATCATGCAGCAAGCATTCACCGACAGAGAGAATGTGCATCAAAGATGCTGCTACAGCAATTCACAGGATAAGGGATAGCTATGTTAAAATACGGCAAAATGAGGAAGTTGGTGCAGCTAATGCAAGGCATTTTGCTGAAACTTCCAGACCAATCCCCTGAAGTGGCATCACACAGTCACGCTTAATTAATTGGATTTGCAGTAGTTATAGTTTGCACTCCACGCTTGTTTTTGATATGTTAGTTTCTGGCTGGCTTGTTTATCTGTTCTTTTAAGCTTGTCTGTCACTCTGCCTGTCTATAATGGTTCTTGTGGTTTGTATGTGCCCAGGCTGGATATCTACATTGTTAACTTGTAATCTCATTTGCATCGGCTACCGTTTGTACTGTCTCTGCTATAGTGAATACCCTTTCATCTAAAAGAAAGTTATATCTGCATGACAAATGCACTAAGCTAGCCAATAGTATGCTCAATAATAAAGGATAAATCTATACTTTGTATCGAGGAATTTAAGGGGCCATTATATGATGGGAGATTTGTATAAATGAAGGGCAGAAACAAGTTGAATATGCATATCTTACTTCTTTCTACTAGAAAAAAGGAAACTCTTTTAGATGGAGAAAGGATATCCGGTACTCACCATACTCGGGGTTTGTTACACCACCATGGGAGAGCCAAGTCTTGTCTTCTATCTGTCCTGTTTTCTCCTGCTTTTTGGGTGGGGAACATAAAGGCAGTGCTGAGTAGACAACGAGATAATAACAACACGATTTAGAAAAAGGAAACCAAACATCACTGAATAATGATAGTCATAACAAAATGTCATCAAGTATATGTTATCTAGGAATTATATAAAATGCAGTTCGCCTTTTGCCCAAAGCTTTGCCCCTCTTCTTCTTCCTCCTCCAGCTCTACAAAATATGACAGTCAAAATCAAACATCAAGACCAGACACCAAAATACTACTGTTATTTGTGTGTGTTCCAACAAGGACGATTTTTTGGTAGGCGCTCACATTCAACTCGACACGAGTCGATTCAGTCAGACACGTTATGTACTCCCTGGATTAATCTCTGAAAACTACTGTATGCATTAATTCATAGGGATTTGCACAATCAAAGTATTCCTGGTAAAAGAGGGATGTGCGTGCCTTTACAGAGTTACTATATGTGGATTCAGAGGGAAGCAAAACAATCCTGGGAACACTGACGGACCTGATTAACCGTGCAGAAGGACTGGAGACCGCAGGCTGAAGATCCCCCGGCGGGCGGATGCGGCGTTGCTGGAGGGGAGCAGTAGGGGAGGCAAGGGACTGGGGATGAGGTCGCAGGAGAAAGCTGCTGACGTTGTGGGTGGTTGACTGGTCGGAGAGAAGCAGGGGAGTGAAGGGCGGAGCGCATGGCAGCGTGGTTCCGGTCGAGTTCACCGCCGGCGGCGGACTACTGTGATTTTTTCTTTTCTTTTAGGAGTCCTTGCGTCATGGTGTCATGTGGCTCGTGGGCTCTTTATGTGCCGTTTCTCTTTTTCTGGCCTTTTTGCTCTTCCCTGCTGGTTAAACTTGTTTGGCCCACAATGTTTCACGGGCTGGGTTGCAAGGCAGGACGCATGGATGTGTGTTTGCTTTCTTTCAATTTTTCTCTGTTTCTTTTTCTCTCTTGCGCACTCTCTCACTGTGTGCAACGATACAAAATCTGCCAAAAGTATTGAGCCCGGTTCAGGTATTAGCATCTTGTGTCAGGTGTATTTTTTCTATAATTATATTGCTTACTCCATATCTTATATGGCAAAAGATGGCACTAATCAGGACGCAAGATTCAATGGTGAATGTTTCAACGGTACACAATTTTGCCTTTGGAGTTTTCTTCTTTCCGAGGAAACTTGCCTAAAACTGAAGGCTGCCTTGGAGAGGTCAACTGGGACCCATCCCAATAACCATCCCACGTTTCAGCTTATGTAATTAGCTAGGCTTCAGGTACCGGTTCCTCCGATGGTTCCCTCCATCTCTTGACGACATGTGTGTTCTCCTGTAAATTTTCCTCCAGTTTTCTTTCTTAGTAGCACCCTATGACCTGCCGGAATTAAGGTAGCTACTAAGTCATGATAAGCTACAACATCTACTAAATTTTCCATTCATGGATGATTGCAAATTGTGGCCTATGTTGACAGAAACACAATGGAATAATTTATACATTGCCATGGTTAAGAACAAGCGCTCTGCACTTGCGCTGGTTCAGTTTCGACAGTAGTAGCTTCAGTCTGAATATTGTCCTGCGGTGGCTCTGGTTCAGCTTCGACCGTTTGCTACAGCTTACGTTGTTCTGCTTCTGCACATTTGGCCATGGCACGAGCTCGACGCTTCTCCCAATGATGCTGCATTCGGGGCGTGATAGTAAGGAGACGAGAAAGAGAGAGCGAGTTTGATGCACTAATAGGAAAGCCGATGCTGCGGGCCCGCACTTGAAACACCTGCTACGCGGCAAAAACCCATTAGCTCTGACGACAACAAGTTCAGATACATACAAGCAACAACAAGATCACAGGAACACCTTCAGCTACTAGCCATTGACCGGAATGCCACAACAGCATCAACTACGACTAGGCAGACGGAGAGGTGTCCAGAGCCCCTATTTGAGTGTGTGCCAGCTCCAAGGCATTCCGCAGGCGCAGCAGCAGCGAGTAAATACAAACTAGACGATCCAATCCAAGAAACCAAATGCCCAATCAAGAATGGTTGCTTCATCTATTGGCCGAGCAAAACAGCGATGTAAGAGACATGATTATCATGATCATATGGAGAATATGGAATCTACGTAATGACTTGGTTCATGGTAAGGACATTCCTCCTACGTACGGAAGTGTCTAGGACCTTTTTGAGCAGCTACCTCAATTCAATACGAGACGTGAAGCATCTGAGTACTGAACAAATAATTAAAGACAAATATTCCGTCGCTGATTCCCTTCCGATGACTGCTGTCCGACCGCGTCCACCTGATCCACCTTGGGTACCGCCACCTTGGGTTGGTTGGCCCTGTCAGTGGATGGCTCTTTCTCGCCGGATGACGGTACAACCGGTCCTCAGGAAGTGTACAGGTGAAGTTACTTTTGCTGCATGCCGTTTGCTGTTCTGCAATGATGCACTTGAAGCGGAGATACAGGCCATCCGGGAAGGGATGTCTAGTCCTCCAATGGTCTAATTTTCCGGTTATGGTGCAGTCGGACTCTATGGAAGCTCTTTCATCCTTGTCTAATGCATCCCTGGCCAAGTCGCCTAATGGCCACCTGGTCCATGAAATCATGTCGTTCCTTCTAGAGCGGAAGTTTATTTCGGTTAAGATAACTCGTTCTCAAAATAGGGTATCACATTGTCTAGCTAATTATGCTCATACGGCTCGTAGTACCGCTTGTTGGTTACATATTCATGATCTTGTATTAGCTGACTGTAATCCTGTTGCTATGGAATAAACTTAGTTTTACCCTCGCAAAAAAAAGTCAAGCTTTATAAAGTTTGACAAAGTTTAGAGACAAAAATATTAACATATACAATAACAAATCAATACCATTAGATTCATTATTAAATGTACTTTTACACCATATAGATTTGTTATGATAAACGTTTATATTACTTTCCCTAAACTTGGTCAAACTTTGCAAAGTTTGACTTTAGTCAAATCTAATATGCAGACTAAATAAAAACGGAGAAAGTACTATTTTAACCTGTTAATTTTAACAAATAAGAAAATTATCTTTGAAGTTGCAAGTGTTAATAGTCAAGTGGGATGCAGAATATATGCGCTCTCGAAAAGTGAAGTGTAATAAACTATTTTTTGTGCATCCAACAACAGCTACCCAACGTGAAAACGCCCCATGTCATAAGCGCACGCCGAGCGCTTCCTAGCCAACCGCCGCCTCCAAAAAGCTAGGGTTCTCTGCCTTTCGCCGGCACCGGCGCCGGTCCGTCCCGTCTCTGGTGTCCTTAGGTCCATGGAGACGGAGTGAACCTCGGCCCTTGCCGGTGAGAGGGCTTCGTTTTTAAATATTTTTTCGAGCTTTGTTATGGTTTGTGTCCTGCTCAGGAAGGCGAGACGACGGTTGCTCTCTGAAGATGGAATAAAGGTCTCCACACCTAGCCCCCGTTTCGGTGATGTGTTAGCATCATCGGTGGGCGTGTGAAGGTGTGTCTCCGACAGATCTATCTTTGGTGGATTTGCTCGGATCTGTTCGTCGTTCGTCTTCGTTCGTGTGTCTTCACGTTGGGTCCTTTTGATCTACACTCTTCATCCGCGGCGGTTGCTATTCTGGTGCGTTGGTTCTATGGGGCCTTAGCACGACGACTTCCCGACTGTTTAGTACAACAACGTTTGCCCGGCTCCGGCAAGGGAGGGGCGATGACAGCGGCGCGTCTTGGGCTCGCTTCAGTGCTTGTAGTCGTCGCTAGGTGGTCTACGGATCTTGATGTAATTTTTATTATTTCTAGTGTTCGTTGTACTATCATGATTGAAGACGAATAGATTGGAAGTTTTTCCTGGAAAAAAAGATGGTGTAGTAAAGATTGTTATGCATGCTTTCGGAGCCGAGATGTGAATAACCAGTTTGCACTTCAAAGTGGTAGTGGTACTCTTCGTAGATATGATATTTGCCAAGTTGGGCGCCACTGCCGAGTTCAATTATCAGCATACTCGACAGCCACATCACACTGCTGAGTTCTTGATAAATTGACCTCGGCGGATACGTTTTGGGCTCCTCTTTCTTTCTGGCTCTCCCACGCCGTCGGCACCACTCACTCGGTCATCCGTATTAAAAACTCTGCACAGCCAGAAACCAGCTAGGGAGTCAGAGAGGGGAGAGTTCGGCGACGGGCAAGGTCAGCGGCTACCGGCTTGTTGTTCATCGCCACAAGGAATCGTAGGAAACTTACAGAGAAGCTGAGGCGACCGGGCTGAGGGACCAGATCAGTAGTTCGTAAGCGTCGGCCGATCGCCTTCGAGCTCCAGCGCGCGGCTCAGATCTTTCCGGCAGCTTCGTGGCCTCTCTCCGGTGAGGTTTCATTCTGAATCCTCTAGCTTGGGATCCAGAGGCGGATTTGGAAGGAGAAGTTGATTCTGCTTCAGCGTCTCAGCCAATAATTTTTTGCTATGAGCTTGTGAATTGTGATGTGATCTGCATTCTTAAATTGCGTCCTCCTTCACGCGGGTGTGGATTTAGTTTTTGCCCTCCTTTTATTATTTTCTACTAGCTGCGTGGGGAATAATCTGTCAAGCCTTGATGCCTTTGTAATTTGCAAATTGATTACTCATCCAATTAGCTCGCTTGGTAGAGTCAACTAAATTATTTTCAAATGCTCCGCTCGGTTTAGATCTAGATGTTTCATCTCTAACGGAAGTCTTCTCTCCAGCGGTCCAGCCTTACTTTCATTCCTTCAGAAACTGCGGGGAGGGCCTGAAACTAGCAGTCACCGCGCAGCAGGGCTTGCTCGAAGCTTCTCCAGGTAATGACCATCATGTACTTCACGATTATATATGTAGGTTTGGAGTTGCTGCAATTAGGCAAATTATCAGTTTGACCAATTTTGGTATATACTTTAGGATGTGATCAGTTGATGAACCTCATGAACCTGCAGGCCAGGGATAGAGCCATTCAAGTATCTGGGGTAATCCAGATGCTGTAGAAATCCTGGCAAATTACTTGAAGCACGCAGAACCCGAATCAACGTAAGAGTATTCTCTCATCACCTGCATCCTATTTTAATTATCAGATCTAAATTTGAACCACACTCCAGATTTCCAGTTTAGCTGCCTTTGATTAGTTTCTTGTGGAAACTTGTTGCAGTTTGTTCCAAGCACTTTGTGTTTCCCTCTCCTGCTCCGATTTTCAGACGAGGTAAAAATTGGCGACACTGCTAGGGGAATGTTAAGAGTTCGGAGTTCCTACTATCCACATCCGACCTCCCTTCAGTTCGTCAGTAAAAAACATCAAAGTAAGAAGAGAGTGCTCAGAGTCAGAGGTGATGCCATTTCGGCGCTACTAGCTGCAGCATGGGTTGACAACTTTAGTGAACTTCCTTTTTTCAGCCGTCCCTCGCTTCTGTCTGAAATACAACAACATCGCCTAAGGAAGTTTATCGAGCCTGGAGCCCCAGTGATCATGGAGCAGGTTCTGGTAAGCGTAGCCACGGGGGCACTGAGACCCGTTTTGGGGAAGCTAGCCACTCTACTCAGTGAGGAGTACAAGCTGGTCAAAGGGGGTGCGTGGCAAGATCATGTTTCTTCGGGCCGAGCTAGAGGCAATGCACGCCTTCCTCTTGAAGATGTCCCAGGTGGAGGAGCCCGACGAGCAAGCCAAGTGCTGGATGAAGGAGGTGCGCGAGCTGTCCTATGACATTCACAACAGCATCGACGACTTCATGCTTCGTGTGGATGATAAATCTGCCAAGCCCAAAGGTGTCAAGGGCTTTATAAACAGGTCCATGAACCTGCTGACAGAGACCAAGACACGCCATCGAATAGGCAAAGAGATCAGGAGCCTCGAGACCCAAGTCAAGGAGGTGGCTGAGCGGCGTGCAAGGTACAAAATCAATGACAACATCTCCAAGGCAACCAATGTAACCGTAGACCCTCGAGTCTGCTCTTTAAACAGGGATTTATCTGAGCTTGTGGGCTTTGATGAACCAGCCACGGAGCTACTCAAGCTATTGAATGTGGGGGAGGAGCTCAAGCAGCCATTGAAGGTGGTCTCTATCGTGGGAGTCGGAGGGTTGGGCAAGACGACCCTCGCTCGTCATGTTTATGATAAATATGGAAGTCGTTTCAGGTATCGGGCTTTTGTGTCAGTCTCCCGAAATCCTAATATGGTGACGCTTCTCAGGGCCATTCTCATCCAAGTGGGTTATAACAAAACCTTGCCAGAGGAAGCACAATTAATATCTGGTTGAGACCATCTACAATTTCCTCAAAGATAAGAGGTATGCCACTTTGACCGACATACTGTACAAACCAACCTCTCAATTTTTCCTGCATTTCTTTTGTTAGGAGCATCTCCAGCTGTGCTCCCACTACAACTTGGTAGTGGGGTTGAGCTGCATGACATTTTTTCCTAATTTTTTTGACATTTTTGGGTGGCAAAGCATAATATAGTATTTGTTCACAAATGTAAGTTCTTTTAACTTTTTTCTAAACTGAATGTATATAGACGCGTTTTAGTGTGTTTGTTCCGTACATAGTCCGTATTAATATATCCAAAACATCTTATATTTGTGAACGGAGGGAGTAGTTTGGAAGGTGGTATCCTTTCTTTGGCTCCCTATTTCACTTTTTATGATGCTATAGCATACTAATAACTTCCAAAAATCATGTGGCAGGTATTTCATCGTGGTAGATGATGTGTGGGATATACCTTCATGGGATATTGTTAAGTCTGTTTTTTCCAGAAGTAGTTGTGGCAGCAAAATAATCACGACAACACGTCTAAATGAAGTAGCCAAATCATGTTGCTTCTCATAGGGAGGTCGTGTTTATAACTTAAGGCCTCTCAGCACTGTATACTCAGAAAAGTTGTTTCTGCAGAGAATATTTGGTTTCGAAAAGCAATGTTCAGCACACCTGAAACGAGTTTCTGATATAATATTACACAAATGTAGTGGTTTGCCTTTGGCAATTATTACTATATCAGGTTTACTGGCTAACACACCGGAAAATCAATAGGTGAATGTGAAAAATTCTATTGGCCGTGGACTTGGAAGCAATCCTGGTGTTGAAAGAATGATGAGGATAATATCATTTAGTTACTTTGATCTCAGTCCTTGCCTGAAGTCTTGCCTATTATATCTGAATGTTTTCCCGGAAGATTTTAAGATTGATAAGGAAGATTTAATAATGAGATGGATTGCAGAGGGATTCACTCCTGAGGAGGATGGGCATACCCTATATGAACTAGGAGAGAGGTGTTTTAATGAGCTCATCAATAGGAGCCTAATCCAACCAGGGGAGCTCGATGACTTGTGTGCTGAAGTGACAAATTGTCGAGTACACGACATAATTCTTGATTTTGTCATATCTAAGTCTAAGGAAGAGAACTTTGTTACTTTGCTTGGTGTATCCGGTGTAAATCATGATCGAGAAAACAAGGCCCGTCGATTGTCTCTACAGAGTGGCAGTGAAATTCCAAATGATCTTGATTTATGTAATGCCTGGTCACTTGCCGTTTTTGGGCGTTCTATCAATATCCCTGCTTGGAAGAAGTTTAAGAACTTGCGTGCTTTGAGCTTTGAAATGTGTAATGAACTAGAAAATCATCATGTTGTGGGCATAGACAATTTGTTCCACCTGAAGCACCTGAGGTTTAAAGGTGCAAAACTGAAAAAATTCCCTGATGAAATTGCCAAGCTACAGTCCTTAGAGACACTTGAAATAGTTGGAGCCAGTTCAAGACTTGAAATTCCATCGACCATTTGTCAGCTTAAGAAATTGACCCATCTTGTTGTTTGTTACTATATTATACTGCCGGATGAAATTGGAGGCATGCAAGCACTGCAAGTGCTGGAAGGTATTAATGTCTTCAATCACTCAGTTAATTTTTGTCGTCAACTTGGTAACCTATCAAACCTGAGGAAGTTGGCAATAGAACTTTGCGGTAACTATTCTGTGCGTGAAGAGAAGATTATACAGATGTTGTTTTCCATTTGCAAGTTAGGCAACGCAAACCTTTATTGTGTTTGTGTCTCGGGCAATTATAAGTTGGACCCCGACCTTGAGAGGTATGAGGTCGATGGCTGCAATGTCAATGATGCAGATGAGATATATGATGGCTACAATATAGATGATTCCTTAGATGAATCATGGTTCTCTGCACTACGTGGCTTCCGGGAACTTGTCATCATGGACAATTTTGTACCCTGGAGGATTCCAAGATCGATGAAGTCACTCATCAACATGCAGAAATTATGCCTCAATGTGTCCATAGTTCTGCACGAGGACATGGTGATCCTGGGAGGCCTACCTGCACTCCGCATTCTCTCCCTGGGTGCAGAGGGTTGCGTGACGGGTGCAAAAACTGAAGGGCTGCTTAAAATCAGTCAAAGCCTTGGATTTCCTTCCTTGATTAATTTTACAATTGGTGAACGGAACTGTGTGATGGGGTTGATCTTTGAAGCTGGATGCATGCCAAGGCTGGAAAAGCTTGTGCTATGTTTTCTCATGCTTCTGACAAGCGATGACTTTGATTTCGGCATCGAACACCTCCGCAACCTGAAATTCATCCGATGTCATTACTGGAAGAAGGAACTAAAGGCTGCCTTGGAGAGGTCAATTGCGACCCATCCCAACCATCCAACGTTTCAATTTAAGTGAGTGCTAGGCTTCAGCATCCGGTGGTTTCTTCCGTAAAACTTTCCTCCAGTTTTCTTTCTTAGCAGCAACCTATGACCTGCCATTCATGAATAAGGTACAACATCTACTAGATTTGCCATTCATGAATAACTGCAAATTGTGGCATATGTTAACAACAACACAACGGAATGCTTTATACATTGGCAGGGTTAAGAAAAAATTGGCATGGTTATCCTAGATAGCAATTTATATGGAAATTGGCAAGCCTTACTTTCATCACCATAAGTTGATGAATCATTTAGAGATTGTTTTTGCTAATATAGGATTTGCAATCCACGGCTCTGCAGGGGATGATGAGAGCCGGAGTGGCGCAGCTGATGAAACAGGCAACGAAACTCTGCTTTCAATTATCTCTTTGCGATGGGGCTGGATGGAGGGGATGATGGAGCTGGAGCAGCTAACTAGCTGTTGTATCTTGTCATTTTGCCATTTTCATTCATTTTCTTGGCCTGCTGCGTCAGATGTAGTATATTACCTTGAAGTCTGGGCACATTTGCTACTCTGTCAGAGTCTCGCCAGGTTTTTTCGCCTCATAGGATGTTTGTCGACCCGACAACATTTCAGTGGGTTTTTCCTGGGATTAGTGGAGGCTTCTGATTTATTTTTTCTGTGTTTTCTGCATGTATGATATTGTCTCCGTTAACAGAAATAATGGAAACGGGTGACCCCCAGTTTCAAAGAAAAAGGATATTTCTCTTGTTCAGGTATTTGAAAATGATGAAGTTCTTGTAAGACCAAATTTGTCCAAGATATTAATATGTAGAGCACCACGGTTTGTGTTCTCTTGAACCGGGATGTGTAATGAACTAGAAAATCATTTGAGGTTTAAACGTGCAAAACTGAAAATGTCCCCTGATGAAACTGCAAAACTAAAAATATTCCCTGTCAAAATGGGAGGTGGTACCAGGTTCTCTTTTCCTTGAGCACTGGGCTAGCACTCTTTTCCCATTTGGCGATGAGTTCTCGAAACGGATTTTTTTTTCTTTTTAGAAGGAAACGAATAAATTATAACAAGCAATTGTTGCACTGGGCCACCACTTCTTTGCAGAACCCGCTTGTGTAATTTTCACAGCGCAGTCGCTTTCCCCCCTGAACCGGGCTTGCCCCCTTTCCGAAACCACAGGAAATATTCAGTTCATACAGAACGTAAGTGTTATGATCCTACTAGCAGCAGAAACAGGAATCTTCGATTTTCTCTCGCTCAAGTGGTTTGATTCAATCCAGCAATGCGATTACAGAGAGATCCAGCACTCAGGTCCCAAAAAATGTTCCATCGGATGCCAAAATCATCCCCATTGCAACATAGGACCCAGTCATCTTTGGAGTACTTCATGGGCGGGGCTGGGGGTCGAGCTGACTTGCGGGGCCCACCAGCCAGATCATCGATAGCAGCTTCAGTCTGAACGTTGCTCTGCACTTGCGCTGGTTCAGTTTCGGCAGTAGTAGCTTCAGTCTGAATATTGTCCTGCAGTTGCGCTGGTTCAGCTTCGACCGTTTGCTTCAGCTTACGTTGTTCTGCTTCTGCACGTCTGGCCTTGGGATGAGCTCGACGCTTCTCCCAACTACGCTGCATTCGGGGCGTGACAGTAAGGAGACAAGAAAGAGAGAGCGAGTTCGATGCACTAATAGGAAACCCGCTGCTATGTGCCCGCACTTGAAACACCTGCTACTGAGCAAAAACACATTAGCACTGACGACTACAAGTTCAGATAGACACAAGCAATAACCAGATTACAGGAACACCATCAGCTACTACCATCAACTGGAATGCCACAACAACATCAGCTACTTGTCTGGAAGCACCCATTTGAGTGTGTGCCAGCTCCCAGGCATTCTGCAGAAGCAGAAGCACCAGCAGCGAATACATACATGCAGAAGCACCAGCAGCGAATACATACAAACTAGACGATCCAATCCAACGAGACCGAATGTCCAATCAAGGGTGGAGAGATTAATCTGTTCGTCAATAGACTGGACGATCGCCGTAACTCTTCGGTGTGAAGAGAGGCTACATTTCAGGACAACCAGCGAAAATGATAAACTCATTTCGAAGCCAGCATGACAACACAGCCCAATCAACTGGAACTCTTAAGCTTTTTTTTTTTTCTAGAAATTTCTGAATTTGACTTAGTCTTTTACCCAGTCAAGGCGGGTGTCTATACTTGCTGTCATTGTCTGGTACACTAATGAGGCGACGAACAGCTAGAGAAGACAATAGGGCATCATTTTCTAAAAGACTAGTCAATCCATAATAATTGTAAAATTCCAAAAAGAAGTAAGAGAAAACAAGATAGCACTTCCAGACTTATAGACTGCACGGGTATTATCCCGTATTTCCCGCAAAAAATTGGGTATTATCCCGTAGATATTATCGAGCATAAAAATGGTTGGCCTTCCTGACTCCTCTCATTTTATGTACCGAAGGCTGGTACATCAGTGGCGACATATGAAACCAATGGAGGGAGGAGCCTCGACGATATTTGGTTAAGAAACGAAATGTGAGGTAGTACCAGGTTCCCTCTCCTTTAAGAAACGTAATTTTCGCAACGCAGGCATGCATACAAGCTAGACGGCACAATCCGACGAAACTAAAATCCCGATCAAGACAAAAGAGATTAATCTGTTCGCTAATTCAGATTGTGGCAATTCTTCGATGCGGAGAGAGGCTGTATTTCAGGAGAACCAGTGAAAAATGATGACCTCATTTCAAAGTTAGCGTGACAACACAGTCCAATCAGATGGCACGCTTCAGCTTAACTTCTTTTTTTTCTAGAAATATTCTGAATTAATTTCATTGATCTTTTACCCAGTCTATACTTGCTGTCATTCTCGATACATTAAGGAGAAAACAACTAGGTAGAGAAGAAAATGGTGGCATCGTTTTCTAAAAGACTATTTGGTCCGTAATAATTGTAGAATGCCAAAAGCAAGGAAAGAGAAAACAAGATACTAGCACTTCCTGACTTATACACAGAAAGGGTATTATCCCGTAGATATTATGGAGCATACAAAATGCTTGGCCTTCCTGACTCCTCTCGTTTATAGTGCATACAAGATAATTACCGAAGGTAGGAGCTACATACCAGGCAACAGCGCAGGCAGGAATACGGGCTTCTCCTCAGAAATCAGAAGCAGCAAATCGAAAGGTGCGTCATACATACCTTGCTTCACATTTCTCTAGACGAGATTCAATGTTGCCACTTTTTGGGAGGGTTGTTGAACCTTGTATTTGCGGACATCAATTTTTTTGGATCTTATAGAACCCACAAACACCAAAATTGGATTGAGGTTCTGAAAAGATGAATTCAGAAAAATAATGGAAGAAGGTAGAGAGAAAAAAACAATGGAGTTGAACATATATTAAATGATACCAGTAGAGGATAGCCATAATAAATAAATTGATCAGGATATGTTTATTGGTTTTGGGTGTAGCATATGGAATACTTAAAGCTTACAATTTTCCTCTGATTCCCAGCACCTTCAATGTTTCCTGTTCTTCTGTTGCTTCTGTTGCCATATGTACTCCAAGCAGCATCACTGAGAGCATTCAGCAATAGGACTGATGTGGATTCCTTGCTGGCATTCAAGGCAAGCCTAAGAAATCAGCATGGTGTCCTAGCTGCATGGAACACAATGACTGACTACTGCCAGTGGCCAGGCGTCGGTTGCAGCCTTAAGCACAAGCACAGGGTCATAGTGCTTAACCTCTCTTCGGAGGGCCTTGGTGGCACAATCACACCTTCCATTGGGAACCTCTCCTTCTTGAGAATTCTAGACCTCAGCAAGAACAATTTGCAAGGTGAAATACCTTCCGCAATTGGTCATCTGTCTCGCCTACGAAAACTTGTTTTATCCAATAACTCACTTCATGGTGATATAAACGCTGGATTAAAGAATTGCACCAGACTTGAAAGAATCAACTTTCGCTCAAACCGTTTGACTGGAGAAATTCCTGCTTGGCTCGGAGACTTGTCAAGTCTCAAGGTCATAGGCCTGGCTGCAAACAACTTCACTGGAATCATCCCATCATCACTTACCAATCTCTCAGCATTGCAAATTATCTTTTTCCACACAAACAAACTCGAGGGTCCCATCCCTGAGGGCTTTGGCAGGCTCCATAGCCTTTTCTGGATAGACCTAGGAGAAAATCACCTCTCAGGCACCATCCCTACAGCCCTCTTCAACCTTTCTTCTCTAACAACGTTCAGCGTGGCAGCAAATGATTTGGGCGGTAAACTACCCTCAGACTTTGGGGATCACCTCCCAAATCTTGAGCACCTACTCCTCGGTGCTAACCACTTTACAGGAAACCTTCCAGCTTCTCTTGTCAATTCAACTGAGATATCTAAACTAGATGTCACCATCAACAACTTCACCGGAAAATTGCCTTCAGAGATTGGAATGCTCTGCCCAGACACCCTCAGCCTTGGAAGAAATCAGTTCATGGCGACTACTATGCAGGACTGGGAGTTTATGACGTTGTTGACAAACTGCACACGCCTCCGTATATTCAACCTACAATTGAACATGCTAGGTGGTGTGCTGCCTAGCTCAGTTGCCAACCTATCAGCACAACTCCAAGTATTATATATTGGTTACAATGGGATTTCTGGAAAGGTACCATTTGGCATAGGCAATCTTGTTGGGCTAAATGAATTGCAACTATCTAATAATCGATTTACTGGTGCCTTGCCTGATACCATGGGAAGGTTAAATTCACTACAATACCTAGGCTTGGAAAATAACCTACTAACAGGGATCATGCCATCCTCCCTTGGGAACTTGACACAAGTACTAGGTATGTACACACATAACAACACGTTTGAGGGGCCTCTTCCAGCAAGCCTCGGGAGCCTACAAGAGGTAACTGTAGCAACCTTTTCAAACAATAAGTTCACAGGTCCATTGCCTAAAGAGATCTTCAACCTATCGTCACTGTCGGAGGCCCTGGATTTGTCGGGCAATTACTTTGTTGGTCCTCTTCCACCTGAAGTAGGCAGCTTGACAAATCTTGCAGTCCTACACTTATCACAGAACAACTTGTCAGGGCCCCTACCTGATGCACTCAGCAATTGCCAAAGCTTGACAGAACTCGGGTTGGACGACAACTCCTTTGGTAGTAGCATTCCCTCATCTATCAGCAAAATGCGAGGTCTGATGATGCTAAATCTTACAAAGAACACACTTTCAGGTGTGATTCCTCAAGATTTAGGTCTAATGGGTGGCCTTGAAGTGTTATACCTAGCACACAACAACTTGTCTGGTCATATCCCAGAAAGTTTGGAAAACATGGTATCATTGTACCAGTTAGACCTGTCCTTCAACCATCTGGATGGCAAAGTTCCATCACGGGGAGTGTTCAGTAATGCATCTGAGTTTTTGTTTGGTGGGAATTTGGGGCTTTGTGGTGGTATATCAGAGTTACATTTGCCCCCATGCCAACCAGAATCCGCGGGACATGGCTTGAGCAAACGTCATTTGACTATCATTCTAGTTACCTCAATTCCTGGCATAATTCTCGCTTTGAGTTTGATACTTGTTTACTTCACAATGAGAAAGAAATCAAAAGCACGATCTACAACCACAGAAGGATTCCAGTTGATGGATGACAATTATCCCAGAGTAACTTATGCTGAATTGGTTCAAGGAACAAGTGGATTCGCAGTAGACAATTTGCTTGGCAGAGGAAGGTATGGGTCGGTGTATAAGTGTTGTTTGCTGCTAAATAATATGATGACCACAGTAGCTGTGAAGGTTTTTGATCTTCAACAGTCCGGCTCTTCAAGAAGCTTTCTAGCTGAGTGTGAGGCACTTAGTAAGATCCGCCATCGTAATTTGATCAGTCTCATAACATGTTGCTCAAGCTCTGACTCGAACCAAAATGATTTCAAAGCCATTGTTTTCGAGTTCATGCCTAATGGGAGCCTAGATAGGTGGTTACACATGGGTGTACATGTATCACATCAACTCCAAGGCTTGACATTGTTGCAGAGACTAAATATTGCAGTTGATATTGCTGATGCACTAGATTATTTGCACAACAACTGTGAACCACCAATAATTCATTGTGACTTGAAGCCAAGCAACATTCTTCTCAATGAGGATTTAGTTGCTCATGTTGGGGATTTCGGCCTTGCAAAGATTCTTCCTGAATCAACAGTTGAGCAGCTGATCAATTCAAAGAGCTCAGTTGGAATAAGGGGAACAGTTGGATATGTCGCTCCAGGTAGCTAAACATTTCTCTAAATTTACATACCGCACAACATTAATTTTGTATGCAAAATCACTAATTCTTATCTATGCAATGTAGAATATGGCGAAGGTGGTCAAGTTTCTTCATGTGGAGATGTGTACAGCTTCGGAACTGTCATCCTCGAGTTGTTTACAGGCATGGCACCTACTCATGACATGTTTAAAGACGGGTTGACCCTGCAGAAACATGCCCAGAATGCATTTACAGGGATGCTAATGCAGATTGCTGATCCAGTCCTACTGTCCACTGAAGAAGCCAATGCTAATAGTTTGCAGGATGGAAGCAACACAATGGAACATGCCATATTCTCTGTCATGAAGGTTGCGCTATCATGTAGCAAGCATGCACCGACAGAGAGAATGTGCATCAGAGATGCTGCTGCTGCGATTCACAGGATAAGAGATGGCTATGTTAAAGCAAGACAAAATGAGAGGGTTGTTACAGCTGCATTTACCGCAAGGCATTTTGCCGAAACATCCAGGGCAGCCCCTTGAACTGGCATCACGCACTCACTCTTAATGGCTTTGTAGTAGTTATATATTGCACTCCTATGGTTTTGATATGTTAGTTTCTGGCTGGCCATGTTCTCATAGCTTGTTGATCTACCGTTTGCAGCCTGTCTGTCACTCTGCCTGCAACACTTAATATGGTTTGTATATGGGGATGCCTACATTGTGAACTGGTAATATCATTTGTATTGGCTACTGACTGTGCTAAATACAGATATTACTGAATTCCCTTCCGTCTAAAAGACAGGTATAACTGCATGATATATGCACTAATAACATGACCGGACAAATCTGTATTTTGTTCCCAGGAGTGTAAGTGGTCACTATATGATGGTTGATTCTGTTCTATTAGAAGAGAAAAAAGGAAACTCTTTTAGATGGAGAAAGGATATCCGGTACTCACCATACTCCAGGTGGTCATTACAGCAGAATGTCACAGGCAATACTTGTCTCCAGTGTCTTCTATCTGCTGTCCTTTAAAAATGCAACTATTTCCCCTGCTTTTTGGGAAGGGAACAGAGAGACAGTGTTAAGTAGGCAGCGAGGAAATAACAACGCGATTGAGAAAAAGGAAGTGAACATTACTGAATATAATAATAATAATAATAATAACTGCTACTGAGACATCAAGTATATGCTATGTACGCATCCTATAAAATGTAGTTCGCCTTTTGCCCTCTAAAGTTTTGACCCTCTTTTCTTCCTCCTCCGGCTCTAAAATAGTATGATGATCAAAATCAAACACAAAGACCAGAAACCAACAAAGCACCCTTATTGAAACATAAACCAACAAAGCCATGATGTTTATTCTGGCTCTAGACTTCAACTCCTACTAGCCTCCCATTCAATATATAAGGTCTATCCTATTTTACCATTCTTCATGGCAAGATCCAATTTCATTCATTCTTAGTATCATTCCCCTTCTCCCACAACAAAATACTACTAGTATTTCTGTGTGTTCTAATGGGAAGATCCGGCAGGCGCTCACATTCAACTAGAGGCTGCCCGATTCAGGCAGCCAATTTTTACGTATACCACGGATTAATCTCAGGAATCATGCATTTGCACAATCAAAGTATTCTAGACTCTACAGAGTTACTGCCTCTAGATTTCGAGGAATCAACTGGCGGATTTTAACAGATAAAGAGGGATGGACAAGAATCCCGCGCGCACTTACGGACCAGATTAAGCCCGCAGACGAACTGGCGACCGCAGGCTAAATACACCCCGGCGGGTGCGGCCATTGCTGGAGGGGAAGGGGGAGGCGAGGGATGTGCGCTTGTGCTGGCCTGGGGATAAGAGCATCTCCAGCCGTTGGCCCCCGAGGCGATGCGTGCGTGTGGATGGACACGCACATGATGGTGGTGTTGTCTGACGCCATGGTGGCATCGACGACAGTCCTGACAAGGTTGGTGCGTCAGTACCCGCTCTGGAGATGGATAAGCGGTTGGAGGTGGCGGCGGCCTATGAGAATGCGCCAAACCGGTGTGTGACCTACTTCCGACATTGTGGCTTGGTTGGGGCATCCGGCTTTAGATGTTAGGATTTGGTGTGATGTCTGTTTGATATTAGGCTCGGACATTTGGCACCCCTTCATCAAGAGGATAGGAGTAGCGGCATGTATGTTGCCAAGATGGTGGCTTCAGACACACTGATGTATTACTTTGTAAGGTCTTTAAGAATAATTAACGAATTGGCTACCTGCATCGTCCAGATGCAGAAGCCGGGGTATATCCTCCTTTTCAAAAAGAAATGCGAGGCCTATTCTTCAATTGTGCATGGGTCCTCGTCCCGGCACATAAATGCCAGGCCTACTGGTGTGGGCCGAATTCACTGTTTTGACCCTTTTTAAAAACTTTAGCCTGATCTGACCCTTATTCGAAAAAAAAAATCATGATCTGACCCTTTTCCTACCGCCATCATTCTTGGCGGTAGGGTAACACTGCCTACCGCCGCGGGCTATGGCGGTAGGACTTGACTGTGCCGTCACGGTCGTTTGACGTTGGCGGTAGGGTATTTTCAACGTTGGTCGACCGTGACGAAGCAGTCAAGTCCTACCGCCATAGCCCTTGGCGGTAGGCAGTGTTACCCTACCGTCAAGGATGATGGCGGTAGGAAAAGGGTCAGATCGCAAAAAAAAAATTAAATCAGGAACAGATCACGCTAAAGTTTTCAAAAATGTTCAAAACAGTGAATTTGGCCACTGGTGTGCACACTCAATCCAGCACACCGCCACTCGTGCTGTACAGTCAGTACTCCGTAGAATAGAATACAATACATCATTAGCTGTAGTTCACCGGCGCTTTGCTGGCTCGTCGACGGCCAGGCAAACACTTCCACATTAGGCTGGGCTGGAGTCTGGAGAGGGCGCGACGTCACCATCGTCGGCGATATGTAGCAGATATCTACGGCGAGGGACGGAAAACAAACCCTTCATCATTCAGATGGCAACGTATATCCACACGTGTAGGCCACACAATCATACTATCCATATAGTTAAATTATCATTCATAAATTTGAGTAGGTAACAGATATCCTTCACCTAAACTCCACGACTATATATAAAACCCGCTTGAGTCACACAGGCCGTGCAAGCAACCGTGCTTGCTAGCAACAGAAATCTTAATCAGAGGAAGAAAAGGAGAGCATTCAGCCATGGCAGAGGAGAGGAACCCCCTGCACCTGCCTCACCACAAGGAGGAGGACAAGGAGGGGGAGGAGAAGCAGCATGGCCACGACCACGGTCACGGTCACGGCCACGGCCACAACCACAATCACAACCAGACGGAGCACGCCGCCGGGAGGGGGGTGGACATGGACCTGCCGGCGTACGTCAACATGGGCTCATTCACCACCGCGGGCGTTCTCGTACGCACCGTATCGCGCAAACAATTAAGCTTACTGATTCTGACGGTTTGTTTGCGACACTCACTGACTAGCTAGCTTCCTGTACGTGTGTGCAGGACTGGAGGTACCAGAAGGCGACAGGGGAGAAGAGGCCGGACAAGGTGATCGGATTGATCAGCGCGGAGCAGGCCAAGGAGGCCGAGCGCAGGGAGGCCGGGGAGCGCAAGGCGGAGGAGGAGGAGGGCGGGGCCGCCTGGGCCAAGAACAAGAACGTCTACCAGTTCTGATCGCCGCCGGGCGCCCAGCCGTGCTTCTGGCGGCAGATAGTGTTCTTGATGGAAAAAGTTTGGGAGAAATGGTTTTCAACCGTGCGTACTATAGCGTGCATGTATCCACTGTTCATCATTACTTGGAGATTCGTGCTATGGTTTCTGGTTTTGTCAATGTTTGTCTTGTTCAAGAGTGTTACATGATGTTTCATCGATGTTTTTTAAATGTATCGTGGAGTTTCGTCGTGTATCAATAAATAAGGGAGTACTAAGTTAAAAATAATAATAAGAGAGTACTCGTCAGATTTGTATGTAATTTCAGAGGGTATTTGCTCTTGGAAGGGATGGCATCTCATCAAGAGTTCGCTACATAAAGTTTTAGAAAATTGTTTATTTTTAAAAATTAAAATGCTTTAGCAAGTGCGCCTAGACTCATCACGTTCCAAATATTCACACCCGAGTAAAGCACTCTTTCTGATATCGAAATTTAGAAAAGAGCAAAGCATATGTTTCGTCACTAAACTTATGGGCTGATGCCATCAATTTCACAACCACACAGGCTGTACCATGAACTTTCAAAAACCGGACGCATTCAGTCCCCCATTTTGCATACAACGCGACCTGCACCAGAAACCCTTGAACAACTGTAGGTCAAAACATGGTTAATCTCACTCGGACAGCTGGTTTTCACAGTGGATGGAAACACATGCACGCACGCAAAAAGATGCTTTGACCTTTTGGTAGGGACGCAAGGATGCATCCTGATCGGGTGACTCGATCGTAATCTTTGAAGGACTACTACGTGTAGCAACTATAGCCAGTGGCACGCATGTATGCATCCTCCGAGACCGACAACTACTCCCCAACCGACGACCGAGAAGGATTTTATATACTCCTCCCATGCTGAGCACATCCGTGCATGCATCGCCACTCTTCTGAGATCTGAGATGTTGCTAATATATGCATGCACGCGACTTGCACGCTGATTAGTATATGAACCCTGCAGATCTAGATGGATCGGATCGAGCTTGCAGATAACAGTTTATAAAGCAGCACGAGCTCAGTATATATACAGCTCGAGCTCGAGCAGACCACACGACACCTGCTCGCACACAGAAATTACCACCACCGGCGGAACCAAAAGTATAGTGGTAGTACTCCGGCACCAACCACGGCGATGGCTGCACCGACGGCGGCCTGCTCGTGGGCGCCGCAGGACGCGTGAGCACACAAGAAACACGACGCTTCGTCGCTTCTACTAGCACCTGGACATCACAGAGTTTTTCCTTTTCCTTCTGATAATTAATGTGTGGATGGAGCAGGGCACAGCGCGGGCAGAAGGTGTTCATGCAGGTCTGCGCGGGGTGCCACGTCATGCTCCCCTACGCCGGCCTCCGGGCGGCGGCGCAGGGCGAGGTGGGAGCTCAGATGGACGAGATCGTGGTCGCAGAGGAAGCTGCGACGGCTGCGAGATCCCCATCCGGTGGCTCATACACGCCGGACCTCACCGCCCTCACCACAAAAGTAAGACACTTTTTTTTATGAAACACATGTAGACGCTTGATTCATTACTGAAAGAATGAAACCTTAACTCTTGAAATAAATCTAAAAAAATGTGACCACACATGTTAAGTTTAGGACTTGAATCCAGATGGTCAGGTTTCACTGGTAAAAAAATCTGATCAACTAAGCTAGTTTGGTTTGCAAGCATGCTCAAATTTCAGTGTTTTCTTAGATCGAACAGTTCTTGGCGTTGACTTAGAAATAGTAGCATTTCTCGGTCGCATGAGAAGTAACAAAACCACTAGTATGTGTTACAATAAATCTGAGCCCACCGTCGATCATCCGAGAACCAAGCAATCACACGAACACGACACCGAGATTTGTTAACGAGGTTCACCGATATGACTACATCCCCGGGGCCTGACTATGGGCGCTCCTCCCCGTGACACCGCTACAATACCGCACCCGGTCGCCCTGGAGGCCGGTACATGCCGGCGGCTTCCCCTGTGTTCCGGTACTATTATGTTGGCATAGGTTACATCGTGTGTCTACCCCCGCTATATATGAGAGGCCTAGGATACAAGTGTCCTACTTGGACACGGCTCCATATCTTATTTAAACACAATACAACTACAAGTCCAACTGTAACCTACCTTGTACACTATATTCGACACAATTCTAACAGTATGTTATACATGCTTCGTTGTTCTTTTTCCTTCTAGATCCATGAAGGGGCGGCTCTGTACACCACAGGGGGCAAGATCACGACGACGATGCCTAGGATGCTCACCGGCGGTGTCTCCATCTGCCAAGAGCTGATGAAGAAGATGGTGCCACCGAGCGCCATGTGGATGCAGCTTGCCCAGCCCTACATTGGGACTATCCAAATGGCTTCATCGGACCACCCGTATCCAGAGTTCGGAGTCATGCTATGCCGAAGCTTGCCTTATTTTCTTTGAAGCTTTTACATGTATCTTTGTGCTGACTTGAGTAGTATTGAGAATAAATCCCTTGTGTGCACGATGTTCAGAATGGGGGAAAGTTTTCCGATATCAAGTGTCCCATGGTTTTGATGGAGTGTATCTTTGGTCTCAGTGTGCATTGTATGGCGAGCGAGTCTACATGATAATATTGTTGGGGAACGTAATAATAATTCAAAATTTTCCTACGTGTCACCAAGATCAATCTAGGATATGCTAGCAACGAGAGAGAGGGAGTGCATCTTCATACCCTTAAAGATCGCTAAGCGGAAGCGTTACAAGAACGCGGTTAATGGAGTCGTACTCGCAACGATTTTCAAATCGCGGAAGATCCGATCAAGCGCCGAACGGACGGCGCCTCCGCGTTCAACACACGTATAGCCTGCGGACGTCTCCTCCTTCTTGATCCAACAAGGGGAGAGGAGAAGTTGAGGGAGAACTCCAACAGCATGACGGCGTGGTGGTGGAGGAGCTCGTGGTTCTCCGGCAGGGCTTCACCAAGCACTATGGAAGAGGAGGATGAGTTGGAGAGAGGAAGGGCTGCGCCAGGGGAAGGGTGCGGCTGCCCTCCCACCCCCTCACTATATATAGGGGGAAGGGGAGAGCGGGGAGGCGCCCTAGGGTTTCCCCTAGGGGCGGCGGCTAGGGCAGATTGGATCTCCCTAGGGAAACCCTAGGGAGACTTGCCCCCCAAGCCAAGCAGGTGGAGGCTTGCCTCCCAAGTCAGGTGGAGGCGCCTCACCTCCCCAAGTAACGTGGGAAAGGGTGTGGGGGCGCACAACCCCTTAGTGGGCTGGTTTGCCCCATCCCCTTGGCCCATGAGGCCCTGCAACACTTGCCGGGGCCCCCCAAAACACCTTTCGGTCATGCTGGCCATAGCCTGGTACCCCCGGAACACTTCCGGACTCTAATACCCTTCGTTCAATATACCGATCTTCACCTCCGGACCATTCCGGAACTCCCCGCGACGTCCGGAATCTCATCCGGAACTCCGAGCTATCTTCGGTAACCACATACTATTTCCCATGACAACTCTATCGTCACCGAACCTTAAGTGTGTAGACCCTACGGGTTCGGGAACCATGCAGACATGACCGAGACCTCTCTCCGGCCAATAACCAACAACGGGATCTGGATACCCATGTTGGCTCCCACATGTTCCACGATGATCTCATAGAATGAACCACGATGTCGGGGATTCAATCAATCCCGTATACAATTCCCTTTGTCCATCGGTATGTTACTTGCCCGAGATTCGATTGTCGGTATCCCTATACCTTGTTCAATCTCGTTACCAGCAAGTCTCTTTACTCGTTCCATAACGCATGATCCCGTGGCTAACTCATTAGTCACACTGAGCTCATTATGATGATGCATTACCTAGTGGGCCCAGAGATACCTCTCCGTCACACGGATTGACAAATCCCAGTCTCGATTCGTGTCAACCCAATAGACACTTTCGAAGATACCTGTAGTGCACCTTTATAGTCATCCAGTTACGTTGTCATGTTTCATACACCCAAAGCATTCCTACGGTATCCGGGAGTTGCACAATCTCATGGTCTAAGGAAACGATACTTTACATTAGAAAAGCTCTAGCAAACGAACTACGCGATCTTGTGCTATGCATAGGATTGGGTCTTGTCCATCACATCATTCGCCTAACGATGTGATCCCGTTATCAACGACATCCAATGTCCATGGTCAGGAAACCACAACCATCTGTTGATCAACGAGCTAGTCAACTAGAGGCTCACTAGGGACATGTTGTGGTCTATGTATTCACCAATGTATTACGGTTTCGGTTAATACAATTATAGCATGAACAATAGACAATTATCATGAACAAGGAAATATAATAATAACTATTTTATTATTGCCTCTAGGGCATATTTCCAACAGTCTCCCACTTGCACTAGAGTCAATAATCTAGTTACATTGTGATGAATCGAACACCCATAGAGTTCTGGTGTTGATCATGTTTTGCTCGTGGAAGAGGTTTAGTCAACGGATCTGCGACATTCAGATCCGTATGCACTTTACGAATATCTATGTCTCCATCTTGAATGTATTCATGAATGGAGTTGAAGCGGCGCTTGATATGCCTGGTCTTCTTGTGAAACTTGGGCTCCTTGGCAAGGGCAATAGCTCCAGTGTTGTCACTGAAGAGAGTCATCGGGCCCGACGCATTGGTAATTACTCCTAGGTCGGTGATGAACTCCTTCATCCATACTGCTTCCTGTGCTGACTCCGAGGCAGCTATGTACTCCGCTTCACATGTAGATCCCGCCACGACGCTTTGCTTGCAACTGCACCAGCTGACTGCCCCACCATTCAAAATGTACGCGTATCCGTTTTGTGACTTGGAGTCATCCAGATCTGTGTCGAAGCTAGCATCGACGTAACCCTTTACAACGAGCTCTTCGTCACCTCCATAAACGAGAAACATATCCTTAGTCCTTTTGAGGTACTTCAGGATATTCTTGACCGCTGTCCAGTGTTCCATGCCGGGATTACTTTGGTACCTCCCTACCAAACTTACGGCAAGGTTCACATCAGGTCTGGTACACAGCATGGCATACATAATAGACCCTATGGCTGAGGCATAGGGGATGACACTCATCTTTTCTCTATCTTCTGCCGAGGTCGGGCATTGAGCCGTGCTCAATCTCACACCTTATAATACAGGCAAGAACCCCTTCTTGGACTGATGCATATTGAACTTCTTCAATATCTTGTCAAGGTATGTGCTTTGTGAAAGACCAATGAGGCGTCTCGATCTATCTCTATAGATCTTGATGCCTAATATGTAAGCAGCTTCTCCAAGGTCCTTCATTGAAAAACACTTATTCAAATAGGCCTTTATGCTTTCCAAAAGTTCTATATCATTTCCCATCAATAGTATATCATCCACATATAATATGAGAAATGCTACAGAGCTCCCACTCACTTTCTTGTAAACACAGGCTTCTCCATAAGTCTGCATAAACCCAAACGCTTTGATCATTTCATCAAAGCAAATGTTCCAACTCCGAGATGCTTGCACCAGCCCATAGATGGAGCGCTGGAGCTTGCATACCTTGTCAGCATTCTTAGGATCGACAAAACCTTCCGGCTGCATCATATACAATTCTTCCTTAAGGAAACCATTAAGGAATGCCGTTTTGACGTCCATTTGCCATATCTCATAATCGTAGAATGCGGCAGTTGCTAACATGATTCGGACGGACTTCAGCTTCGCTACGGGTGAGAAGGTCTCATCGTAGTCAACCCCTTGAACTTGTCGATAACCCTTAGCGACAAGCCGAGCCTTATAGATGGTCACATTACCATCCGCGTCAGTCTTCTTCTTAAAGATCCATTTATTCTCTATGGCTTGCCGATCATCGGGCAAGTATGTCAAAGTCCATACTTCGTTTTCATACATGGATCCTATCTCGGATTTCATGGCTTCAAGCCATCTGTTGGAATCCAGGCCCGCCCTCGCTTCTTCATAGTTCGAAGGTTCACTGTTGTCTAACAACATGATCTCCAGGACAGGGTTGCCGTACCACTCTGGTGCGGAACGTGTCCTTGTGGACCTACGAAGTTTAGTAGCACCTTGATCCGAAGTTTCATGATCATCATCATTAACTTCCTCTCTAGTTGGTGCAGGCTCCACAGAAACATCTTCCTGAGCTGCGCTACTTTCCGGTTCAAGAGGTAGTACCTCATCAAGTTCTACTTTCCTCCCACTTACTTCTTTCGAGAGAAACTCTTTTTCTAGAAAGGATCCATTCTTGGCAACAAAGATCTTGCCTTCGGATCTGAGGTAGAAGGTATACCCAATAGTTTCCTTAGGGTATCCTATGAGCATGCATTTTTCCGACTTGGGTTCGAGCTTTTCAGGTTGAAGTTTCTTGACATAAGCATCACATCCCCAAACTTTCAGAAACGACAACTTAGGTTTCTTTACAAACCATAATTCATACAGTGTCGTCTCAACGGATTTCGACGGAGCCCTATTTAAAGTGAATGCGGCAGTCTCTAAAGCATAACCCCAAAATGATAGCGGTAGATCGGTAAGAGACATCATAGATTGCACCATATCCAATAGAGTGCGATTACGACATTCGGACACACCATTACGCTGAGGTGTTCCAGGTGGCGTGGGTTGTGAAACAATTCCACATTTCCTTAAGTGTGTGCCAAACTCGTGACTCAAATATTCCCCTCCACGATCTAATCATAAGAACTTTATTTTCATGTCACGTTGATTCTCATCCTCACTCTGAAATTCCTTGAACTTTTTAAAGGTCTCAGACTTGTGTTTCATTAAGTAGACATACCCATATCTACTTAAGTCATCAGTGAGGGTGAGAACATAACGATAACCACTGCGAGCCTCAACGCTCATTGGACCGCACACATCAGTATGTATGATTTCCAATAAGTTGGTTGCTCGCTCCATTGTTTCGGAGAACGGAGTCTTGGTCATTTTGCCCATCAGGCATGGTTCGCACGTGTCAAATGATTCATAATCAAGAGACTCCAAAAGTCCATCTACATGGAGTTTCTTCATGCGTTTGACACCAATGTGACCAAGGCGGCAGTGCCACAAGTATGTGAGACTATCATTATCAACCTTACATCTTTTGGCATTCACACTATGAATATGTGTAACATCACGTTCGAGATTCAATAAAAATAAACCATTGACCAGCGGGGCATGACCATAAAACATATCTCTCATATAAATAGAACAACCATTATTCTCGGATTTAAATGAGTAGCCATCTTGCATTAAACGAGATCCTGATACAATGTTCATGCTCAAAGCTGGTACTAAATAACAATTATTGAGGTTTAAAACTAATCCCGAAGATAGATGTAGAGGCAGCGTGCCGGCGGCGATCACATCGACCTTGGAACCATTCCCGACGCGCATCGTCACCTCGTCCTTTGCCAGTCTCCGCTTATTCCGCAGCTCCTGTTTTGAGTTACAAATATGAGCAACCGCACCGGTATCAAATACCCAGGAGGTACTATGAGTGCTGGTAAGGTACACATCAATAACATGTATATCATATATACCTTTGGTGTTGCCGGCCTTCTTACTCGCTAAGTACTTGGGGCAGTTCCGCTTCCAGTGACCATTTCCCTTGCAATAAAAGCACTCAGTCTCATGCTTGGGTCCATTCTTTGGCTTCTTCCCGGCAACTGGCTTACCGGGCGCGGCAACTCCCTTGTCGTCCTTCTTGAAGTTCTTCTTACCCTTGCCTTTCTTGAAACTAGTGGTCTTATTCACCATCAATACTTGATGTTCCTTTTTGATTTCCACCTCCGCTGATGTCAGCATTGAATATAACTCAGGAATGGACTTCTACATCCCTTGCATATTGTAGTTCATCACAAAGCTCTTGTAGCTAGGTGGAAGCGACTGGAGGATCCTGTCAATGACCGAGTCATCTGGAAGATTAACTCCCAGCTGAGACAAGCGGTTGTGCAACCCAGACATTTTGAGTATATGCTCGCTGACAGAACTGTTTTCCTCCATCTTACAACTATAGAACTTGTCAGAGACTTCATATCTCTCGACTCGGGCATGAGCTTGGAAAACCATTTTCAGCTCTTGGAACATCTCATATGCTCTGTGCTGCTCAAAACGCTTTTGGAGCCCCGATTCTAAGCTGTAAAGCATGCCGCACTGAACCAGGGAGTAATCATCACTACGCGACTGCCAGGCGTTCATAACGTCTTGAGTTGCTGGGAAAATGGGTGCTTCACCTAGCGGTTCTTCAAGGACATATGCTTTCTTGGCAGCTATGAGGATGATCCTCAAGTTACGGACCCAATCCGTATAGTTGCTACCATCGTCTTTCAGCTTGGTTTTCTCTAGGAACGCGTTGAAGTTGAGGGCAACATTGGTGTGGGCCATTGGATCTACAGGATAGATTGTAAATAAACTTTAGACTAAGTTCATGATAATTAAGTTCATCTAATCAAATTATTAATGAACTCCCACTTAGATAGACATTCCTCTATTCATCTAAGTGATACATGATCCAAATCGACTAGGTCGTGTCCGATCATCACGTGAGACGGACTAGTCATCAACGATGAACATCTTCATGTTGATCGCATCTACTATACGACTCATGTTTGACCTTTCGGTCTCTTGTGTTCCGAGGCCATGTCTGTACATGCTAGGCTCATCAAGTCAACCTAAGTGTTTCGCATGTGTAAATCTGGCTTACACCCGTTGTATGCTAACGTTAGAATCTATCACACCCGATCATCACGTGGTGCTTCGAAACAACGATCCTTCGCAACGGTGCACAGTTAGGGGGAACACTTCCTTGAAATTTTGTGAGGGATCATCTTATTTATGCTACCGTCATTCTAAGCAAATAAGATGCAAACATGATAAACATCACATGCAATTCATAAAGTGACATGATATGGCCAATATCATCTTGCGCTTTTGATCTCCATCTTCGAGGCGCGGCATGATCACCATCGTCACCGGCATGACACCATGATCTCCATCATCGTGTCTTCATGAAGTTGTCTCGCCAACTATTACTTCTACTGCTATGGCTAATGGTTAGCAATAAAGTAAAGTAATTACATGACGTTTACATTGACTCGCAGGTCATAAATTAAGACAACTCCTATGGCTCCTGCCGGTTGTCATACTCATCGACATGCAAGTCGTGATTCCTATTACAAGAACATGATCAATCTCATACATCACAAATATAATTCATCACATCCTTTTCGCCATATCACATCACATAGCATACCCTGCAAAAACAAGTTAGACGTCCTCTAATTGTTGTTGCATGTTTTACGTGGCTGCTATGGGTTTCTTGTTGGGAATCGTAGCATAATTTAAAATTTTCCTACGCTCACCAAGATGCATCTATGGAGTATACTAGCAACGAGGGGAAAGGAGTGCATCTACATACCCTTGTAGATCGCGAGCGGAAGCGTTCCAATGAACGTGGATGACGGAGTCGTACTCGTCGTGATTCAAATCACCGATAACCGAGTGCCAAACGGACGGCACCTCCGCGTTCAACACACGTACGGTGCAGCGACGTCTCCTCCTTCTTGATCTAGCAAGGGGGAAGGAGAGGTTGATGGAGATCCAGCAGCACGACGGCGTGGTGGTGGATGCAGCGGGATGTCGGCAGGGCTTCGCCGAGCTTATACGAGAGAGAGAGGTGTTGCAGGGGAGGAGGGAGGCGCCCAAGGCTGAGATGTTGCTGCCCTCCCTCCCCCCCCTTTATATAGGCCCCCTGGGAGGGGGGCGCCGGCCACAACCCATCTAGGGCAAGGGGCGGCGGCCAAGGGGGGGGAACTTGCCCCCCAAGGCAAGTGGGGCGCCCCCCCACCCTAGGGTTTCCAACCCTAGGCGCAGGGGGGAGGCCCATGGGGGGGGCCCCAGCCCACTAGGGGCTGGTTACCCTCCCACTTCAGCCCATGGGGACCTCCGGGATAGGTGGCCCCACCCGATGGACCCCCGGGACCCTTCCGATGGTTCCGGTACAATACCGGTAACCCCCGAAACTTTCCCGGTGGCCGAAACTTGACTTCCTATATATAATTCTTCACCTCCGGACCATTCCGGAACCTCTCGTGACGTCCGGGATCTCATCCGGGACTCCGAACAACTTTCAGGTTTCCGCATACACATATCTCTACAACCCTAGCGTCACCGAACCTTAAGTGTGTAGACCCTACGGGTTCGGGAGACATGCAGACATGACCGAGACGCCTCTCCGGTCAATAACCAACAGCGGGATCTGGATACCCATGTTGGCTCCCACATGTTCCACGATGATCTCATCGGATGAACCACGGTGTCGAGGATTCAATCAATACCGTATGCAATTCCCTTTGTCAATCGGTATGTTACTTGCCCGAGATTCGATCGTCGGTATCCCAATACCTTGTTCAATCTCGTTACCGGCAAGTCTCTTTACTCGTACCGTAATGCATGATCCTGTGACTAGCGCCTTAGTCACATTGAGCTCATTATGATGATGCATTACCGAGTGGGCCCAGAGATACCTCTCCGTCACACGGAGTGACAAATCCCAGTCTCGATCCGTGCCAACCCAACAGACACTTTCGGAGATACCCGTAGTGCACCTTTATAGTCACCCAGTTACGTTGTGACGTTTGGCACACCCAAAGCACTCCTACGGTATCCGGGAGTTGCACGATCTCATGGTCTAAGGAAAAGATACTTGACATTGGAAAAGCTCTAGCAAACGAAACTACACGATCTTTTATGCTATGCTTAGGATTGGGTCTTGTCCATCACATCATTCTCCTAATGATGTGATCCCGTTATCAATGACATCCAATGTCCATAGTCAGGAAACCATGACTATCTGTTGATCAACGAGCTAGTCAACTAGAGGCTTACTAGGGACACGTTGTGGTCTATGTATTCACACATGTATTACGATTTCCGGACAATACAATTATAGCATGAATAATAGATAATTACCATGAACAAAGAAATATAATAATAACCATTTATTATTGCCTCTAGGGCATATTTCCAACAGTCTCCCACTTGCACTAGAGTCAATAATCTAGTTACATTGTGATGAATCGAACACCCATTGCGTCCTGGTGTTGATCATGTTTTGCTCTAGGGAGAGGTTTAGTCAACGGATCTGCTACATTCAGGTCCGTATGTACTTTACAAATATCTATGTCTCCATTTTGAACACTTTCACGAATGGAGTTGAAGCGACGCTTGATATGCCTGGTCTTCCTGTGAAGCCTGGGCTCCTTCGCAAGGGCAATAGCTCCAGTGTTGTCACAGAAGAGAGTCATCGGGCCCGACGCATTGGGAATCACCCCTAGGTCGGTAATGAACTCCTTCATCCAGACTGCTTCCTGTGCTGCCTCCGAGGCTGCCATGTATTCCGCTTCACATGTAGATCCCGCCACGACGCTTTGCTTGCAACTGCACCAGCTTACTGCTCCTCCATTCAAAATATACACGTATCCGGTTTGTGACTTCGAGTCATCCAGATCTGTGTCGAAGCTAGCGTCGACGTAACCCTTTACGACGAGCTCTTCGTCACCTCCATAAACGAGAAACATATCCTTAGTCCTCTTCAGGTACTTCAGGATATTCTTGACCGCTGTCCAGTGTTCCATGTCGGGATTACTTTGGTACCTTCCTACCAAACTCACGGCAAGGTTTACATCAGGTCTGGTACACAGCATGGCATACATAATAGACCCTATGGCCGAGGCATAGGGGATGACACTCATCTTTTCTCTATCTTCTGCCGTGGTCGGGCATTGAGCCGTGCTCAACTGCACACCTTGCAATACAGGCAAGAACCCCTTCTTGGACTGATCCATATTGAACTTCTTCAATATCTTGTCAAGGTATGTACTCTGTGAAAGACCAATGAGGCGTCCTGATCTATCTCTATAGATCTTGATGCCTAAGATATAAGCAGCTTCTCCAAGGTCCTTCATTGAAAAACACTTATTCAAATAGGCCTTTATACTTTCCAAGAATTCTATATCATTTCCCATCAATAGTATGTCATCCACATATAATATGAGAAATGCTACAGAGCTCCCACTCACATTCTTGTAAACACAGGCTTCTCCATAAGTCTATGTAAACCCAAACGCTTTGATCATCTCATCAAAGCGAATGTTCCAACTCCGAGATGCTTGCACCAGCCCATAGATTAAGCGCTGGAGCTTGCATACTTTGTTAGCATTCTTAGGATCGACAAAACCTTCCGGCTGCATCATATACAACTCTTCCTTAAGGAAGCCGTTGATGAATGCCGTTTTGACGTCCATCTGCCATATCTCATAATCATAGTATGCGGCAATTGCTAACATGATTCGGACGGACTTCAGCTTCGCTACGGGTGAGAATGTCTCATCGTAGTCAACCCCTTGAACTTGTCGATAACCCTTAGCGACAAGTCGAGCTTTGTAGATGGTCACATTACCATCCGCGTCCGTCTACTTCTTAAAGATCCATTTATTTTCTATGGCTCGCCGATCATCGGGCAAGTCAGTCAAAGTCCATACTTCGTTTTCATACATGGATCCTATCTCGGATTTCATGGCTTCTAGCCATTTGTCGGAATCCGGGCCCGCCATCGCTTCTTCATAGTTCGAAGGTTCACCGTTGTCTAACAACATGATTTCCAGGACAGGGTTGTCGTACCACTCTGGTGCGGAACGTGTCCTTGTGGACCTACGAAGTTCAGTGGCAACTTGATCCGAAGCTTCATGATCATCATCATTAACTTCCTCTCCAGTCGGTGTAGGCACCACAGGAACATTTTCCCGCGCTGCGCTATTTTCCGGTTCGGAAGGGGTGACTATCACCTCATCAAGTTCCACTTTCCTCCCACTCAATTCTTTCGAGAGAAACTCCTTCTCCAGAAAGGACCCGTTCTTGGCAACGAAGATCTTGCCTTCGGATCTGAGGTAGAAGGTATACCCAATAGTTTCCTTAGGGTATCCTATGAAGACGCATTTTTCCGACTTGGGTTCGAGCTTTTCAGGTTGAAGTTTCTTGACATAAGCATCGCATCCCCAAACTTTTAGAAACGACAGCTTAGGTTTCTTCCCAAACCATAATTCATACGGTGTCGTCTCAACGGATTTCGACGGAGCCCTATTTAAAGTGAATGCGGCAGTCTCTAAAGCATAGCCCCAAAATGAAAGCGGTAAATCGGTAAGAGACATCATAGATCGCACCATATCCAATAGAGTGCGATTACGACGTTCGGACACACCGTTTCTCTGAGGTGTTCCAGGCGGCGTGAGTTGTGAAACTATTCCACATTTCCTTAAGTGTGCACCAAACTCGTGACTTAAATATTCTCCACCACGATCTGATCGTAAGAATTTTATTCTCCTGTCACGTTGATTCTCAACTTCACTCTGAAATTCCTTGAACTTTTTAAAGGTTTCAGACTTGTGTTTCATTAGGTAGACATACCCATATCTACTTAAGTCATAAGTGAGAGTGAGAACATAACGATATCCTCCGCGAGCCTTAACACTCATTGGACCGCACACATCGGTATGTATGATTTCCAATAAGTTGGTTGCTCGCTCCATTGTTCCGGAGAACGGAGTCTTGGTCATCTTACCCATGAGGCATGGTTCGCACGTGTCAAACGATTCGTAATCAAGAGACTCCAAAAGTCCATCTGCATGGAGCTTCTTCATGCGCTTGACACCAATGTGACCAAGGCGGCAGTGCCACAAGTATGTGGGACTATCGTTATCAACTTTACATCTTTTGGTATTCACACTATGAACATGTGTAACATCACGTTCGAGATTCATCAAAAATAAACCATTGACCAGCGGGGCATGACCATAAAACATATCTCTCAAATAAATAGAACAACCATTATTCTCGGATTTAAATGAGTAGCCATCTCGAATTAAACGAGATCCAGATACAATGTTCATGCTCAAAGCTGGTACTAAATAACAATTATTGAGGTTTAAAACTAATCCCGTGGGTAGATGCAGAGGTAGCGTGCCGACGGTGATCACATCGACCTTGGAACCATTCCCGACGCGCATCGTCACCTCGTCCTTTGCCAGTCTCCGTCTATTCCGTAGTTCCTGTTTTGAGTTACAAATATGAGCAACCGCACCGGTATCAAATACCCAGGAGCTACTACGAGTACTGGTAAGGTACACATCAATTACATGTATATCACATATACCTTTGGTGTTGCCGGCCTTCTTCTTGTCCGCTAAGTATTTGGGGCAGTTCCGCTTCCAGTGACCACTTCCCTTGCAATAAAAGCACTCAGTTTCAGGCTTGGGTCCATTCTTTGACTTCTTCCCGGCAACTGGCTTACCGGGCGCGGCAACTCCCTTGCCGTCCTTCTTGAAGTTCTTCTTACCCTTGCCCTTTTTGAACTTAGTGGTTTTATTCACCATCAACACTTGATGTTCTTTTCTGATCTCTACCTCAGCTGATTTCAGCATTGAATATACCTCAGGAATGGTCTTTTCCATCCCCTGCATATTGAAGTTCATCACAAAGCTCTTGTATCTTGGTGGAAGCGACTGGAGGATTCTGTCAATGACCGCGTCATCCGGGAGATTGACTCCCAGCTGAGACAAGCGGTTATGCAACCCAGACATTCTGAGTATGTGCTCACTAACAGAACTGTTCTCCTCCATTTTACAGCTGAAGAACTTGTCGGAGACATCATATCTCTCGACCCGGGCATGAGCTTGGAAAACCAATTTCAGCTCCTCGAACATCTCATATGCTCCATGTTTCTCAAAACGCTTTTGGAGACCCGGTTCTAAGCTGTAAAGCATGCCGCACTGAACGAGGGAGTAATCATCAGCACGCTGCTGCCAAGCGTTCATAACGTCTTGGTTTTCGGGGATTGGTGCTTCACCTAGCGGTGCTTCTAAGACATAATCTTTCTTGGCTACTATGAGGATGATCCTCAGGTTCCGGACCCAGTCCGTATAGTTGCTGCCATCATCTTTCAGCTTGGTTTTCTCTAGGAACGCGTTGAAATTGAGGACAACGTTGGCCATTTGATCTACAAGACATAGTGTAAAGATTTTAGACTAAGTTCATGATAATTAAGTTCATCTAATCAAATTATTTAATGAACTCCCACTCAGATAGACATCCCTCTAGTCATCTAAGTGATACATGATCCGAGTTTAACTAGGCCGTGTCCGATCATCACGTGAGACGGACTAGTCAAGATCGGTGAACATCTCCATGTTGATCGTATCTTCTATACGACTCATGCTCGACCTTTAGGTCCTC
This sequence comes from Triticum aestivum, assembly GCF_018294505.1. Classification (NCBI taxonomy): domain Eukaryota; kingdom Viridiplantae; phylum Streptophyta; class Magnoliopsida; order Poales; family Poaceae; genus Triticum; species Triticum aestivum. The sequence goes on from NC_057811.1 coordinate 477,895,914, forward strand.
CATGTTCCGAGGCCATGTCTGTACATGCTAGGCTCGTCAAGTCAACCTAAGTGTATTGTGTGTGTTCCGAGGCCATGTCTGTACATGCTAGGCTCGTCAACACCCGTTGTATTCGAACGTTAGAATCTATCACACCCATCATCACGTGGTGCTTCGAAACAACGAACCTTCGCAACGGTGCACAGTTAGGGTGAACACTTTCTTGAAATTATTATAAGGGATCATCTTACTTACTACCGTCGTTATAAGCAAATAAGATGCAAAAACATGATAAACATCACATGCAATCAAATAGTGACATGATATGGCCAATATCATTATGCTCCTTTGATCTCCATCTTCGGGGCACCATGATCATCTTCGTCACCGGCATGACACCATGATCTCCATCATCATGATCTCCATCATTGTGTCTTTATGAAGTCGTCACGCCAACGATTACTTCTACTTCTATGGCTAACGCGTTTAGCAACAAAGTAAAGTAAATTACATGGCGTTATTCAATGACACGCAGGTCATGCAAAATAATAAAGACAACTCCTATGGCTCCTGCCGGTTGTCATACTCATCGACATGCAAGTCGTGATTCCTATTACAAGAATATGATCAATCTCATACATCACATATATCATCCATCACATCTTCTGGCCATATCACATCACATAGCACTTGCTGCAAAAACAAGTTAGACGTCCTCTAATTGTTGTTGCAAGTTTTTACGTGGTTTGTAGGTTTCTAGCAAGAACGTTTTCTTACCTACGTATGACCACAACGTGATTTGCCAATTTCTATTTACCCTTCATAAGGACCCTTTTCATCGAATCCGTTCCGACTAAAGTAGGAGAGACAGACACCCGCTAGCCACCTTATGCAACTAGTGCATGTCAATCGGTGGAACCTGTCTCACGTAAGCGTGCGTGTAAGGTCGGTCCGGGACGCTTCATCCTACAATGCCGCCGAAACAAGAAACGACTAGTAGCGGCAAGTAGAATTGGCAAACTCAACGCCCACAACTGCTTTGTGTTCTACTCGTGCATAGTAACTACGCATAGGCTTGGCTCATGATGCCACTGTTGGGAATCGTAGCATAATTTAAAATTTTCCTACGCTCACCAAGATGCATCTATGGAGTATACTAGCAACGAGGGGAAAGGAGTGCATCTACATACCCTTGTAGATCGCGAGCGGAAGCGTTCCAATGAACGTGGATGACGGAGTCGTACTCGCCGTGATTCAAATCACCGATGACCGAGTGCCGAACGGACGGCACCTCCGCGTTCAACACACGTACGGTGCAGCGACGTCTCCTCCTTCTTGATCCAGCAAGGGGGAAGGAGAGGTTGATGGAGATCCAGCAGCACGACGGCGTGGTGGTGGATGCAGCGGGATGTCGGCAGGGCTTCGCCGAGCTTATACGAGAGAGAGAGAGGTGTTGCAGGGGAGGAGGGAGGCGCCCAAGGCTGAGATGTTGCTGCCCTCCCTCCCCCCCTTTATATAGGCCCCCTGGGAGGGGGGGCGCCGGCCACAACCCATCTAGGGCAAGGGGCGGCGGCCAAGGGGGGGGGAACTTGCCCCCCAAGGCAAGTGGGGCGCCCCCCACCCTAGGGTTTCCAACCCTAGGCGCAGGGGGGAGGCCCATGGGGGGCGCCCCAGCCCACTAGGGGCTGGTTACCCTCCCACTTCAGCCCATGGGGCCCTCCGGGATAGGTGGCCCCACCAGGTGGACCCCCGGGACCCTTCCGGTGGTCCCGGTACAATACCGGTAATCCCCGAAACTTTCCCGGTGGCCGAAACTTGACTTCCTGTATATAATTCTTCACCTCCGGACCATTCCGGAACCTCTCGTGACGTCCGGGATCTCATCCGGGACTCCGAACAACTTTCGGGTTTCCGCATACACATATCTCTACAACCCTAGCGTCACCGAACCTTAAGTGTGTAGACCCTACGGGTTCGGGAGACATGCAGACATGACCGAGACGCCTCTCCGGTCAATAACCAACAGCGGGATCTGGATACCCATGTTGGCTCCCACATGTTCCACGATGATCTCATCGGATGAACCACAGTGTCGAGGATTCAATCAATCCCGTATGCAATTCCCTTTGTCAATCGGTATGTTACTTGCCTGAGATTCGATCGTCGGTATCCCAATACCTTGTTCAATCTCGTTACCGGCAAGTCTCTTTACTCGTACCGTAATGCATGATCCCGTGACTAACGCCTTAGTCACATTGAGCTCATTATGATGATGCATTACCGAGTGGGCCCAGAGATACCTCTCCGTCACACGGAGTGACAAATCCCAGTCTCGATCCGTGCCAACCTAACAGACACTTTCGGAGATACCCGTAGTGCACCTTTATAGTCACCCAGTTACGTTGTGACGTTTGGCACACCCAAAGCACTCCTACGGTATCCGGGAGTTGCACGATCTCATGGTCTAAGGAAAAGATACTTGACATTGGAAAAGCTCTAGCAAACGAAACTACACGATCTATTATGCTATGCTTAGGATTGGGTCTTGTCCATCACATCATTCTCCTAATGATGTGATCCCGTTATCAATGACATCCAATGTCCATAGTCAGGAAACCATGACTATCTGTTGATCAACGAGCTAGTCAACTAGAGGCTTACTAGGGACACGTTGTGGTCTATGTATTCACACATGTATTACGATTTCCGGACAATACAATTATAGCATGAATAATAGATAATTACCATGAACAAAGAAATATAATAATAACCATTTATTATTGCCTCTAGGGCATATTTCCAACATTTCTAGCAAGAACGTTTCTTACCTACGCAAAAGCCACAACGGTGATATGCCAATTGCTATTTACCCTTCATAAGGACCCTCTTCATCGAATCCGATCCGACTAAAGTGGGAGAGACAGACACCCGCTAGCCACCTTATGCATCAAGTGCATGTCAGTCGGTGGAACCTGTCTCACGTAAGCGTACGTGTAAAGTCGGTCCGGGCCGCTTCATCCCACAATGCCGCCGAATCAAGATAAGACTAGTAACAGTAAGCAAATTGAACAAATCATCGTCCACAACTACTTGTGTTCTACTCGTGCATAGAATCTATGCATAGACCTAGCTCATGATGCCACTGTTGGGGAACGTAGTAATAATTCAAAATTTTCCTACGTGTCATCAAGATCAATCTAGGAGATGCTAGCAACGAGAGAGAGGGAGTGCATCTTCATACCCTTGAAGATCGCTAAGCAGAAGTGTTACAAGAACGTGGTTAATGGAGTCGTATTGGCGGCGATTCAAATCGCAGAAGATCCGATCAAGCGCTGAACGGACGGCGCCTCCGCGTTCAACACACGTACATCCCGGGGACGTCTCCTCCTTCTTGATCCAGCAACGGGAGAGGAGAAGTTGAGGGAGAACTCCAGCAGCACGACGGCGTGGTGGTGGAGGAGCTCGTGGTTCTCCCGCAGGGCTTCGCCAAGTACTACGGAAGAGGAGGAGGAGTTGGAGAGGGGGAGGGCTGCGCCAGGGGAAGGGTGCGGCTGCCCTCCCACCCCCTCACTATATATAGGGGGAAGGGGAGAGGGGGAGGCGCCATAGGGTTTCCCCTAGGGGGCGAAGGCTAGGGCAGATTGGATCTCCCTAGGGAAACCCTAGGGAGACTTGCCCCCCAAGCCAAGCAGGTGGAGGCTTGCCTCCCAAGTCAGGTGGAGGCGCCCCACCTCCCCAAGTAACGTGGGAAAGGGTGTGGGGCGCACAACCCCTTAGTGGGCTGGTTTGCCCCATCCCCTTGGCCCATGAGGCCCTGCAACACTTGCCGGGGGCCCCCGAAACACCTTTCGGTCATGCTGGCCATAGCCTGGTACCCCCAGAACACTTCCGGACTCTAATACCCTTCGTCCAATATACTGATCTTCACCTCCAAACCATTCCGGAACTCCTCGCGACGTCCGGGATCTCATCCGGGGCTCTGAACTATCTTCGGTAACCACATACTATTTCCCATAACAACTCTAGCCTCACCGAACCTTAAGTGTGTAGACCCTACGGGTTCGGGAACCAGGCAGACATGACCGAGACCTCTCTCTGGCCAATAACCAACAGCGGGATCTGGATACCCATGTTGGCTCCCACATGTTCCACGATGATCTCATCGGATGAACCACGATGTCGGGGATTCAATCAATCCCGTATACAATTCCCTTTGTCCATCGGTATGTTACTTGCCCGAGATTCGATCGTCAGTATCCCTATACCTTGTTCAATCTCGTTGCCGGCAAGTCTCTTTACTCGTTTCGTAACGCATGATCCCGTGGCTAACTCATTAGTCACACTGAGCTCATTATGATGATGCATTACCGAGTGGGCCCAGAGATACCTCTCCGTCACACGGATTGACAAATCCCAGTCTCGATTCGTGCCAACCCAATAGACACTTTCGGAGATACCTGCAGTGCACCTTTATAGTCATCCAGTTACGTTGTGACGTTTGATACACCCAAAGCATTCCTACGGTATCCGGGAGTTGCACAATCTCATGGTCTAAGAAAACGATACTTGGCATTAGAAAAGCTCTAGCAAACGAACTACGCGATCTTGTGCTATGCATAGGATTGGGTCTTGTTCATCACATTATTCGCCTAATGATGTGATCCCATTATCAACGACATCCAATGTCCATGGTCAGGAAACCACAACCATCTGTTGATCAACGAGCTAGTCAACTAGAGGCTCACTAGGGACATGTTGTGGTCTATGTATATTCACATGTATTACGGTTTCCAGTTAATACAATTATAGCATGAACAATAGACAATTATCATGAACAAGTAAATATAATAATAACTATTTTATTATTGCCTCTAGGGCATATTTCTAACAAATATCTCATCCTAAAGCACGGTAAGAAAAATGTCAACATCATCAACTCCCAAAGAATGTTTATTGAATGTGTTTTCACTCCCAATGTACACCGTAATGATGAGCGCATGTGCACATGATACAAGCTCGAGGACTAGGACCGCGAATACACGCGGGCGTTAGAAAGCCATCAAAGGCCAATGGCCATGTGCATGAACAAATCGATGCAGAGGTCGCGAATAACTCCATGAAAAAAAGATATGAGAGGTTGTTTCGCGTATTTTTGCCGAAGCTCTGAAAACCAGCCTTACCAGGAGAAAACGGTTTCTACACGAGTAGAAAGGCGCCTTCTCCATGATGTAGCATGTAGTAGTTGGAGTCACGGGCCATGTCACCCCAATGCAGAGAGTCACATCAACAATGCCTAATCACAAACAATGCAATAATTCTAAGACAAACCACTCATAGGCATTTTTAATACTATAGATTTTTCCTATTTTGGAAGTAAAAAAGAATTACATATTTTTAGTTAGATTGCACACAAAATAGACAATCATGTATTCTAGAAACCTTGGCCAACTATATGCCATGATATTTAAGGGAACTATAATAGAGGCAAATGTCAACATATATTTGCAATTATCTAAGTGGCATAAATTAATATGTGAAGATGTAGGCTTTTGTTCTTTTCCATGTTTCTCTAATTTATACAGATTTATTTCAAGAAAGCATAACTTGTAATTATATGATCACATGTCGAAATAAGTTGTAATTATAAAGAAATATAAAAGCTTAGTATAAATAAATGATAATAGCAGGGAGAAGGCGCGGCAGCACACCACACTCGTGGTTGAGCTAGTGCGGGTGTGTGTTATTTTTTATTTTTGAAGTAAGAGAATAAACGGCATTAGCTTTGAGGTCAAGCTGGTTATGTATAGATTCTTTTACATTGTTGTTTACTGCATTTATATCCTTAATCAGTTTAACAGCGTATCTCTTCTTTCTTCGGTGTGTATACCGTTAGTTTAAAATATATTTAGTACGATAAAAATATGTTTATCTGAAATTGATAATCTATTTTTTGATATTTAAAGTTTAATTTGAGTAATTAGTCTAAGACAGGGTTGATGGAAACAATGCTCCATTCAAAACCTATTATTTAATAGAAATCAAGAAATGACGGATGATTGTTTGTTCATATATAAATTGTTCTTCAGTTAAGACAAATTGACCACAAAATCTTCGAGGCAATGTGAGTAAATGAAGTAATTTGCTACAAAATGTATGATTGTTTGTTTATATATAAATTGTTCTTCAGTAAGACGAATTCACTACAGAATCTCCATATATATAAATGTGTAGCATTTTTACAAAAAAATAAAGTAATTAATATTCTATGGCACAACAATGCGTGTAAAGATACTAAACATAGAAATCAATGGGGTGGCTTCCATCATCGTCATCCCATCACCTCGCGTACATGGCGCCTCATCGTCCTCCTACAGCAGCTCCTCAGCGGATGTGGGGCTTGATGCTGCTGCGGCCGGCGTGGGATGGCAACTCGTGTGCTCCAGGCGTGGCTCGCTCCCCCCGCCTCCTCCTGCTCCGGCCCTGGCTCTGCATCCCCTTCCTGCCCGGATGCATGGAAGATACTGTCGCTGCCTCACCCCGTGTCACCATGCTGTAGTTTGCCGAGATCCCTTCAGGTGCTCTTGTTGCCTCTAGCCCGACCATCGTGCTCGAGGATACACCAATGTGTGGCGTCCGCTCAGCGACTTGAAGACCATGCGGCAGCACCACTCGTGCCTCCCCTCGCTCCCCGGCCACCGGCTCGTGGTTGGCCTGCTCCTCCGCAAGCCATATGCCGCCCTCGTCGACATGGCTGCAGCTCAGCGACGCTGCTCTAGAGGTGGGAGATTCCACTGTTCTCGATGTGCTGCAGCAAGCACCGTTTTGCTCAGGTCACGCGGCGACTGTTTGGCTCGCGGGGGCACAGTCCGATGTTGCTTACAAGGCTGTGGTGGTGGTCCTCGCGTCTGCTATCGGCACAAGCATCACGGATATCAAGGTCGTCTGTTAGTTTGTTGACAATGTTGTTGCTGACCATACAGTGAAGATATCTCGTGTTGCTTCCCCGCCCAAGCAAACGCCCCATCAACCGTGTTGGTGGTTGATTGTACTACGAGTGAAGCTCTCCGCATTTGCTCTCCGGCTAGGCCTGTGCTCCCCTCATCGTCTTCATCTGCATCGCACTCTCCAGGATTTGAGGCCTCTCCCGTGATGAGCTCCGCTACACAGACTCCGCCCTTCATCACCGACGCTTGCCGCACACCATGCAACCCGGACTATTGCCCTGCCGCTGAGACGGTCACGGTGTCTGCCACACCGCCCCAGGCTCCTACTCCTGCACCTTCCAGCATGGACGTGTTGTTGCCGATTCTAGAGCCTCAATTCCAGAGGCAGCAAGCACATCTATGCCTTTTTCGGAGGAGGCGGTTGTGAAAGCTGCTAGAGTATTCTCTAGCAGGTGTCACTGGCCAGATAGCTACGGGAGCACCTCACATTAGGTGCTCCCGCGTGACCTCGGCCGTCGATCTGAGATCGAATGGACAGCATCATGTGATGTGAACGAAAGTGTCATTTCGGGAATGTTTGGAGGGTTTTCCATAAAACATTCATACAAGACTTGTCTTTTTTGTTTCTCAATGCGTATTTTGAATTTTGATTTGAAAATTTTAGGGATTGTACATTCATGTGATGTGATGCTAGCGTCCACATTTTTTCGATGTTTTTTTGAAACATTTAAATGTGCATTTTCAAAATTGGGAGCACCTAATGTGAGGTGCTCTGGTAGCACCAGATATTCACCCCCGGCCTATGGGCGTGTAAATCAATGACGACGGCGTTAATTTCTTCCACCAAAGATAGAGCGTTTGGAAACCCGCCTTGCCAAGAGGGAAACGGGCTCCATTCCCCGGGCAGAAAGGCACCTTCTTCAGTGTGCTTCCACGTCATCCCAATCCACAGCCCGACGTGCTCCGCCACACTCCCACCGTCGGTGACCCACGACCCACTCACCACACCACACTTATCTGCAGAGAGTGAGCCGCAGCAGCAGCGCCCGCTCACAAACACATATCCACCTCGAACCACGCCGGTGGCCACACACACACACTTGCGCCGGAGCTCAGCTCAAGTGAACGTTCCAATGGCGGCCGCGCCGACGGGGGTCGCGTGCCCGGTCTACCCGTGGCCGAGCGACGCGTAAGCACGCCACACCAGCAGCCAACGCTCACTCAACTCTTCTTCTAAGCATCTCGTAGGGGTTGATGGTTGCTGGTTGTGATGGGCTCGCAGGGCGCAGCGCGGGGCCAAGGTGTTCATGCAGAGCGACTGCGCGGCGTGCCACTCCGCGCTCCCCTACGCCGGCCTCCGCGGCGCGGCGGTGCCGGGCCAGGACGCGGTAGCCAGGACGGCAGAGATCCTCGTTGCCGCCGCGGCCACGGAGGAGGCGCTGCCGGCGACGGGGATGACGCCGACCCAGTACACGCCGGACCTCGCCACCGTCGCCACAAGAGTAAGCACAAGATACATACGTACATGATGATGCACACAGCTAGTTCGTCAAAAGATACACACAGGACACAGCTATGTGTTTGACACTGTTTTTCTTCTTCTGGAAAAGATCCAGGGCGGGGTCAAAAGATACGCACAGGCACAGCTATGTGTTTGACACTGTTTTTCTTCTTCTTTCGAAGATCCAGGGCGGGCTGCGGTGCAACCTCTACTCCACTGGGACGGCGACGGCGCCGGCGCCCGTTAGGGCGATGCTCGCCGGCGGCGCCGCGGCGTGCCAGGAGCTGAAGAAGAGCCCCGTGTGGCTGCAGTTTGCCCAGGCCTTCCAGGCAGTTTGATGGGGCTATGCCAAAGCTTGCCTCATTTCTGTCCAAGATGTATGTCTGTAACATATGTATAAATCACATCACATTGCACCTTGTGCCGGATCAAGCAGTATCAAATAAAGCACTCCTGTGCAGCCGTTCCATGTCAAATGTACACATGCATTCCAGACAGGCCGTGAGCTCATGTTGTCTTGTGTTGCTCATAGGCCATAGCAGCCTATATATATTGTGACAGTAATGCCAATATTATCCATTGCCGGTTTTACAAGGAGATGCAGAGAGGTAAATACAAAGCCTCCTAACCAGTGAGCACCATCAAATCAAAGAGAAAACAGGCCAACCATGTATGTCGGCGCCACCATCGATGAAACACACATAAACTACACTGTGATCATAGTTTTGTTATGAAGAAAGAAACGTTCTGCGTACCAAATCAAAAATCTGTGTAGCAAAGTCAGCCCACAATAATTACAGTGCCTGAAAAAGATCACCCGAGACAAAAATTAGATTAGGCTATGATCCTCACTTTCTGAGCTACTCTTGTCTCCGGTCTAATCAGCTCCTTTTGTTTGCGATTCTGAGTAAATGATCTGCGTTCATTCCTTTTCTGGATGGCTCCCTTCGGCCGAATCAGTGTCTGCTGTTTGTTCTCTGTATGCTTCCTTGTGATCCACAGACTGCGTGTTCGAATGCTGGAACCTCGGTAGCGCGCCGAGCTGTTTTAGGCTCTCGCCCTGCCTCGCGATCACCATCTCCAGGTACTTGCTGTGTTCTTCTACTTGCAGCTGCATCTTTCTTTGGAGCTGTGGAGAGGGAAAAAATAGAAGAGAACCCAAGTTACTAAAATAGATGAAAGTCTGCACGCCTTCTCTTGCCAGTTCCAAGGAGAATATGCATACCTCAAGCTGTGCATGAAGTTGCTTCTGCAAGCCAATCTGAGTTCTTAGCCCTTCACTAGCCTCCATGTGTCTGCACCAAGTGTAAAGTGAATAATTAGAACTCTGGAACTCGCACACACACACACACACACACACACACACACACACACACACACACACTTCACTGTGGACAGGGCATTGCGCCATTTCATGGATGGAGTACATCTGAAGCAAAAACAGGTTACTGTGGCATACATATCTTCCAGGTTGGGGCACAGGTAGTACATATATACTCCCTCTGTAAACTAATATAAGAGCGTTTAGATCACTACTTTAGTATTCTAAACGCTCTTATATTAGTTTACGGAGGGGGTACAACATAAATTTACGTCAAGACAATCTTTACAACAGTAATAAAAGCAATTTACGTCAAGACAATCTTTACAACAGTAATAAAAGCAATTTACGTCAAGGAAGTCTTTACAATAGTATAAAAGCAAGGATATAGTATCAGGTAAAGATTATCTCACTTCATGTTCTGGGAGCAAACTTCATCCATGTGGTTGCTTCTCTCTGCTGAAGTGCCTGCTAAAGTACAGAAAATAAAAGTAAGCATAAAATCCTACATTCCAACAATTTTCTTTAATTTGACTAGAGGCTGCACATAAATAACATAATGTAAAAAAGCAAAAACAATGATAATGTTAAAGTAACAAGTCTACTGAAGTATCCTAGTTCACTACAATATAATAGTCCTTGTATGTTTTGCAATGGTGACATTAAACCAGCGGTGCAACATAGAGAAACACACAAACCATCAGACAATTCAGATTGATGGCGAACTGTACGATACTTCTGCAAAAGAGTAACCCGCGGCCATCAGGAAAATACAGAAGAAATTAAAAATATATATCACTGAAAACTCAGAAGGAACAAATGTAGACCTGTAGATGGCTTTTTACATGGTATATAGTTAGCCCTTCAACCTTCATAACTTTCTGGACTGCTTTTGGAGTTGCTTCTGCAGAAAGAGGGCTTAGATACATGGAAAATGTTTAGCCAAAAACAACTACAACAAATACCAACATGACTGTACAGTCAGAAAAATGTTAATATTTCCGGTTCAAAAGCATACATTGCCCCATGCAATTTCATCAGTGAGCAAAGTACAATTAGCAGAAAATAAAGCGCAAGAAAAACTCCATTTAAAAAAGCGTAAGAAAGCATCAGTGATCATACTTTCACTTCCACCAAGCTTGTCAACGGCGTCAACAAACTTCTCATGGAGCTCAGGTGTCCAGCGCATCCTTGACTTGGTTGGAGTAGTGTCTGAACAAGGTAAATTATCACTGCAAAGTTCATCCACATTGAAAGAACTCAATCTGTTTTTCTGCCCATGAAAATATGCATAATTTGGAGGTGTTGTATTTGCATCAGCTGCCTGCAAATGAGGTGGTAACTTCATCAAGCATGTGCCAAAATTCAACAATATTATCTCTGGAGCTGCAAGAAGGTGGAGTGGAGTTCTCCCAAACAGGGCCCTAATAAGTACAATGATGAAGGGTTGGTCATCATATTGTTTTGCAGTTAGTAAAGCCAAAAGAAAAGAGAAGAAATTGAGAACCCTAGAACAATTAAGGCAAATCACAAGTGAAAATTCAGTCAAATGAGATGGATACCTTAAGCACAGATCCACCAGATCCTGAACTTCCCAGAAATTGCTCTGAACACCCAGATGAGTACCACTCTTTTTGCTTTGCAAGGTGGGTAATATGATCAATTGTAATAATGTCTTGGCTTTGTTGGCTAACAATCACGTTTCGTTGATCAGAAACATCAATGGTTGCTGGATATTCAAATACTCCTGGGAGTGGTTCTTGACCCCAGTTTATTTCTTCAGATACTTTGGGATAGACCATCCTTAAATAATCTGGATTACCCGTGTATGATGAATGTGCTGATGGCAGTGAAGTATCACAACCAGATATTGCAATAACATGAGATCCAAAAGACAGTTTCCCTTTAGGTGACCCATTGTTGATACAAAGATCTGAAGTGAAATTGGAAGCTGACATATATGGCTGACATAAGGTATTGAATGAGGTGATAGAACTACCGCACATGTCCCTTTCAATGTAAGATGTTCTATACTCTGGAAAACTAGGAACTGTGACTTCAGAGAGTACTGGTACTACATTAATATCTGATGAAAGAAACCGAGGAACTTCTCCGTTGCGAAACTGACTCATTATTGATGTATGGCCGTGCACATTACCCCTTGGAATCCACCTCAGTCCATTAAAATGGGTCTTTGATCATATCATTGGGAAGTGTAAGGGCCTATCCAATTCTAGCTTGGAAAGGAAATCTGAGAAGAAATATTTTTCCTGGTCTTGTTCAATCGTTGAGATAAATGGAGCGTCTTATTTTCCCAGGTTGCTGACCAGCGAGAATTTGTCTTCTACAAATATGCAAGCCAATAGACAATTATTACTACAAACCCCCAAATAGCAAATCAGCGAGGTTCTTAAAATTGTGAATATCAAGCAGGTTATGCATCTTAGTAAAGAAAAATCATAGTTGAACACCGAAATAATGATGTGAATTGCACGTTGGTGATTGCCAGCTATACTTCTAGAGACTGCAAGTAAACTCAAGATTGTAATCAAGAAGTAACAGGAACAAACTGCAAAGGATTGAGACACATGTGCAACATGATTTGCAGATTCGACCCCTTCTTTAACATAAAAGATAAAAGCAAAGAAGTATTTCAAGAACTGAATAGAACAAGCTCCGACTATTGCAGCAGTTTCCAGAAGGAACGTAGTTAACGAAACAGAAGAACCAATAAGTAATCTTCTTTCTTCGAAGGGAAAACAAGTAACTAATCTGAGAGAGAAATCAGACAAAAGTGTTGCAAAAAATAAGAGTAACTTGATGTGGATTCTGCGTTGTTGTTACAGATATTGAATCTATATCGATACTTACTTGTTTCTTCGGAGAATGGAATCGGAGAACAGGGATTAAACTTTTAAGCAAAGATGTGATAGGATCACTGCAGGGGCTAAGAATGGAAAGAAGTTCAATTCGCTGTGTGCATATGGGAGGGTGGGTGGGGTTATGGTTCTAGAGGGGGACCCTGAATCTGCTAAATGTATCTAAATTTCTATAACCATCAAGCTGATAGTCTACCAATATTTTAAACTGACTCCATTTCATTTTAATAATGGGGACCACATGGAGTTACTTCCTGTGTAATGATATTTTAAAACCTGCCAGCTATTGACTTATTGTACGCATCAACCACCCCGAGAAGCACCCTGAGGTAGATTGATTAGAAAAATATTAAAGCTTTACAAGGCTGAACATAGATATACATGCTGCCAAGCTGGATTGCTAGTATTGCACAGGGAACTATAGCAAACACATATGCTTAACAGCTGCTAATTTGGTCTGGTCAAAATACGGATGTTATGAATTAACCTATTACACCGATCAGTTTGGAAGCTGTATTAAAAACCTGACACAGTTACAGAAAAGGAGTTTCAGGACATGGTAGAGCTATCTTGCCCAGGCCTTGTGCTTGGTTCTAAACCATGTGTATGAAGCAATATTCCATAAAACAATAAGCTTGCAATCATGGAGTATCTTTTTGGCAACTAGGTGCTTTGGAGTTGACAAACCCAATTTGGCATGTAACAGAAGGTGTTATAAAAGCTGGCATGACAACGTCTCTTTCTAAATTACCTTATCCAAAACTATGCATCTTCTCATTTTGTATGAAAAGGAACAGCTGGAATGCCGCACTTCACAAATAATTTATTAATTATGCTTTAGAGCTCTGACCTGGTGCAGGTGGAGTCTAGAAGCACTAACAGGCAAACAAATGTGAGCTGTGTATTGGTTAGATGCAAATTGGAAAACGGTCGTCTTCGGTAACTCCATCAAAGGAAAAAAAAAACAGTCCCGCTGTTGATTAGGTCGAGCACGCTTTCCAAGATTTGCACTTTGACCAACAATTAGATCAACAATATGTGCATCATGTGATACGAAATCGATATGTCATTCGTACTTTAAAACATTTTCCTATCGTTGTGAATCTGTAAGTATGAAGACTGTACTGTACAACAAGTTTATGGCCAAAGTTCAACTTTTAAAATCCTGGACACCTTATGTAGATCAGCAGAGGGAGTACTTTTGTTGGTCTTTCTTTTTCCTAATGGGATTCGCCTGCCATGACGCTACCAGCCTATCAGGCTAGATTGAAGAGACTGGTTTGCATGAAATCCAAATAAAAAGAAAAAAATATGGCAGACATCAGTCAAACCACAATTGTCCTTGTTAGCAAAAAAAAAACACAATTGTCCAACCAATACCCTAGAAGACCTATGTCTCATTGGACAGAAAAACGTGAGCAGAAGATAAGAAAAAACACGATGAAAATAAATCACCTATAGTAAACATGGGTTGGACCAGAAGATAGGTGTACTTCATCATAGATTGTCAACATGGATGGCGGAAAAGGAGGAAAAGGAACCTATTCAATCTTCATATTTGACCCGTTTATATGCAGCCACTGTCGATCATGCAGAAAGTGATTGATTTCCTGATGTTTAATGTTCATCATATCACCATCATCGCACATGCAAAATAAATGTACTGCAGCCAGCCTGGAAAATCAATTACTTGGATTGAAGTGCACTTTGCAAATCTCCTGTGTTGTCTTGAACTACCTTCACTACTGAACCATTAGATGAGGTTTTGAACATGAAAAGCATAGAGACAATGAATCCTTTCGGCAACCTCACCTGAAGTGAAGAATAAGTATTTTTAGAAAATTGTGAGTACTGGATAGTTTTAGCATTTGAAATTTGAGAAACAGAGTAGTTACAACTACAAAACTACTTACAGCTATCATGTTGCTCTATTCCATCTCTTCTGCAATTACATTTTCTGAAATTGAAGCAGTAGTATTTCATGATGAGAATTGGTAGGAAAACTTGGAAATTTAATATAGCTTATAGTAACTACTTGGATATTGGTAATACCGTTCTGTGGAAACAGCTTCATCAAATTGCTTATCTATTTCTGCAAGGTATATTTCAAACAAGGTCGACCTACAGGATCCAATGCATATATTAAACTTTTAAAATGATAGCACAAATCAGCAGGGACACATTTTAGGGTAAAGAGCAAACAGCTCACCGTGGCGGGATTGCTGCAGCGGCAAGAACTGGAGGTAGAAGCCATAAAATGTGCGGTTTACTTTCTAAAGACTGCCTTGCATATTCAAGAATGTCATTTTCCTGCTGGAGTTGAAATATTTGGTTAAAGAGATCACATTATGTTATTTTTCAACCACACATCAAGATGTGGTGTTTTCATACTAGAAGGACCACACCAAGAAGGCGCAAAAACAGATAACATCATATCAAGATGGTATACTAACAGCTTTGAGAAAGTGAGAGGTTTTAGTGCAAAAGGGAAGATGATAACAACAAAGTGGCAACTGAGAAAATATCAAATTTTGTTAATATTATGTCTTCGTCACATATTTTACTTCCTGTGAAACCCCTGAAAGGCATGCTCCTTATAAATTATAACCAATAAAGGCAGGCAGCCTACTGCTCAATTTTGAGGACATTTTTGGAAATTTGGCAGCTCTCATCGATGAACGGTCGATGTCAGCTGCCAAAGCACGGTTCAGTAACTGTATTGTGGATTTTATTTCATCTAGTTATTAGTGTTCCTTTCAGATTTCAGTAAGACAGCAATGGGGACTCATAGAGGGACATTAGATAGTTGACACAATGGTGCTTAACAGTACAGGCCATTAAGGTGTAACTGTTTTGAAGTTCTTTCCAAATTTGCATAGCTACCCACTTGGTTTACAGGGGTAGGATTCCTTCTTTTAAAAATGCTTTCACCAAAACTGATGTTTGCAAGAAATTGAAACTTGGCAAAAGCAAGCTGCAAACTAGACATATGATAAAAAATACAAAGAACCTTCAAATTAAGAATCTTGTCTGGGCATTCACCCCGATAAGTTCCCTGAAGCAACTGGTGCAGATCAGCATACTGCTTGGATATAGGAAGGGAACTAAAAGTATGCGACACGAAGCTCTCTATCAATGGGTCCCATCGCCTTGAAACCAAACCCAGCAAGCATATCTCCTGTAAAGACAAAAATGCATATATTGTTGATATTCTAGCAGAGAATGAGTACATAATAGTGCAGGTGATTAAAGGATAAGCCAAGAATAGGTACCATGACTTCAACGAGGCCACTCTGACAAGAATCTACAGAAACTGTTAATGGTTCAAACACCTTCATCCACTGCTCCTTGGGAGCACTAAAGATAAAACTAGATCCAGACACAATCCGAACGGTGCGTTCATCAAGTAAGTATGACAAACACCGCCCTCTCCACTGTTTCCACCGAAGAAAATTCTCGATGGTTTGTGATTTTCTGCATCGTAAAGTTTCGTGTGAGTTCAAACTGTAGCATGCTACCATGGAAAACAAACAACAGAATACAGAAGCTGAGTGTGTTTAAGGGCTTATGTACCTAGGGATCACTGGGCTGCCTGGATCACTGAAGCTGTTCTTCTTCACGCTGTCCAGAAGTGTGCGCAGTCCTCTCTCAGCCAGAGAAATACACGATGCTGAATCCAACCGCTCCAGAAGCTGGTTAACCAGAATCCGCGAATGACCCACAACCAAGGATTCTGCATACAGTCTATCAGAACTAGTGGTGGGAACTCTGACATCGCCGCCACTCTTGGTCCGTGTCAAATCAGACAGATCCATATTCAGGATCGACTTCACATACTCTTGGCATGCATCGCGCATGCCACCAGCGCCAATGCCGTCGATGTCCATCCCCACGACCGCCTCGAGAACAGCCCGGATGTTCTCCACGCTTGTCGTTTCGGCTTTCAGAAAATGCTTTATGACCAGCTCGGTGGCCGCCGAGAGCGTCTCTGATCGCATGTCGGCAAGGCCCTGCGCGGCACGAAGCAGAACATCAGCACTCGAATAGTCATAACAAACATTTCATACACGAATCGGTCCATGGGAAGCACCTTGGGGAAACCCGGGCTTGAGGCGAGCTCCACGAGCGCCGCGTCGAACTCCCTCACAGAGTCCTCGTATTGCCCAGAGTCACGCAGGTTCCTGAAGACCTGAACACAACAATGCAGGAACAAATTGGTCATGCCATGGCACCTCACATACACCATTCAGCACACAAATCCTGCGGGTGGCTAGTACGGGATTGAACTACTTATGCGGCATAGGGAAGACGGTAACCCGAAGCGCGACACGAGCCAGCGCCATGGAAGAGGCGAAACCGAAACCTAGCGCGGTGGAGCGAGCGGGGGAGGGAGGAGGAGATCGCGGGGCGTGGTACTACCTCCTCGAAGAAGAGCGCCCAGCGGAGGGCCTTCTGGACGTCGCCGGGGCGCCAGGCGGCGGCGGCGCCGGAGGAGGCGCGGCCGCCGGCGAGGACGAGGATGTCGACGAAGCCCGGCACCAGGGCGAGCACCTCCTCCATGGCCGCCATTTCCTCCTCGGTCAGACCCCCTCCTCGCAATTCCGGCTTCCTCAGGGACGGATCGGCAAGAAAGCACCCCCAAACCCAAAGCCCTAATTTCTTCCGCGCCCTCTTTTCATCAACCACCCCGTACTATCCTACATTTACGTGTCATAGCTTACAAAGCCCCTGGCCGAGGACGCGGGTGCTGTTGGAAAAGTGCGCCAGGGGTGTGGGTGAATAACGGCCGCGAAGCCCTAGGCCCGGCCGCTATATAAGCGAGACGATCGCCTCCCACTCTCCCCCTCCGCCGCCGCCGCCGGGTACCACCCCCTCTTCCAAGATGTCGAAGCGAGGTACGGCCAAAAACCATTTCTTCCCAGCATGATCTTCCTTGGCCTCCTCGTGGTAGTCTCGTAGCGTGTCCTGGTTGGATCGCGCGGCGTTGTGTGCCTCGATTTGGAGGCCGAACGCGTGTTTTCTTGCTACTGGTAGTCGCGATTTGTGGCTGTTCTGTGTGAATTTGGTGGTGGTTTAGGTTTCGACGGTGGTTGGATGTGGTGTTGGTGATGCTTTACGGATGGAGTTCTATCGGGCTGTAGTGATTTTGCAAGTTTGTCGTGGCTTTGCCAGTATTTAGATCCAGTTTCGGGCCTTCGAAGGCCATGGAAATGAGCGTGTATCTGTAAAATATGTGCTCCCATCTTTGTTAGATGCCTCGCTGAGTCGAAAATTGCTCGCACGCATGGTAAATAAGTGTCTTTCGTTTTGAGTTTTCGTCTGTTAAAGGTTCTTTTCAGTGCAAAGAGGTGTTGTGCTTGGTGATTGCGTTCAGTAGTATTTCTTTCAGGCCTGTAGAGTTATTGTGTCAGATCTTCTGATCTTGAATGAAGCATCCAGTCTGTTGCATCTCTTGGGTCAAAGTGTTTCTCAAATGCTTGTATTTATATTGCCTCTGTGAATAGATATAATCCTTACTAAGCTCTGAAGGGACTTTCATGAATCACGAAATCATAGCACTGTTGTGTGGCTATCATGCATCTCGAGAATGTTGGTCTAGTGTACTGTAGATATATGTGATCCTTTTGTCTAACTATCATCTTGTGGATGCTTGTTCTGGAACTGCAGGGCGCGGAGGATCCGCTGGAAACAAGTTCCGGATGTCGCTGGGTCTGCCGGTGGCAGCCACTGTCAACTGCGCTGACAACACTGGTGCCAAGAACCTGTACATCATCTCCGTCAAGGGAATCAAGGGGCGCCTGAACAGGCTTCCTTCCGCCTGTGTTGGTGACATGGTTATGGCCACTGTCAAGAAGGGAAAGCCTGACCTGAGGAAGAAGGTCATGCCGGCTGTCATCGTCAGGCAGCGCAAGCCATGGCGCCGAAAGGACGGTGTCTTCATGTACTTTGAAGGTATTGCTAAGTTCTTATGATCACTGATTCAATCTGCACTAGTGTACTGTAGTAATTTAATCTGCCCAGTGAGTTTGATGTCTATTAAGCTGTTACTTGCCACTGTTCAATATTTTGAAACCACTTGATGAACAATGTTGTATTGAATATATGCAAAATTACACCTGCATGTTCTTTCTAGAGAATTTAAGTTCTAGTTTGAAAGAAAATTTAATTCATCATGCACCCATTCTTTGGGATTGCTTCATTATTATCACATGAAACATGATCGCCATTTCACTGTGGTCATTTGCCAGGACATCGTAGTGCAATCTTCTATTGCATTATGTGAGAATTGTTTAGTCTTAGCATTGTCCAAAGCTTTCTGTGTCTGCATTCTGATCTGTCAATCCGTTTTTTTGTGCCAAGTGTTGTTGGATAGTAGTGGCTGATTTTGTCAAAATTCAAATCTAATGTTTGGTGTATGTCTACTTGCAGACAATGCTGGAGTCATTGTGAACCCAAAGGGAGAGATGAAAGGTATCAATCATATCACTTGGCAGATATCATACTTTTCTGCATGTTGCATCAAATCTTTATAACAGGCAGTTGAAAGTAACAAGCATTGAACCTGTAGTATACAAGCTATCTGTATTTCAAAGATGATCTAACTACAGCAGATCAATACAAGCTATCAATACTCTTTTTTTCATATCATAGCTGGTGGAACAGCCTGATTGATTGATACATTCTTCTACCACGCAGGTTCTGCCATCACTGGACCGATCGGGAAGGAGTGTGCCGACCTGTGGCCCAGGATTGCCAGCGCAGCGAACGCCATCGTCTGATCTGATCGCCGGAGCAGCTAGATGATCAAAGCTTTGATAGCATGTCCCTTTTTTCTTCTAGTTTATTACTTGTGGCCCTTGAGGATGAGTTTCCTGGATTATGTAATGCTGCTGGATTATGGTCTGTTAGCTTTAAGATTTTGCACTGTGGTTTGGCTACTGAGATTTGGTGAGTCTGAACCTGAAAAAGCTTTTGATCGGATTTATCTCTGTTGTGGCAAGTATTCACCTGAAATGTCTGGCTTGGATGTTAATTAGTCTGTTGCTCTTGTGATGAACAGGTGTATGTTTGCTATTTTTTTCTAAGCATTGCTGAGAGGTCAAACTGAGCTGCAAATATGCAGATGCCATGAACAAAAAAACCTACAGGAGAATGTTTGCTATTTTTTTCTAAGCATTGCTGAGAGGTCAAACTGAGCTGCAAATATGCAGATGCCATGAACAAAAAAACCTACAGGAGAATGTCTGGCTTGGATGTTAATTAGTCTGTTGCTCTTGTGATGAACAGGTGTATGTTTGCTATTTTTTTCTAAGCATTGCTGAGAGGTCAAACTGAGCTGCAAATATGCAGATGCCATGAACAAAAAAACCTACAGGAGAATGTTTGGTCCTTCTGCTGTGGCTTCAATAATTTGATGTTTTTTTGTTATATTACCGTGGCTTGATGAAACAAGTTCGTTGGTGAATGTAGCAAGGTGTGCCTTCTTATCAACTGTTCAAAATGCAGAAACTAAATTTTTTGGAAAATGGTGCTTTGCTTTTCTAGGCCAAGTTGTGAGCCCAAGAACATGAAGCACAAAAAAAATCATGGACCGATTCGCTCTGTATCCCAAAAAATCTGTGAGATACATGAAGCACAAACAGCAACTATGAGAGTATTAAGAGAGATTAGCAGCCAATTTTAACTGCAAATTTATCTTCAAAGGACGAAGGGCAAATAAAGAAGCTGATAGTTTAGCGAGTCGGCACGTCCTGAACCCGGGTACATCTGAAATCACTTCTGAAAAATGTATTCTAAACGCGTTTTGAAATGTCAAAAAAATAAAACAAAATTCCGGGCATACATGTTTGCAAAAATATGTCTGCGGCACAAAGTTCTATGGAAAATTTCTTTTTATTTTTTCACCATAAAAAAGATAAATTTTATTTCTAAATAGTGTTTCACGACACAATGTTTTGTCTTTCTTGCACAGGCCACAAAAAAGTTGTTTTTCCGTGAAACTTTCTGCACACACACACGTAGAATATGGAGATGTCCGCGTGCACCTTTCCCTAGAATTTGTTGGCATTTTGAATGTGTTTTTCAAAGTGGGTTCACATGTACTCTAGATCATCCATGCACTTCCCATAGTTTAGCTAAGTTTTTGAATTCTCTGGATGAGGCACACCATGTTTGGTTTCAACCCTACGATCCTTATTGTATTGCACTTCATGTGGCATTTGATCAATAAAACTTAGTTTTCCCCCTAAAAAAACAAAAAGGCTAAGAGCTACTCCAACCGTTTCGGTATCCTCTCGGCTAACAGCAACTCCAACAGCTTTCGTATCACTAAAGAAAAACGCTCGACTAAGAGCAACTATCCTACAAAAACTTAGCTCCTGTGTCTGAAAAAAAAACACTATCAACTTCAGCTCAGAGCAACTCGAACAGCTCATGTATCCCAAAAAAACAACTCTTGTATCAAAAAGAAAAACATTCCCTGTATTGAAAAATAAACGCTCTCAGAGTAAGAGCAACTCCAACAACTATCGTATCTGAAAACAGTCGTTTAGGGGAAGCTAGGGTAAAAAAAGCTTTCCAACAACTCCCGTGAACCCGGAATAATTTTATGGGATCCCGTGAACTATCCTCAAACTCGACGCGTGTTTATGGGAAGATGATCTTTCGCTAAACTTTTGGAGTGCCAAAACTTCAGCTCCTCGCCTGCACCAAAGCCGTGCCGCCACACCGCCACTACGAGGCCGCCTCGTCGGTGTCGCGCGTCACCTCCTCCCTGCCGGGCGTCGTCTCCTCCCCGCTCTGGCGTCCTCCCTTTGCCTGCTCCTAACCCGACGCGGCTAAGGCAATCGGAGATATTCTTGACCCAATTTTTCTATGTTTCGAAAAAATTGCATGACAATGTCTTTGCTCATTTTTTTGTCCGTATTCATTGTAGATGAATGATGCAGTACAATCTTTTTTGGAGGACTCATCCTCCGACGAGGATGAAGAAATCAAACTTGCGATGGCTTTGTATGCAGACACGGTGGCAAACAAGAAGCCGAAGTGAGTGGGTTCAGTGCCTTGTCAGCTTGTGCTTCTTCGAAACAAGCAAGCCGGTCATGACAAGCTACTAGATAACTACTTTGGTCAGAATCCGATATATGATTTAAAGACTTTTAGAAGAATATTCCGAATGTTAATGGGTTTGTTCTTGTGCATTTCTTGTGTTATCGAAGATCACTGTATGTTCTTTCAGCAAAGAAGAAATGCAGCTGGTCAACAAGGTCACAGTAGTTTGAAAAGAAATGGTTGTGTGAATGCTTGCATATGGTTGTCAAGCTGATATATTGATGATTGGGGTGGAATGACAGAGAGTACTTGCATTGATAGTTTGATTTATTTTTTTGTAAAGTCCATCATTGATATTCGGAGAAGGATATATAGCTCCAAATGTTTTTGACAGAAAGACTGTAAGGGAGCCCCCTACAATATAATTGGTGCAGCAAATCTAAATTGTAAGTATCATGCCTTGAACATGGGTGGGTGGAAAGGCATCAACCTCTTTTCACCACTAGGCTAAGCCTTAGTCTGCATCCGAGCACCAAATGAAGAGGGCACTCCAAGACTTTTTGAGATGGGTGCATCAAAAGGCTTTCCAGGAATGCTTGGAAGTATTGATTGCATGCATTGGAAGAGGAAGCTTTGCCCTATGGCATTGCATGGACAATTCAAATGAAAGGGTAAAAATCAACTATAATTCTAAAAGTTGTGGCATCAAATGACATGTGGCTTTGGCAATCATATTTTGGATTCCCAGGATCTGACAATTATCGGAATGTTCTGCAAAGATCTCATCTATTTACAAGGCTTTCAGTTGGAGATCCACCTCCAACGAATTTTCAAATCAATGAGCATCAATACAACATGGGCTACTCCCTTGCTGATGGCATATATCCGGGAAGGTCAACTTTTGTAAAGACTTGGAAGAGAAGCGTGAATATTCATGATCGTGAAGGTATGTCCTGCGACTCCCGTCTTTTGACAACGCAAATATCTTTCCAATCTTTCATGGTACTGTTGAGGAACGTAGTAATTTCAAAAAAATTCCTACGCACACGCTAGATCATGGTGATGCATAGCAACAAGAGGGGAGAGTGTTGTCCACGTACCCTCGTAGACCGAAAGCGGAAGCGTTAGCACAACGCGGTTGATGTAGTCGTACGTCTTCACGACCTGACCGATCAAGTACCGAACGCACGACACCTCCGAGTTCAGCACACGTTCAGCCCGATGACGTCCCTCGAACTCCGCTCCAGCCGAGTGTTGAGGGAGAGTTTCGTCAGCACGATGGCGTGGTGACGATGATGATGTTCTACCGACTTAGGGCTTCGCCTAACCACCGATACAGTATTATCGAGGTGGACTATGGTGGAGGGGGGCACCGCACACGGCTAAAAGATCAAACGATCAATTGTTGTGTCTCTAGGGTGCCCCACTGCCCCCGAATATAAAGGAGCAAGGGGGAGGTGCGGCCGGCTAGGAGGAGCGCGCCAGGTGGAGCCCTACTCCCACCGGGAGTAGGATCCCTCCCTTTTCCTAGTTGGATTAGGAGTGGAGGGGAAAGAGGTGGAGGAGAGGAAGGAAGGGGGGGCGGCGCCCCCCTCTCCTTGTCCTATTCGGACTAGGGGGGAGGGGCACGCGGCCCTGCCCTGGCCGCCTCTCCTCTTCTCCACAAAGGCCCACTATGGCCCATTAAGCCCCCGGGGGGTTCCGGTAACCCCTCGGTACTCCGGTAAAATCCCGATTTCACCCGGAACACTTCCGATATCCAAATATAGGCTTCCAATATATCAATCTTCATGTCTCGACCATTTCGAGACTCCTCGTCATGTCCGTGATCACATCCGGGACTCCGAACAACCTTCGGTACATCAAAACATATAAACTCATAATATAACTGTCATCGAAGCGTTAAGCGTGCGGACCCTACGGGTTCGAGAACTATGTAGACATGACCGAGACACGTCTCCGGTCAATAACCAATAGCGGGACCTGGATGCCCATATTGGCTCCCACATATTCTACGAAGATCTTTATCGGTCAGACCGCATAACAACATACGTTGTTCCCTTTGTCATCGGTATGTTACTTGCCCGAGATTCGATCGTCGGTATCTCGATACCTAGTTCAATCTCGTTACCGGCAAGTCTCTTTACTCGTTCCGTAATACATCATCCCACAACTAACTCATTAGTTGCAATGCTTGCAAGGCTTAAGTGATGTGCATTACCGAGAGGGCCCAGAGATACCTCTCCGACAATCGGAGTGACAAATCCTAATCTCGAAATACGCCAACCCAACAAGTACCTTCGGAGACACCTGTAGAGCACCTTTATAATCACCCAGTTACGTTGTGACGTTTGGTAGCACACAAAGTGTTCCTCCGGTAAACGGGAGTTGCATAATCTCATAGTCATAGGAACATGTATAAGTCATGAAGAAAGCAATAGCAACATACTAAACGATCGGGTGCTAAGCTAACGGAATGGGTCAAGTCAATCACATCATTCTCCTAATGAGGTGATCCCGTTAATCAAATGACAACTCATGTCTATGGCTAGGAAACATAACCATCTTTGATTAACGAGCTAGTCAAGTAGAGGCATACTAGTGACACTCTGTTTGTCTATGTATTCACACATGTATTATGTTTCCGGTTAATACAGTTCTAGAATGAATAATAAACATTTATCATGATATAAGGAAATAAATAATAACTTTATTATTGCCGCTAGGGCATATTTCCTTCAGCATGACCATAAAAGATATTACTCATATAAATAAAACAACCATTATTCTCTGATTTAAATGAATAATCGTCTCGCATCAAACAAGATCCAGATATAATGTTCATGCTTAACGCTGGCACCAAATAACAATTATTTAGGTCTAAAACTAATCCCGAAGGTAGATGTAGAGGTAGCGTGCCGACCGTGATCACATCGACTTTGGAACCATTTTCCACGCGCATCGTCACCTCGTCCTTAGCCAATCTTCGCTTAATCCGTAGCCCTTGTTTCGAGTTGCAAATATTAGCAACAGAACCAGTATCAAATACCCAGGTGCTACTGCGAGCATTAGTAAGGTACACATCAATAACATGTATATCACATATACCTTTGTTCACCTTGCCATCCTTCTTATCCGCCAAATACTTGGGGCAGTTCCGCTTCCAATGACCAGTCTGCTTGCAGTAGAAGCACTCAGTCTCAGGCTTAGGTCCAGACTTGGGTTTCTTCTCCTGAACAGCAACTTGCTTGCTGTTCTTCTTGAAGTTCCTCTTCTTCTTCCCTTTGCCCTTTTTCTTGAAACTGGTGGTCTTATTGACCATCAACACTTGATGCTCCTTTTTGATTTCTACCTCCGCGGCCTTTAGCATTGCGAAGAGCTCGGGAATCGTTTTATCCATCCCTTGCATGTTATAGTTCATCACGAAGCTCTTGTAGCTTGGTGGCAGTGATTGGAGAATTCTGTCAATGACGCTATCATCCGGAAGATTAACTCCCAGTTGAATCAAGTGATTGCAGTACCCAGACATCTTGAGTATATGCTCACTGACAGAACTATTCTCCTCCATCTTGCAGCTGTAGAACTTATTGGAGACTTCATATCTCTCACTCCGGGCATTTGCTTGAAATATTAACTTCAACTCCTGGAACATCTCATATGCTCCATGACGTTCAAAACGTCGTTGAAGTCCCGGTTCTAAGCCGTAAAGCATGGCACATTGAACTATCGAGTAGTCATCAGCTTTGCTCTGCCAGACGTTCTTAACGTCATCAGTTGCATCAGCAGTAGGCCTGGCACCCAGCAGTGCTTCCAGGACGTAATTCTTCTGTGCAGCAATGAGGATAATCCTTAAGTTACGGACCAGTCCGTGTAATTGCTACCATCATCTTTCAACTTTGCTTTCTCAAGGAATGCATTAAAATTCAACGGAACAACAGCACGGGCCATCTATCTACAATCAACATAGACAAGTAAGATACTATCAGGTACTAAGTTCATGATAAATTTAAGTTCAATTAATCATATTACTTAAGAACTCCCACTTAGATAGACATCCCTCTAATCCTCTAAGTGATCACGTGATCCATATCAACTAAACCATGTCCGATCATCACGTGAGATGGAGTAGTTTTAACGGTGAACATCACTATGTTGATCATATCTACTATATGATTCACGCTCGACCTTTCGGTCTCCGTGTTCCGAGGCCATATCTGTTATATGCTAGGCTCGTCAAGCTTAACCTGAGTATTCCGCATGTGCAACTGTTTTGCGCCCGTTGTATTTGAACGTAGAGCCTATCACACCCGATCATCACGTGGTGTCTCAGCACGAAGAACTTTCGCAACGGTGCATACTCAGGGAGAACACTTATACTTTGATAATTTAGTGAGGGATCATCTTATAATGCTACCGTCGATCAAAGCAAGATAAGATGCATAAAAGATAAACATCACATGCAATCAATATAAGTGATATGATATGGCCATCATCATCTTGTGCTTGTGATCTCCATCTCCGAAGCACCGTCATGATCACCATCGTCACCGGTGCGACACCTTGATCTTCATCGTAGCATCGTTGTCGTCTCGCCAATCTTATGCTTCTACGACTATCGCTACCGCTTAGTGATAAATTAAAGCATTACAGGGCGATTGCATTGCATATAATAAAGCGACAACCATATGGCTCCTGCCAGTTGCCGATAACTCGGTTACAAAACATGATCATCTCATACAATAAAATTTAGCATCATGTCTTGACCATATCACATCACAACATGCCCTGCAAAAACAAGTTAGACGTCCTCTACTTTGTTGTTGCAAATTTTACGTGGCTGCTATGGGCTTAGCAAGAACCGTTCTTACCTACGCATCAAAACCACAACGATAGTTTGTCAAGTTGGTGCTGTTTTAACCTTCGCAAGGACCGGGCACTCGGTTCAACTAAAGTTGGAGAAACTGACACCCGCCAGCCACCTGTGTGCAAAGCACGTCGGTAGAACCAGTCTCGCGTAAGCGTACGTGTCGTGGATTTGTCACGGCAGATGTCCTAGGGTGAGGACTTAGTCGTGAGGCCAACGCATCTATGTGGTAGCTTGAGAGGGGTTGAGCGGAATCGAGAGACGCAACACAAGACAGGGATTTAGACAGCTTCGGACCCCGGGAAACATCATCCGGTAACAACCCTACATGCTGTTTGAGGCTAGGTCTCATTATCATCATGAGGGAGTCGCCGTAAACCGGCTCTCCTCTAATTGTTTCTAGCCCTAGAGATTATTGATTGTTCACTTGTCCCTCTTTGGGGAGCCCTGCCCCTCCTTATATAAGTTGAAGGGGCGGGTTACATGTAGAGTCCAACTCGGACTTAAGACTTAACTATTCTGACTTCTCTTCATGGGCTTCTTAACGTCTTGGGCTTCATAACGTCTCGGGCTTCATAACCCCTGGCAACCCAGTTATCACTGTCTGCCGAGTTATGACTGGTGCCGGTTTATGATGGTCTGCCGGTTTATGATGGTCTGCTTAGTTATCAACTGACTTAACTCCTGCCGGGTTATCATCTGACTTAACTCCTACCGGTTTACCACCTGCCTTAACACCTGCTGGTTTACCACTTGCCTTAACACCTGCCGGTTTACCACTCGCCGGTTTACCGTCCGTCTTAGCCATCTGCCTTAACTGTCTGTCTTAACTGTCAGCCGGTTTATCAACCTGCCGGTTTACCAAGTCCCAGCCGGGTTAATAACTCCGGCCGGATCATACCGCGGGGTATATCCCCGACATTAGCCCCCAGTTTAATTTGGATTTATCCATGTTAAACTGATCCTAAGCATCCTTCAATCCTTGTCATTACTTTCTAGAAAATCCGGATCAATAGGCCAGCTTCATAATCAATTTGCTGACATTGGTTTGTCACAGAGAAATATTATGAAGAATAACTCCTTTGACTCAGCTCCCAATGCTTAACAAAAATATTAGTCTTTGAAATACTTATCTGATTTTCAGCCGGTTTAAGGATGTAGAACTTGCCGGTTTACAAATATTGATGGCACCGGGTCATAATTGTAGTTAACATCAAGCTTGAAAATATACATCTTATATGCCTATGACTTGTAGCCCCCAAGTCTTAAGAAGGTAGTATAGCAACAGCTTAAGACTTGCTTCAATATAAATATCACAAGCGTGAAGAAATCCAAGTTGTTCATCTCAATCACCAGTCAGAACTGAGTATTCCACATATGTAGCCCCCAAGTGCCGGGTTGTCATGCTTGCAGCAACCTGGGACTTGAAATTGCCTTATACTCATAAAACTTCAACCAGTGTAGCCCCCAAGGCCGGGTCATTATGCAATTATGAGTAGGGACTTTATAAATATGATCATGTAGACTTTGAACAGCAACGTGTAGCCCCCGAGTGTCGGTTCAGTAAGATAATATTGAGCTAAGACTTTATATATACTTCATTGAAAATAACATCATATGATGTAACCCTCATCATGGGGCTTGAACCCACGTCCACAAGGTTAAGAGCTTTGTGCTTTACCAACTGAGCAATAAACCTTCGATATAATGGATTAAGACTTGTGTACCTTGAATTGTTGACAGGAGCAATTGGTAGCCCCCAAGGGCCGGCTCATTACAATGTGACGAGTCGGGTCTTCAATAAAGTGAGCAAAAAAATGACTTTGCATTAGCCCCCAAGTGCCATGGTGCATGCTGGCAGTGACATGGGATTTGCATATTTGATGTAATCTCACTTTGAATAATGTAGCCCCCAAGCGCCGGGTCGTAAGCCTGCAGCGACTCGGGACTATTCCCTCCATTGTAAAAATAAATCATGTCCATTAATAAAACAAGAACCATTGCGCTGAAGCGACTTTGAAGACCTCCATCATAATATTGGCTATTGATAACCATAATAAAAATCCAGCCATGTTGGCTATTAAAGATTTGAATAATATAATCCAATGATTTATAAGCACGTGATTCCAATGGCGCAATCCAAATATATACTGGCGACTTATAGTCGAAAGCCAGGCCGGGTTAATAAACACCGGATTATAATTGATCATGTACTGACAACTTGTAGTTGAAAGTCAAGCCGGTTTAATGAACACCGGTTTATCAAAACATTATAAATGTCACCAAAAGAGAAAAAACTTGGCAAACAAAAGCCTATGAAAAACTTGTAGTCGAGGCTTTTCATGGGCTGCCAGGCCACTGAGTTAAACCATTTCACAAAGCCTTTTAAGATGTTCCTCCATCTTTAACCAATCGCCGGTCTATCATTGACAAGTTCAGGGTCATATGCGATTGCCTTGTCAAGTTGGCGGGTCATACCAGGCTTACCTGGGTGGAGTGACTTACTTAATAAAGGCAGGTTAACCTGGGGTTTTAGGTGTATATACCAGGCTTCCAAGCCACTGCTTGATAGCCTATTGCAAGTGTAGATTTCTTTGTTCATTGCGATAGCAAAGAATCCCCAAGCAACATTTTGAGTTGTGCTCAACGGGTGCCTATGTTTGAGTTGTTCTTGACAACACTCTTTGGCCCCTAAGTAATGGCATTGCGCCAGCCAAAAGGTGTAGCTATGGTTGAACACAACCAAGCCCCCAAGTGACTTACTGTCGTGTCTTTTGAGCCAGCCAAGAGGTGTAGCTATGGTTCAAATACAACCAAGCCCCCAAGTGACTTTGTGGCATTGCACCGATCAAGAGGTGTAGCTATGGTTCGGATACGACCAAGCCCCCAAGTGATCAATAATATGATAAGCCAATAAGGCGGAATACCCATGTTTGAACCGCGCATCATGGCAACATGTCCTCTTCGGCAACCTTTAACTTTTTGCAAGAGATAAATTCTTCTTGAACCGGGATTTTGAACCGGATATTGAGAGCGTCAAAGCTTTATGGGAGATAGTTTCCTCTTAAACCGGATTTGAACCAGATACTAAGGGCTTCAGCGCTGTGTGGGAGACGGGATTTCCCTTAAACCGGACTATAAACCGGAAGCATCATTGTGAGCCGGAATATTTCTGACGGCCTTTAAATTTTCATCAATATAACAGTAGCCTCCGGGACCGGGTTTCCCTTCAACATCCTGGGGCACTTGAATTTGCTGAAACTGGCAAGATTTGCTGCGTCATATCATCGTAGCCCCCGAGACTTAAGATGACTCAAGGAGTTGTCTTGAAATTCTCCGTATTTGACCATAGCAGAAGGTATATATCATCGGTGTTAATAACGCGATGTAAATCCACAGAAGATTGAGGTGACGCGGCGGGTTATAAATGATCCCGTATGAGCCATGTCAGCAACTCGGCCAATGGTTCCTTCCAACTGGCTGTTTGAAGTTGACCAAACTGTAGTGGCAGCGATTTGTGCGCATGTCCACTGATCCATCCAGTGTAGACGACGGCTGAATGATAATTTGCCTCCAATTTATTGGAAGAAAAATCGGGCTACCCAAGCAGTGACTTGCTCATACTCAATAAACAGCTCATGCAGACAGGTGCGGCCCGGTGTGTTGATGTAGACCAGATCGCAAAGGCGGTAGCGTAAGCACTTCCGTTGAGCACGGCAGCACGGATAAATGTTAGTGCAAAATGACGATGCTATGCACTCCATATCCGTGATATAACTCCACTTCGGCGGTGAATAATTGTCCTGATGTATTTGGATGACAGATGATCTTATCGTCTCTGCCATGATTATGGAAAAAATATTAAAGAGAAAATAGTTGCTCTCGGAGGAATTTTAAGATACGTTGAAAT
This sequence comes from Triticum aestivum, assembly GCF_018294505.1. Lineage (NCBI taxonomy): Eukaryota > Viridiplantae > Streptophyta > Magnoliopsida > Poales > Poaceae > Triticum > Triticum aestivum. The sequence continues at coordinate 477,926,363 of NC_057811.1, forward strand.
AATAAATAAGGTGGATAGCAGGTGATGTTTTCCTGGGATGTCGAGCCAGCCGTGTACGTCATTGGTTTTCCAACTGGTCCGAATTTTACTGCTTCCACTATCCTCTCTTTTTTCAATCGACTCCCCAATTCTTCTGTCTGCAGACGGCTGCCAGCACGCAGGGGTGCCGCATCTTCAGAGGCAAAATCAAGCGGAGCAATGGGGCGCAGGCCACGGGAGTTGCGGTACCGCAGGCGGCTCATCGGCAGCGGTTTTGAAGAAAAGGCCACAGAGGTGCGGCGAAGGCGGTGTGGCAGCAACGGCGACGCAAGGCCCGTTGGCGCGGTGGCTTGCAGTAGCAGCTCAAGGCCGCAGCAGCGCGGCGGCTCACTGTACAGGTGAATCGGCGGTGGAGGTGTGAGGTGGGACGGGTGGTTTAGAGTGGAAACAAGGCCACGACGGCGGCCGCCCGCGGGAGGAGCAGGAGGGGGCGCATCATGGGCACCCGCGGGATGCGGGGCGGACAAACCCAGCTCCGATGGCAGGTCAATAGGCCATGAAGGCGACTCAGAGTAGAAGACAGCGACTTCAGCGACGCGGTCGGAGCCGGAGCGGGTCGTAGCCGGAGCGGGTGGCGGCTTGCGGATGCCGCGGTTACTCAAAGAAGCAGCGGAAGTGGGCGGTTCGTCCAGTTTGCAGGTGACGGCCGGGGCACGAGCACGACCCACCGGTGTGATGAAGCAGCGGAGGCCCGCACGCGGTGCACGGAACCCACAGCAGTCGAAGCGGCCCAGGCGAGGCCGACGGTTTACCAGGGTAGCAGTGGCGCTTTAAACAGGGCGTGGCACAGACGGCGGGCCGCGGAGCAGAGCGAGCGGCTGGTCAACGCCTGGCGGTTTTGACAAAAGCAGGGCGCAGAGACCGGCTCTGAAGCGGCTCAGCCACGGAGTTGGATGGTTCGTCCGGTGTGCAGGTGACGGCCGGTGCAGGCGGCTCAGTTGGGCTGTGCCCAGTGGGTTGGCACCCTTGCAGAGCGGCACGGCGAGGTAATGGCAAAGGAAGAGCGGCGTCGAAACAAGGCTGCTCCGGTTTATAAGAAGGAGCGGGCATGGTGACCCGGCGCGGCGGCTCATATAGAGGCGAATTACGCCACTGTAGTGATAGGTTAGGCAAAGCAAGACCACGGTGTATGGCACGGCCGTCGGAGGCGGACGGTGACTTGGCGACGGGGCCGGCGGCTCAGCAGCGGCAGCTCTTCCGCTGTAACATCAGTGAAGGAGACAGCAGGCCGGCGGTTTAAGGCTTCACCTTGGCGGCTGCGGACGGGGCGAGGCCAATATTCAGTTCTGCCAATACGACAAGTACATACAATCGGCTGGCCATGAACAGTTGACTCTCTATGACCTCCATATTGTCAGATGTTCCATCTTTTCAGACACTCATCCATCTTTTTCCTGCAGGTTCGGCAACATTTTGTGCCACTTGCACGCCCATGTGTTGGTTGGTACGCTTAATGCTCCATGCTGTCCGTATTCATTGGCACCCAAAGGATTCACTGCTGGCACTAGACTTCAAATAAACCGGAAAGCTCCTCAAGATCTTTTGACAGTTGACATCATTACGAACTCTGATCCAAGTCCATCAATGATTCAGCAATTCCGGCGGGTCAACAATGGATCAAGGCGAAGGTCGGGGTGGACGAGGAAACACGCCGGCGACTCACAGCAGAAACAAGGCCATTCGCGGCTCGTTAGCGGCAGGTCAGAGCACTGGTGACGGAGGCGGGCGCAAAGGCGGGTCACGCGCGGGGAGGTACAGCTTACTGCCGAAACGGCACGACGATCCGAGGTGGCTCAGTCCGGCGCGATAGGCGACGCAGGGGCCGGGCCCGAGGCAGTGGCGATTTAAGGGCAAAGTCGAGTCCGAGGCGGTTTAGCAGTGCCGCAGGCCATCGTTTCAGCTGAAGCGAATCATCGGGGCAGCTCAACGCACGACCGGTGCGGCCCCACGTGGCTTCGGCGGTTTAGAAGACAGTGGAGGCTAGCCGGTTTAGAAAACTCAGCGGCCGCCGGCTCAAAACACCATTGTGGCGGCTCCAGCGGATCGATGATGGTGACAGGCCGTAGGCGGAGGCTGTTTCGAGCGATGACTTGGAGCGGGAGGCGGCTTGAAGTCGGAGTAAAATCCGGTTTGAAGATGGTCGTGGGGGAGGCGATTTGAAGTCGGAGTCGAGGCCAGGGTGGCTCGTGGCGCGGCCTTGGGCGCGACGGCGGTGGTTGAGGTGAAGCTTGAAGCGAGACCACTTCATGGATTTGGCAGCTCAAGCCGGCGAACGGGTCACTCCCCGATTGTATCCTCTGGGTCGTGGTAGTCGTAGATGGTTCGCGAGAGCCTGCGATTCGTCGAGGCCGAACAAGAGGCCGCTTGAAGCCACGGAGGCAGAAACGATGGGTCGGCCTGGAGCAACGCAGAAACAACCCGGAGACGGTTTGGGCCACGGAGACCACAAATCTTGGAAACTCAAGGCTGCTTATAACAGTGGCTCGAAGACAACGAAAACGAGGCCAATTCTTCGAGTGGCGAGCTGAGACCGGGGCAGCCGCTCAGTGACCTTTAATTGCACGAGGCCGTGTCCACTCTGGGTCTTCCTTCCGGGCCGTGGTTGGTTTGACCCAGACACAGATTGACTTGACGATGCCTGCTACAGTCGACGAGATCGATCTGCTGCTCGCCTCGGCGGATTGCATGTCGCAGTGATTAACGTAAAAACTCCACTTATTGTAAATCTCTCGATCCCTAAGGTAGATCCCTTCAAGAACTCAACACCGCCGTGCGCGCGGCCCCACGGTGGGCACCAACTGTCGTGGATTTTTCACGGCAGATGTCCTAGGGTGAGGACTTAGTCGTGAGGCCAACGCATCTATGTGGTAGCTTGAGAGGGGTTGAGCGGAATCGAGAGACGCAACACAAGACAGGGATTTAGACAGCTTCGGGCCCCGGGAAACATCATCCGGTAACAACCCTACATGCTGTTTGAGGCTAGGTCGCATTATCATCACGAGGGAGTTGCCGTAAACCGGCTCTCCTCTAATTGTGTCTAGCCCTAGAGATTATTGATTGTTCCCTTGTCCCTCTTTGGGGAGCCCTGCCCCTCCTTATATAAGTTGAAGGGGCGGGTTACATGTAGAGTCCAACTCGGACTTAAGACTTAACTATTCTGACTTCTCTTCATGGGCTTCTTAACGTCTTGGCTTCATAACCCCTGGCAACCCAGTTATCACTGTCTGCCGAGTTATGACTGGTGTCGGTTTATGATGGTCTGCCGGTTTATGATGGTCTGCTTAGTTATCAACTGACTTAACTCCTGCCGGTTTACCACCTGCCTTAACAGCTGCCGGTTTACCACTTGCCTTAACACCTGCCAGTTTACCACTCGCCGGTTTACCGTCCGTCTTAGCCATCTGTCTTAACTGTCTGTCTTAACTGTCATCCGGTTTATCAACCTGCCGGTTTACCAAGTCCCAGCCGGGTTATAACTCTGGCCGGATCATACCGCGGGGTATATCCCCGACAGTACGCGTAATGTCGGTCCGGGCCGCTTCATCCAACAATACCGCCGAACCAAAGTATGACATGCTGGTAAGCAGTATGACTTATATCGCCCACAACTCACTTGTGTTCTACTCGTGCATATGACATCTACGCATAAAACCTGGCTCTGATACCACTGTTGGGGAACGTAGTAATTTCAAAAAAATTCCTACGCACACGCAAGATCATGGTGATGCATAGCAACGAGAGGGGGGAGTGTTGTCCACGTACCCTCGTAGACCGAAAGCGGAAGCGTTAGCACAACGCGGTTGATGTAGTCGTACGTCTTCACGATCCGACCGATCAAGTACCGAACGCACGACACCTCCGAGTTCAGCACACGTTCAGCCCGATGACGTTCCTCGAACTCCGATCCAACCGAGTGTTGAGGGAGAGTTTCGTCAGCACGACGGCGTGGTGACGATGATGATGTTCTACCGACGTAGGGCTTCGCCTAAGCACCGCTACAGTATTATCGAGGTGGACTATGGTGGAGGGGGGCACCGCACACGGCTAAAAGATCAAACGATCAATTATTGTGTCTCTAGGGTGCCCCCTGCCCCCGTATATAAAGGAGCAAGGGGGGAGGTGCGGCCGGCCAGGAGGGGCGCGCCAGGTGGAGTCCTACTCCCACCGGGAGTAGGACTCCCTCCCTTTTCGTAGTTGAATTAGGAGTGGAGGGGAAAGAGGTGGAGGAGAGGAAGGAAAGGGGGGGGCGCCGCCCCCCTCTCCTTGTCCTATTCGGACTAGGGGGGGAGGGCGCGCGGCCCTGCCCTGGCCGCCTCTCCTCTTCTCCACAAAGGCCCACTATGGCCCATTAAGCCCCCGGGGGGTTAAGGTAACCCCTCGATATTCCGGTAAAATCCTGATTTCACCCGGAACATTTCCGATATCCAAATATAGGCTTCCAATATATCAATCTTCATGTCTCGACCATTTCGAGACTCTTCGTCATGTCCGTGATCACATCCGAGACTCCGAACAACCTTCGGTACATCAAAACATATAAACTCATCATATAACTGTCATCGAAACGTTAAGCGTGCGGACCCTACGGGTTCGAGAACTATGTAGACATGATCGAGACACGTCTCCGGTCAATAACCAATAGCGGAACCTGGATGCTCATATTGGCTCCCACATATTCTACGAAGATCTTTATCGGTCAGACCGCATAACAACATACGTTGTTCCCTTTGTCATCGGTATGTTACTTGCCCGAGATTCGATCGTCGGTATCTCAATACCTAGTTCAATCTCGTTACTAGCAAGTCTCTTTACTCATTCCGTAATACATCATCCCACAACTAACTCATTAGTTGCAATGCTTAAGTGATGTGCATTACCGAGAGGGCCCAGAGATACCTCTCCGACAATCGGAGTGACAAATCCTAATCTCAAAATACGCCAACCCAACAAGTACCTTCGGAGACACCTGTAGAGAACCTTTATAATCACCCAGTTACGTTGTGACGTTTGGTAGCACACAAAGTGTTCCTCCGGTAAACGGGAGTTGCATAATCTCATAGTCATAGGAACATGTATAAGTCATGAAGAAAGCAATAGCAACATACTAAACGATCGAGTGCTAAGCTAACGGAATGGGTCAAGTCAATCACATCATTCTCCTAATGACGTAATCCCGTTAATCAAATGACAACTCATGTCTATGGCTAGGAAACATAACCATCTCTGATCAACGAGCTAGTCAAAGTAGAGGCATACTAGTGACACTCTGTTTGTCTATGTATTCACACAAGTATTATGTTTCCGGTTAATACAGTTCTAGAATGAATAATAAACATTTATCATGATATAAGGAAATAAATAATAACTTTATTATTGCCTCTAGGGCATATTTCCTTTAGGTACAATGTCACACGATGATCTCAATTTGTTTGACCTCAGGTGACATGGCGCTCACGATCATTTGTTTGACCACGAAAACAACACGCGCATCCAACACAAAGAAGCATGTGGATGATCTTCAATACATCTGCAGAAACTGAAACTACAAAATCAATCTAGAACCAAATTCACAAAGCCTCAATATAGCTAAGCAACAAATATACAACGGCGGCTCCGAGAGACCCTCAATTGTCGATTTGTTCATCGGTGGAAGAATAACCTAAATCAAACCTACCCCTCGTACACTGTCAAGGTAGTACAAAGAACACTAAAAGTAAATTTTACATGTAGGTCCATAGACCACCTAGTGACAACTACAAGCACTAGAGCAAGTTGAAGGCGCGCCGCCGTCATCGCCCCTCCCTCTTCTGAGTCAGACAAACATTATTGTAGTAGACAGTCAGGAAGTCTTCGTGTTAAGGCCCCATAAAACCAGTGCACCAGAACAACAACCATCGCCGATGAAGAGAGGCGTAGATCAGAAGGATCCAACCTGCAGACACACAAACGTAGACGAACGAATACTAGATCCACTCGGATCCACCAAACACAAAGCCGACCAGATCCCACGAGATCCATCGAAAATAAACCTCCACACGCCTTTCGATGATGCTTGAAACATGACTGGAACGGGGGCTAAGCGGGGGGGGGACCTTATTCCATCTTCAAGAAGCCGCCGACGCCTCATCTTCTTGAGCATGGCAAAAAAACCAACAAAACTCAGAAAAGCACCTAAAACAGAGCCCTCCCGCTGGCAAGGGCCGGGATCCACCGCACCTTCATGGTCCAAGGACCATAGGAGACGAGGAGGACCGGCGGTGGCGCGAGAGGCAGAGAAACCCTAGATGTGAGTTCACAGAAGAGCATGAATGAAGGGGAACCAACATCTACTAAGTTACTAATAAGTTCTTGCTACCTCTTGAGCACTGCGTTGGTTTTCCCTTGAAGAGGAAAGGGTGATGCAGCAAAGTAGCGTAAGTATTTCCCTCAGTTTTTGAGAACCAAGGTATCAATCCAGTAGGAGGCCACGCATGAGTCCCTCGCACCTACACAAACAAATAAATCCTTGCAACCAACGCGATAAGGGGTTGTCAATCCCTACACGGTCACTTACGAGAGTGAGGTCTGATAGATATGATAAGATAATATTTTTGGTATTTTTATGATAAAGATGCAAAGTAAAATAAAAGGCAATAAAAATAACTAAGTGTTGGAAGATTAATATGATGGAAAATAGACCCGGGGGCCATAGGTTTCACTAGTGGCTTCTCTCAAGAGCATAAGTATTTACGGTGGGTGAACAAATTACTGTTGAGCAATTGACAGAATTGAGCATAGTTATGAGAATATCTAGGTATGATCATGTATACAGGCATCACGTCCGAGACAAGTAGACCGACTCCTGCCTGCATCTACTACTATTACTCCACACATCAACCGCTATCCAGCATGCATCTAGAGTATTAAGTTCATAAGAACAGAGTAATGCTTTAAGCAAGATGACATGATGTAGAGGGATAAACTCATGCAATATGATATAAACCCCATCTTCTTATCCTCGATGGCAACAATACAATACGTGCCTTGCTGCCCCTACTGTCACCGGGAAAGGACACCGCAAGATTGAACCCAAAGCTAAGCACTTCTCCCATTGCAAGAAAGATCAATCTAGTAGGCCAAACCAAACTGACAATTCGAAGAGACTTGCAAAGATAACCAATCATACATAAAAGAATTCAGAGAAGATTCAAATATTGTTCATAGATAAACTTGATCATAAACCCACAATTCATCGATCTCAACAAACACACCGCAAAAGAAGATTACATCGAATAGATCCCCACGAGAGAGGGGGAGAACATTGTATTGAGATCCAAAAAGAAAGAAGAAGCCATCTAGCTAATAACTATGGACCCGAAGGTCTGAGGTAAACTACTCACACATCATCGGAGAGGCCATGGTGTTGATGTAGAAGCCCTCCATGATCGATGCCCACTCCGGCGGAGCTCCGGAACAGGCCCCAAGATGGGATCTCACGGGTACAGAAGGTTGCGACAGTGGAATTAGGTTTTTGGCTCCGTATCTGGTAGTTTGGGGGTACGTAGGTATATATAGGAGGAAGGAGTACGTCGGTGGAGCAACATGGGGCCCACGAGGGTGGAGGGCGCGCCTGGGGGGGTAGGCACGCCCCCCTACCTCGTGCCCTCCTGGTTGATGTCTTGACGTAGGGTCCAAGTCCTCTGGATCACGTTCATTCCGAAAATCACGTTCCCGAAGGTTTCATTCCGTTTGGACTCCGTTTGATATTCTTTTTCTGCGAAACTCTGAAATAGGCAAAAAACAGCAATTCAGGGCTGAGCCTCCGGTTAATAGGTTAGTCCCAAAAATAATATAAAAGTGTATAATAAAGCCCAATAATGTCCAAAACAGAATATAATATAGCATGGAACAATCAAAAATTATAGGTAAGTTGGAGACGTATCAAGCATCCCCAAGCTTAATTCCTGCTCGTCCTCGAGTAGGTAAATGATAAAAACAGAATTTTTGATGTGGAATGCTACTTGGCATAATTTCAATATAATTCTTCTTATTGTGGCATGAATGTTCAGATTTGATATGATTCAAGATAAAAGTTTAATGTTGACATAAAAACAATAATACTTCTAGCATACTAACTAAGCAATTATGTCTTATCAAAATAACATAGCCAAAGCAAGTTATCCCTACAAAATCATATAGTCTGGCTATGCTCCATCTTCCCCACACAAAATATTCATATCATGTACGACCCCGGTTTTAGCCAAGCAATTGGTTCATACTTTTAACGCGCTTCAGCCTTTTCAACTCTTACGCAATACATGAGCGCAAGCCATGGATATAGCACTATGGTGGAATAAGGTATAATGGTAGGGGTTATGTGGGAAGGCAAAAAAAGGAGAAAGTCTCACATCAACGAGGCTAATCAACGGGCTATGGAGATGCCCATCAATTGATGTTAATGCGAGGAGTAGGGATTGCCATGCAACGGATGCACTAGAGCTATAAGTGTATGAAAGCTCAAAAAAAAACTAAGTGGGTGTGCATCCAACTCGCTTGCTCACGAAGACCTCGGGCATTTGAGGAAGCCCGTCATTGGAATATACAAGCCAAGTTCTATAATGAAATTTCCCACTAGTATATGAAAGTGACAAAATGAGAGACTCTCTATTACGAAGATCACGGTGCTACTTTGAAGCACAAGTGTGGTAAAAGGATAGTAACATTGTCCGTTCTCTCTTTTTCTCTCATTTTTTAACTAGTCCGGAGTCTCATCCCGACTTGTGGGGGAATCATAGTCTCCATCATCCTTTCCTCACTTGGGACAATGCTCTAATAATGATGATCATCACACTTTTATTTACTTACAACTCATGAATTACAACTCAATACTTAGAACAAATATTTTGACTCTATATGAATGCCTCCGGCGATGTACCGGGATATGCAATGAATCAAGAGTGACATGTATGAAAGAATTATAAATGGTGGCTTTTGCCACAAATACTATGTCAACTACATGATCATGCAAAGCAATATGACAATAATGGAGCGTGTCATGATGAATGAAACGGTGGAAAGTTGCATGGCAATATATCTCGGAATGGCTATGGAAATGCCATAATAGGTAGGTATGGTGGCTGTTTTGAGGAAGATATAAGGAGGTTTATGTGTGATAGAGCATATCATATCACGGGGTTTGGATGCACCGGCGAAGTTTGCACCAACTCTCAAGGTGAGAAAGGGCAATGCGCGGTACCGAAGAGACTAGAAAATTGCGGAAAGGTAAGTGTGCGTATAATCCATGGACTCACATTAGTCATAAAGAACTCATATACTTATTGCAAAAATTTATTAGCCCTCAAAGCAAAGTACTACTACGCATGCTCCTAGGGGAAGGGTTGGTAGGAGTTAACCATCGCGCGATCCCGACCGCCACACAAAGGAAGACAATCAACAAATACTTCATGCTCCGACTTCATTACATAACGGTTCACCATACGTGCATGCTACGGGAATCACAAACTCCAACACATGTATTTTTCAATTCCACAATTACTCAACTAGCACAACTATGATATTACCACCTTTATATCTCAAAACAATTATCAAGCATCAAATTTCTCATGATATTAATTAAAGCAAATTGCCATGCTATTTTAAGAATCTCAAAATAATATAAGTGAAGCATGAGAGATTAATAGTTTCTATAAAACAAATCCACCACGGTGCTCTAAAAGATATAAGTGAAGCACTAGAGCAAAACTATATAAGTCAAAAGATATAAGTGAAGCACATAGAGTATTCTAATAATTTCCGAATCATGTGTGTCTCTCTCAAAAGGTGTGTACAGCAAGGATGATTGTGGTAAACTAACAAATAAATACTCAAATAATACAAGACGCTCCAAGCAAAACACATATCATGTGGTGAATAAAAATATAGCTTCAAGTAAAGTTACCGATGGAAGTAGACGAAAGAGGGGATGCCTTCCGGGGCATCCCCAAGCTTTGGCTTTTAGGTGTCCTTAGATTATCTTGGGGTGCCTTGGGCATCCCCAAGCTTAGGATCTTGCCACTCCTTGTTCCATAATCCATCAAATCTTTCACCCAAAACTTGAAAACTTCACAACACAAAACTCAGCAAAAAATCTCGTGAGCTCCGTTAGCGAAAGAAAACAAAACACCACTTCAAGGTACTGTCATAAACTCATTCTCTATTTATATTGGTGTTAAAACTACTGTATTCCAACTTCTCTATGGTTTATAAACTCTTTTACTAGCCATAGATTCATCAAAATAAGCAAACAACACACGAAAAACAGAATCTGTCAAAAACAGAACAGTCTGTAGTAATCTGTAACTAACGCAAACTTCTGGAACTCCAAAAATTCAGCCAAAATAGACGACCTAGACAATTTGTTTATTGATCAGCAGCAATTGGAATCAATATTTTATCACGTTCTGGTGATTTTTAACAATTATTTTCGTGAACAGAAAGTTTTGGAATTTTCAGCAAGATCAAATAACTATCATCCAAGAAGATCCTATAGGTTAAACTTGGCACAAAAACTAATTAAAACATAAAAACACATCTAACCAGAGGCTAGATCAAAGATTTATTCCTAAACAGAAGCAAAAAGCAAAAAACTGAAAATAAAATTGGGTTGCCTCCCAACAAGCGCTATTGTTTAACGCCCCTAGCTAGGCATAAAAGCAAGGATAGATCTAGGTATTGCCATCTTTGGTAGGCAATTTCTTAATGGAGTTATGCTCGGTGATCCTTTGATCTAAAGCATCCAGCCGCTTATTGCAAAGTGTAATCAGATTATTCATGCGGTTAATATTTCCACCAATACTTTTAAGAGGTTCAACAATTTTTTGTAACTCACATAATTTCTCTAGAATTTGAGTCTCTTCTTGGGTAAGGGATGATACTTTTTGTAGGGGGAGGACTCCCACTATCCCCTCTATAATTTCATAAGCGAAGCCAGGATCAATATTGATAAAACTACCTTTGGCGGAAAAATCGAGGAGTTGTCTATGGGGCAAAGTTAGCCCAACATAAAAATTGCGAAGCAAAATTTTAAAATCTCCCTCTATATTGCAATTACGATAAGATTCGAGCATCCTGAACCAAGCATCTTTTAAATTTTCCCCTTGTCTTTGCTTGAAGTGGAGGACTTCAAAGTCGGGAGATGAAGGGGTAAAGACCGAGCTAGCCATAACGACAAGCAAGCGATCCAACACACGAGCAAACAAGAAGCAAACAAAAAGGAGGCGAACGGAAAAGAGAGGGCGAATAAAACGGCAAGGGTGAAGTGGGGGAGAGGAAAACGAGAGGCAAATGGCAAATAATGTAATGCGGGAGATAAGGGTTTGTGATGGGTACTTGGTATGTTGAATTTTGCGAAGACCTCCCCGGCAACGGCGCCAGAATTCCTTCTTGCTACCTCTTGAGCACTGCGTTGGTTTTCCCTTGAAGAGGAAAGGGTGATGCAGCAAAGTAGCGTAAGTATTTCCCTCAGTTTTTGAGAACCAAGGTATCAATCCAGTAGGAGGCCACGCACGAGTCCCTCGCACCTACACAAACAAATAAATCCTCGCAACCAATGGGATAAGGGGTTGTCAATCCCTACACGGTCACTTACGAGAGTGAGGTCTGATAGATATGATAAGATAATATTTTTGGTATTTTTATGATAAAGATGCAAAGTAAAATAAAAGGCAATAAAAATAACTAAGTGTTGGAAGATTAATATGATGGAAAATAGACCCGGGGGCCATAGGTTTCACTAGTGGCTTCTCTCAAGAGCATAAGTATTTACGGTGGGTGAACAAATTACTGTTGAGCAATTGACAGAATTGAGCATAGTTATGAGAATATCTAGGTATGATCATGTATACAGGCATCACGTCCGAGACAAGTAGACCGACTCCTGCCTGCATCTACTACTATTACTCCACACATCAACCGCTATCCAGCATGCATCTAGAGTATTAAGTTCATAAGAACAGAGTAATGCTTTAAGCAAGATGACATGATGTAGAGGGATAAACTCATGCAATATGATATAAACCCCATCTTCTTATCCTCGATGGCAACAATACAATACGTGCCTTGCTGCCCCTACTGTCACCGGGAAAGGACACCGCAAGATTGAACCCAAAGCTAAGCACTTCTCCCATTGCAAGAAAGATCAATCTAGTAGGCCAAACCAAACTGATAATTCGAAGAGACTTGCAAAGATAACCAATCATACATAAAAGAATTCAGAGAAGATTCAAATATTGTTCATAGATAAACTTGATCATAAACCCACAATTCATCGATCTCAACAAACACACCGCAAAAGAAGATTACATCGAATAGATCCCCACGAGAGAGGGGGAGAACATTGTATTGAGATCCAAAAAGAAAGAAGAAGCCATCTAGCTAATAACTATGGACCCGAAGGTCTGAGGTAAACTACTCACACATCATCGGAGAGGCTATGGTGTTGATGTAGAAGCCCTCCATGATCGATGCCCCCTCCGGCGGAGCTCCGGAACAGGCCCCAAGATGGGATCTCACAGGTACAGAAGGTTGCGGCAGTGGAATTAGGTTTTTGGCTCCGTATCTGGTAGTTTGGGGGTACGTAGGTATATATAGGAGGAAGGAGTACGTCGGTGGAGCAACATGGGGCCCACGAGGGTGGAGGGCGCGCCGGGGGGGGGGGGTAGGCGCGCCCCCCTACCTCGTGCCCTCCTGGTTGATGTCTTGACGTAGGGTCCAAGTCCTCTGGATCACGTTCGTTCCGAAAATCACGTTCCCAAAGGTTTCATTCCGTTTGGACTCCGTTTGATATTCTTTTTCTGCGAAACTCTGAAATACGAAAAAAAACAACAATTCTAGGCTGGGCCTCCGGTTAATAGGTTAGTCCCAAAAATAATATAAAAGTGTATAATAAAGCCCAATAATGTCCAAAACAGAATATAATATAGCATGGAACAATAAAAAATTATAGATACGTTGGAGACGTATCAGTTCTCAAAAATTGAAGTCTTGGAAGAGCTCGGATGTTTTCTCTCTCCAAATGGACCCCATTTGTTAGGTGGGGGGTCATTCATGAATATATTTAAAGTTCATGAATATATTTAAAGTTCATGAATATTTTTAAGCATGTGAATATTTTCAATTTTCTAACTTTATTTCAAAATTATAACATTTTTTATAATCTTTGTAATTTGGAAGGAATGATGGTTTTTAATTTTCAAATTTTCAAAAATTCAAGATTTTTTAGAAAAATTGTGAACATCTTATGACTATAGAACTTTGTCAGATAAAAAAGGTACCCAGCTTTTATGAGCTAGCGTGTGGAATGGGAAGCCAAGCTGAGCGACATGAGTAATTGCATTGTTTCTGGAATGGCAGCTTCTAAATACCGTTTAACACCGAGGACAAAACATGTACAAACATCACAAACACGAAGTGAACAAGTTTACTCTCCTCTCGAAGTAAATACCATCTCTAACAATGGTCCTTAACAATATACAAACGGAAAAATACCACGAAACATAATTAAAATCTAAGCAAACACAGATAAAACCAAAACTAAACAACCGACCACAATAACCTGCTATAGAAAAAAAACATTCAATCAGTGAAAAACGGCACGGTGAAACGCTCATTAGCCTCTAGTACGTTAGTGCATCTCCAACGCCGACCTCAAACTGCCCCGCATCCGTACTCAGCTGTCCGGACTGCGAAATTCATCCAACGCGGTCTTGTATCGGTCTGCGGCGCTGTCCGGACTATGATGTTTTCGCAAACCGAGACCAAACGTGGGGGGAGGGGAGTTGCGCGAGCCCGGACACGAGAAACTTCAAATTCTGACCCCCCCACCCCCCCCCCCCCAGCCCACCCAAAAAGAAGGCGGAGCCCCTGTGGGGTGGGAGGTCGAGCGGGCGGAAGCCGAATGAAGGTAGTTGGGCAGTTGGCATGTGACCGCCAATTTTACATCTCATGTAGGTGGAGATGCAAATTTGCATCTCGAAGTGTTGTCATCTTCAAAAGGAGGAGATGTAATTTGTTTTGCATCTACATGATCTGTTGGAGGTGGGTTTTTGGGTCTCGGGGATGCAAAGGATAATTATTTTTGCATCTACGTCATCTATCGGAGATGCTCTAAGTGTTCTTCCTTAGTTGTTTTGCCAAGCTTTTTTTTTTGAGTTTTTTTACTTGTGTCTTGGCCAAGCTGGGTCGCCCTACTCTACGCTTGTCTGCTAGTTCGGATGAGTTGTCAAACATGGGTGCTCCTTTGTTGCAAACGCAGTCCTGATGGATGTCTAATGTGTTTGGTTGAGGAATGAAGTGGAATGGAATGTCATGGTTCCATTCCACTAGAATGGGTCGGTTCCGTCTCTATGTTTGCTTGAGCACAATAGATGGAATGGAATGGTTACATTTCGGTGTTTGGTTGGAGAGATTGAATCGAATGAATTTGGTTCCGCTCACAATAATTTATAACTCCACTCGCAAGCATAAATAGTTTTGAACAACATTTGAATTTCACAATGATTTATCACTGAAATATATAACCTGATATTTGATTGTTTACATATAAAAAATGGTAGTCACAGCAACTTTTCAGAAAATAAATAACAAATGTTGATGAAGCACAAAATCTAGATCACAAAGTATTAATGACAACAAAAATTGTTACTACCAGTCTCAACACAGAGCACACAAAGCTAGCACTAATCAAGCTGAGTACTACTGATTATTGGACGGAGAGCGCCAAGTTAGAAAGAGCCAATCGAAGAAGCTTGCTCTTGCCGCCGCTGATGCTTCTCTTGCTGCTTGCCGAACTGGCTGCTCCCTGGTTGGTGCTGCTACCGCCCAGGTGTGTGGATGCCACCGGCCGGCTAGCTGCCGGGAAGGAGACGAGCCGAGCCGACCGCCGCTTATCTGCGCTGCTTCCCAACAAATGGGCTGCATCTGACCTGCCATCGTTGCTGCCTACTGGGTGAGAGGAACGGGAGGAGGGAGCAATCAGCTGCTGCTTGACGAGAGAGAGACGGGGGAGGAGCCGTCGTTCCAGAGGGCGAGCCGAGGGAGAGGCCGGATCGAGAGGGAGCCGCCCCGTCCTTTCCCAGATCCTTGGTCGAGGGGCAGGAGACGTGGCGAAGCTGCATCTCCGACGAGGGGAAGGAGACGCCGGCGAGGCTGCATATCCAACCGCGACAAGGGGGTGCCGTAGAGGAGGGGGAGGTGTATGGCCGCCGCCATGCCCATCGAGGGAGAGGGAGCGGGGCGCCGCGCAGGACGCCTTCGTCGTTGGTGAGTGGGGGACGACGCGAGAGAGACGCGTTCCGCATGGTCCGGCCAATTTGGAGGAACCACCCGGTTCGGCATATAGGGGGAATATTCATCTCCAGAGAAGCAGTGCGTTCCGTTCCCTTTTTCAACTAAATACAGGAATCGCTTTCAGGTGCAGGTCCGACCCGTTACATTCCACTTCATTCCCTGAACCAAACACACCTTAAGGAGTTAAGGCCGAAGGCCCTACTCTACGCTTGTCAACGTGGGTGCTCCTTTGCCGCTGTACACTTAGAGCATCTCCAAAAGAGCAAAGAAATAGTTGCTGCCAAAAAAAGAAAAAAAAAGAAAAGAAATAGCTGCTGCCATCTTTTGTACTTGGGTCTGATTTTGTAAGTTGAGAACTACTAAGGATTGAGAAAAATATTGATTGCAATTGTTCTGTGCCATAAAATATTGGGAAAAATTATTCGCATCGTCGATTCGCTCTTTTCGTCGCATCACATCTACACCATTGGCATTTGCAACTACAAATGGGGCTGATGTCGAGGCAGGGATAGTGGGCCTTTAGCGTTGCCCATGCTTAGCGAGCTTCTTCTCGGTCTTTGAAGACTTCCACTTCATTATCTGGGGCGAGGCGCGCTGGAGTCGGATTGCTAACTCGAAGAAGTTGGTCGGAACGTCATCCCCGGGCCACAATGTCATAAATGTCGCTTCCATTGTCGGCTTGATCAGATTGAGCAGCTCTCCGATTTGCTTCAGTCTGTCAGGGAGAAGGTCAAGCCGGCTGGTTTCTTGGAACTGCGCCCAGAAAGCCCGGAATACGTCCTGCTCAGGATCATTGAGCTCTTGATAGTACTTGTGGGCGCTCGCAGCACTCTGGGGCAGGTCGGCGAAGATCTCTGCGTGGTGCCAAATTTGAGTTAGTGCGGTATAGCTATTGCTTCCAAATCGACATTGGAGAAGATATGGTTGACCAGCGACAATCTGCTTGGCTTGCTCTACTTCGTCTCGAGCATTGCGACGGACTAGGTTGGATTCCTTCAGACTATACTCGAGCAGTTTAATTTGGTCACCCAGCCTGGTCTTCTCGGCCTTCAGCTGGTCACACTCAATCTGGCTCTTCTTGAGCTCCTGCTGAAGTAGGTCGGATGCATCCCGGGCGGCCTGGCACGCCTCTTGTTCTTGCACAAGTTTGGCAGTAGTCTTTTGGGCCTCTTTTTGGATGTCCTGGAGCTGTTGGTTGCTGGAATTGAGCTGGTTCCTCAACTCGGTCATACGCCTTTCAACTACTGCATTCAAGTTTGGAGGTGGTCGGCACAAATGTTGCAAATATGCAAGTTATGAAAGGAGTTGCAATAGGAATAGTCGGCTTACCCATGGAGTCACTAAGACTTTTGGAGAGATTTTCATTCTTATGCTCGGCTTCAGCAAGCAGAGTCTGGAGCCGGGCTATCTCATTCTCCAAACGATTGTTGTCCCGAGCTGCAGCCTGTATAAAAAAATTCCAAGTTACAAGAAGGTTATCATGGATAAGGGCTCCTGCTAAAAGAATTTGATCCCCAGGCCGACCTTCGGAGGCCGACAATCTTGAGGGCTACTGGATCTATTTAATTCAAAGGCAGTACGTGTTACTTTGAGAAGATTCAATCCTAAGGTCGGTTTGCTAAACTAACCTAATTCTCGAGGGCTATTGCACATCGGTTTGATCTAAGTTTGAGTTCTACGAGGAGAGTATCGACCCTCAGACCAACTCTTCTGCCCGGTTTGAGTCTTGGGGGCTATTGGATCACTGATTTTGACTAAGGAAAGCTATTCCCGAGGATATTTTGATCCCCAAGATGGACATTCTGCCCCGCCTGCATCTCAGGGGCTACTGCACCAACGTTTTATCTCGGGCGAAATTAAGACGAACTACAACCCAATTTGTTATTAAACCGGACTCCAGCTGGGGGGTTAGCATGCACGAAAGTGCTAAGTTGAGCTACATGACTCATGGTGCAGACCGGATTTAGTACTGGTCCGCACCTTAAGAGCTACTGGCTATACATCTATGTAAAGATCAGATGCATAAGTAAAATTACCTCCATGCCGGGAGCAAAGGCACCCGTCATCCGTATAACGCCAAGCTGCATCTCGTGGGCCTTCTCCTTCAGGTACTTCACCGCATCTTGCTGGGCCTCATTTAGGTAAAGGTTGACCCCGGATTTCTGGACTTCCCGACACTCCAATACGTGCGCGTCTTCTGAACTATTGACAGACATCTCGCCGGGAAGCCGCTGGGTCAGGACCGTATTGCCCGACGTGCTGGGGCCAGGCAATCGCATGGGCATGTCATCTCCAATGACTATATCGACTAGTGGCCCATGGCGCAAGGTTGGGACAACAGTTGATGGTGGCGGCGGCGGTGCTTCGAGCTCTTGAGTTGATGGAGCCGGGGACTTAACCACCTCGACATTTTCTATAGGCCCGATCTCCCGGTTGCCAAATCCATGAGCCTGGGGCTGGCCTTGTTCGCCTGCGTTAGCTGCAGGCGGGCTTCTTGATGTGGCACCTCCAGATGACGCCACTTTCGACATGGACTTGATCTTTCAGAGTATAGTGTGGACTTGCGCTCTGTTTCTAAGATAGGGCATGTGCAAGACGGTATATATAGCCATCGACCAGGGGCTATCGAAGGATGATATTAATTACATCCAATAAATTTGAAAAAGGAAAGACACTAATGCATACCATAAACGCCATTTTATTTATAGTGACAGTGCAACACATACTATAAACCATGACATGTGCAATTTATTATAAGATTTCGCAGGGGTACAAGTATAGAACATGTTGAATGCGTCATTTAATATTACCCTTTTTTTGGCCTTCCACTATCTGGCTCATAATCACCTACCATATGCAAAGGTTTCTACCCGTTGCGGAGAGGCTGACCTGCAGCTCATTTTTCGTCATGAGAAAACGACGCGCAAAGACGAAAAATGCCATGAAGCAAAAAAATAATCTCGAGAACCTTCGGTGCTTTCAGTGTGACATGCTTAATTTGCCACAGGCTTTTCTTTTTGCATTTTTGGCGCAGCTTACATGAAAAAAACTGTGGACGAATCGTGACCAGTTAATATATGTTGTTGAGAAACTGTTTTGAAATTTGAAATTCAGAAATTAGAAACCCTAGTTCTTGGGCTGTTTGCTCGGGTAAGATGGGACCCAACAAGCAAAACGGGCTGAATGTGTGTGTGTGAAAGCCCAACGTGAGATGGTTGGGCCTTCCTTATCCATCGTCCCACCCCCAGGGTCCCACCCACTCTCTCCCTCCGTCCTCGTCCACACTCTCTCCTCGATGTCGCCTGTCGCGGCGCACCGAGCCTCTCCGGCCATGTGGTCCCCGCAGCCTCCGCCGCCCCGCCTCCAGCTCCGGCGACCGGCGGGGACGCCCCTTCACTCCTCGCGCCGCCTCAGCCGCATCGCCGCATCGCAGGAGGACCCGCTGACCGCGCTGACCCGAGTGCTGTGGGGCCGCGCGCTGCCGCCGTCGCAGCTCGTGCTCGCCGTGCGCCACGGCTGGACCTCGGCGTGGCGGCTCCTCATGCGCCAGCTCGCGCCCTCCGACCCGGCCACGGGCGCCTTCACCCGCACCCCGTCCCGCTTCCCGGCCGTCGCACAGCCCGCGCCCGGCCCCGGCGCGCGCCTCCACCTCTACGTCGGCCTCCCCTGCCCCTGGGCCCACCGCGCGCTCCTCGTCCGGGCCCTCCTCGGCCTGGGCCCCCGCCTCCCGGTCTCCGTCGCCGTCCCCGGCGACGACGGCGCGTGGTCCTTCACGCCGGAGAGCCCCGACGCGCTCTACGGCTCCCGCAGGCTCCGGGACGTGTACGCCGCCCGGCGCGGCGGGTTCGAGGGCCGGGCGTCCGTGCCCATGCTCTGGGACTCCGACCGCCGCGAGGTGGTCTGCAACGAGAGCATCGAGATCGCCAAGTTCCTCTGCACGCTCGCCGACGACGGCGCCCTCGACCTCTGGCCGCCGGAGCACCGCCAGGAGATCGACCGCTGGTACGGCGTCATCTACCCGAGCGTCAACAACGGCGTGTACCGGTGCGGGTTCGCGCAGAGCCAGGCGGCCTACGACGCGGCGGCGGCCGAGCTGTTCGACGCGCTGGACATGCTCGAGGGCCACCTCTCCGGGTCCCGGTACCTGTGCGCCGGCGCCGGCGTGACGCTGGCCGACGTGTGCCTCTTCACCACGCTCATACGGTTCGACCTGGTGTACAACCCGCTGTTCCGGTGCAGCCGGAGGAAGCTGGTGGAGTACCCCAGCCTCCACGCCTACATGCGCGAGATCTACCAGCTGCCCGCCGCCGCCGAGACCTGCGACATGGCCGCCATCGCCGACGGGTACTTCGGGACGCTCTTCCCGCTCAACCCCGGCGGGATCCTGCCCGTTGTGCCGGCGAGCTGCAGCCGGGAAGCGCTCATGAAACCTCATGGCAGAGAGGCATTGCCTTCTGCTGCTGCTGCTGCTGCTGCTGATGGTAGACAGCTAGGAGCAGCTGCTAGTATTGTTGGCTAGGATTACAGAGTGTTAACTGAATTTGTAGCACATCAAATTACTTACTGAATAATACCTTGGTACATATAGAGGATGAAACAAAATGGCAGAACATTACTGTGACCAAGAGTTTCATGTCATATAAATGCTTTATTAGCGATATATTCTGTTGGTCGAAAGACCGATACATTGACAACAACGTAAGGAAGATTCAAGAACCTTCTACTAGTAAGTATTGTGTATAGCCTACTGGTCCATACATTTGCATCCATTCATGATGCTTCAAAGGCAGTCAGACCCATTCATGATAATCGCAGCTTGTCGATGATAGTTCAGATTTTATCATTACACTGAAGCCCAAGGCGGCACAGTCCATGCTCGATGGTTGTTTCGAAAGGCTTGCAACTGCAAAGTAATAAAATGGAAGTTTTGGAACCAAGGATTCTCACTGTGGAGTGTATGTACAAACATGCATCTAGAAAATACTAGTTGAAAATATCAAAAGACTGCTGGGTAGATGTAAATATTACCATTGTCATGATCTGGTATCACTCTCTCCAGTTTCCATGTACAGTCTGTGCTCTCTAATGTACTCGATTACTTCGTCGCAAGTAAGATACTTTATTGAGAGATGTTTTCTTATGCATTCTCTGCAATTTGATAAGAAAAGAAACAGGAATCAACATCCCAGCATCAAAATGAAAGTGAAATTTGAAGGTGGTAATATTATCTAATCATACAGAAACCAGCGTACATGAAATGATGTACCTTACTCTGGATGAACTGATCTGATTTGGCACAATCTCATCAACCGAAATGATGTTATCCTGAAAATTACACAGGGATATATACATCTGAGCAAATCATCATAGTCCATCGGTGTAATAAGCTCCTCAAGCTAGAACTTTCTCACCCTGCATTCTTGCAGTGTCTCGCTGCTGCATATTAGCTTTTGAACATCTTTTCCTTCCCTACGTATACAAACAACACCAAAGTCTTTACATATGGCCCTGACCTGGAAACAGAGAAGGTTGTGCATCGAAGTTACTTCTTCGATAAGGGCAATTCAAACAACAATTAAATAGGACACCGTGATTTATAAACAAGGGGTGCATAAATTTATACCTGATCTGGAATCCAAACCCCTGGCGTGCTGAATGATTCGAGAAGGTCAGAACCACACAAAAGCATTACATTGACACCACCTGAGAGAAAATGCAGGTTATAAACGACTGATTTATGTACAGGGTAAATGCACAGATACATTTGAATGATCATCGAACAGTGTGAGAGAAGGCATTTATGTGTTGCAACAAAAAATCCTTGCCATATATATACCTTGATCAGCTAAGCCGTCCTTGCATAGAGAGTTCTTAATTCGAGATAGAACAGTCAAGGTGCGCTGATAACCTTTTTGCATTGCCTGTATCAAGAACACAAACATGTGTCCATTAAATACCGCATTATCCAAACTAAAGACATCTTACATTACAACACAAAATCCAATGGCACACATCTACTAACATGAAAAATCAGGTTACCTCCCATGGATCAACCATCACGAAAGACGAGTTTCCGCATGCCAATTCGCAGAGGCGAGCCCGGTGAGCAGCCGGCAAGAGATCCTGGCCAGCCCCAAATTGTGAATTCAGTCACGAGAACGGCGTCAACACAAACCGATACACATTTCCAGTTCCGCATAGTACCTTCTTCTCGTACGCGTCGTTCACCGGGGACATGTATCCACCCAGCACAGAGTACCCTCGCTGCTGCAGCTCATCCTTCGCCAGCTCTGTATGAATGAAACACATCAAAGATGAGGTAAGAGGTCATCTTTGCACTTTGCTGATCCCATTCTTAGGCTGCCCTTGAGACTTACTACTGAACACAGTAACACACTGAATCACTTACCGAACATGCGCAGGTGCATGTAGGTGGGGGGATTGAAGCTGCCGGTGGCCACCAGCACCACACCACCTCGATCCCCCCCATCCCTGCCGTCATTCAGATGAATCAAGAAACAAATGGTGGATTACGATGGATATGAATCAAGCAATCAAAGAAATCCAAGAGCAAATTCTCTTCCTTTTGCTTACCGATTTGGATCCATGGAGAGCTTCTCCGTGGGGAGGGGCACCTCCACCTCCTCCATGGCCATGGCCACGGCCGTCCTCTTCAAGCCCCCAGCCGAGCAAGAAGCCGGCAAAAAATCTTGGCTTCTCTCTTCCTGGGGTCACTGTGCGCCGCCCGCCTGAGGTCGCGCCGCCGGCGAGAGGTCGGCAGTTCGTCCGGCGTGTGCGGCAGGAGCAGATTCCACTAGCAGTTTTTTTTTTGGGAGAGAGTTCCACTAGCAAGCTGTGGGGATCGCGAACTGGGCCCGTTAGGCCATTCATCTAAAGGAACCAACTGGGCGGAGGACGCCTGCTAAAGGAACGAACAGGTCCACTGTCCATAAAACGGGCCGGGCCGGCCCACGTAGCCTTGGGCAGCTCCGCGCGGCTCTATAAAGCCGCCTCCTCGAGCCGCTAGGTTTTGGTGCTCTCTTCTTCCTCCTCTCCTCTTTCCTCGGCGGCGGCGCAGGCGGCGCAGCGGCGACAGGAGAAGGCGAAATGGTGAGCTGATCGCCGCGGCTCCGGCGGAGGCCTCCTCCCTCCGCCGCGCTCCTTCTCGTCTAGATGGATAGATCTGGGGTTCTGACTGTTCCTTTGCTGTTGTTGTTGCGCAGACGAAGGGAACGGGCAGCTTCGGCAAGCGCCGGAACAAGACCCACACGCTGTGCATCCGCTGCGGCCGCCGCAGCTTCCACCTGCAGAAGAGCACCTGCTCCTCGTGCGGCTACCCCGCCGCCCGCATCCGCAAGTGTAAGTCCCAACCTCCAGATCCCTAGGTTGCCCTGCTCATATGCGACTCCGTTCCTTCAAAGATATCTCTTTTAGCTAGATGCGGCGCTTCATTCTGGCCCGTGAGGCCGTGATTGCGTAGGTTTTCGATGCTGTTATGGTAGCCCCATATTTGTTTCCTTGAATCGCATGCTAGCTCTGTTGCCCTGATGTACCATGATCTTTGAGTAGCTCATGTTTGATGTGATGTGGTAGCTTTTGATCACAAGCATGATAGTTTGAAGATGCTATGGTCTACTGTGAAATTGAACTGTAGTTCATCTTACATGCTCTGTTAACCCTGATGAAGTTGTTGGAATTAGTGATATTATTAGTATAAGGTCGATTACTTGGTTGTCTGTTCAAATGCTCCTGTATGTGTATTGTTGATCACAAAATTTTGCAGCCAGCCTTTAGTGTTTAAGTTTGATTTAGTGCATGAGAGTTGGATTGATTGTCATGGTGCTCTTGATCTCTTTCTATAATTTGAAGCATAGCTCACATTTTGCTGTTGACGGAAGCAAGTGTTTAAGTTTTCTTCTTCATCTGATAAGAAATTCTGTCTTGAAACAGACAACTGGAGTGTGAAGGCCATCAGGAGGAAGACCACCGGCACCGGGAGGATGAGGTACATGCGCCACGTGCCCAGGAGGTTCAAGAGCAACTTCAGAGAGGGTATATTTCTGTTCTCTCTTTAGTCCTGTTAATAAAATGTGCCAGCATCCACCCATTGTGAGCTCTGTTTTGCTAAACTGCAATCCTCTGAATGTGTTCTGCAGGAACTGAGGCCGCACCAAGGAGCAAGGGAGCCTCTTCCAGCGGCAACTAGGTGTGACAGTCTCCATTTGTTGCCCTAAGCGAAGCCCTGATCATCAAACTTAGCTTTTTTTGTTGATTTCTACTGGAACTCTATGTTTCTATGTCGAGAGGCAGACGATATGGTGCCTGGTTATGTTATTTGCACAATTGTCGTGGACATTAATCCTTCAGTTTTGAATGTTGAATCGTGTCGATGTCCTGTGTTAGATGCTGCATCTCTTGTTCAATGTGCTATTTGTGATGAGTCTTTTTGTTGTTTCAATATGAGATATTTGCTCAAGTTGTTATGCATGTAATAGATCATGACATGGTCACTCACATAGTGTTTGTCTGTTAATATTTATGCTGTGCAGGTCCAGCAAGAACATAAAAATGCAACTTTCAATGTGAATAGCTCAATGGTTCATTTCTCTCGTAGCATTTTGAGTTCCTCCATTGTCTCTCATACATAGAACAGAGAGATTGTATGGAAGGTCGTTTTGAGTTGCACAGTTTCGTTTGCTAACTCAAAAATCATACAATGTTAGATTTTTAGTATTCTTTGTTTGAAGAGCTAAACTGTTCTTTACTGGAGATCCAAAACATTGGAAAATAAATTATTTATGATGTACGCATTTGTATAGCATCTCAGAAAATATCAAACCCAAATATGAATAAAAAGTCAACAGACTCAACAGTCAAAATGTTAACGGCCGAAATTTATGGTTAGAGGTGGTAGCTCGCTATACCGCCTCGCTTGGGTTGTACTCCCTCCATTCCTAAATCTCTACTTCTATAAATATGTGAGTTGGTGATGATGGTGTGACTGCCTTCATGTCCTCTGACCGTCCAAATCTCTCTTATAAAAATGCGAGTTGGTGATGATGGTGTGGCTGCCTTCACGTTATCTGCACCATTCGATTTGAAACGTAAGGCTAAGATGGATTGTCCTCAAGCCACTCACATTTTTGCAAAGACATCCGGCGCAGATATCCGAACTCCACATCATGTCATGCTAGGTTCTCTTTCCTCTTTCTCACCGAGTGTTCGAGAACCCTCCCAGATTTTTCGACGGCCCCTCCCCACTTTTCCCCGGCGACCGCCGGCGTTGGGCAAGGGTCCCTCCTTTTTCTAACTGTAGTTGTATTTAGGGTCTGAATAAATCATATTTGACTTGGAGCTTTTGTCGGTATCTCTCCTTTTAGATCTGGCAGTTTAGGTCGTCGGAGACGATAGCGGTGGTTTCTACCAGTGGCGGAGACCGGGGGGGGGGGGGGGGGGGATAGCGGTGGTTTCTACCAGTGGCGGAGACGCGGGGGGGGGGGGGGGGGGGACCAGCAGGGGCCCCGGCCCCCTCTAAGATCATTGATTTGCTGCTAATTAGTAGATGAACAGTGTGTAGTTTATACAAAAATATGTGTATTAGTATTGTTTTGGCCCATGTTATCAGAAGTTTGAGTCATTTGGCCCCGCTGATCCTTAATTCCTAGCTCCGCCACTGGTTTCTACCGTGCTGAGTTTGTCCATATAGTAAATTGCATCGTTTTCTCTTTGTGGTTGTTGGGATTGATATCCTTTTGTGTTGGCTCTGATTATCAACTTCGAACATGTGCCCTATCTTCTGTCCTACCAATGGAGGCAACCAGTGGCAGGAACGCCATGAGTATGCTTGGGCGTTTCAAGCGCAGAGGTTTTCTGCCGGAGGAGAGCTACTCGTTTCTGGAGCTGCCGATGCCAAACTACCAATACATGACGAGCAGTGTATGTACGATATATATTTTTTCAGTTTTCTTCATGTTCGATTAGCTGCATATTTCACAGTATAATCCCGTCCTTGTCTCTGATTCTGATTTTGATTATTCTTGTGGATTTCAGATAGAAGGGCACTTCGCAGCAGGATCATGACGAGAAAGGTGGATAATATGTCTATTTTTATGTAGTTTTTTTTTTCCAGAGAACTCGCACTAGTTTCTCTCAAAATATGTCAATTTGCAGAGAATTTAGTAATGGAACGGTCTTCAGTGAAGGCTGGTCTAGAAGTGGCAGTATATGTGTAAGCGTTGTGCCAATTTTCAATGATCTGACTGGACTGTTCGTTTCTAAAATTTAGCCAAAAATTATGTCATTTTTGTACAGAATTCTTATCTATTTGGGTGGTGCCAAACAGTGCCAAATTGCATAGTTGTATGTTATTTAGGATCTCTATTGGCTATTGCATATGACCTAGAGTTGTATCTGAATATGTTGGCATCACATGGCAATGAAAATTACAACATTATTTATTCCTGGTGCAATCTTAATCAAACAATATACCATTTGATTCCCTACTTGTAAGGTGGTACATAAATAGTCAAACCAGGGTTCATGGCATCAACTATTTTTTTGCTGTATGAATCACACTGGTGCAGAGGCAGGGGAATAGCCTACTTTTCAGAAAAAATGTTCCTTTTTTCGACTATGAGGTAGTATTAGCATAGTTATACCAGAAATTATTCTGTATTGCTGCAAGGCATTTTGAGTAACATGTGATATTTCTACTTTCTACACAAGTGACAATAAAACTTCTTCTGAAAAGCTAGAACATAAGTCAGTCAAATATTGAGTTTCACACTTATGTTGGGAGTATCGAGGTTGAACTAAATGGGTGATGTTTCTTTGGCTGGGTAGGGAAGTAGGAAGCATGTAGCTTGGATCAGAGCACAAAAATTTGTAAATTTTTGTTGCACCTTAGTATTACAATGTACAGGGTTGTACAACTTTGATACTTGCTTCAGTGTTCGTGATATTTTCCACCGGATGACGATGGGAGTGTGCCCCCCATAGAGCTCAGAGAGGTCTCTCTGCTGCAGATGTTGTTGTAGGGCCTTCATGTCATGCGTTTGCCTGATCTCAAGCAGGGCCAGGCCCAGGCCCAGGCCCAGGAGAGGGCCAGACCATCTTCTACATCATTGAGTACATGGATACTGACCAAGAAGTTCATCCACGACCACGCCCAGAGCTATGAGAAGATCCCCCGCCACACCGTCAAGGTTTCCCCTCCGTACAGTCACCGATCTAGGTCCTTAGTTATTCATTTTCCCAATTTTTGCATGCAAGGTTTTTCATTGAAAATTAGGCAACGGTGTTCTATTTGCTGATTGGTAAACTGATGATGTTGTGCGTGTAGATATCCCGAGGTACCAGCCCTGCAGACCTCAAGCTGCACCGATGCCTCATGTTCTTCTGAAGTCATGTGACTTTTTAGATGCCAATTTAAAATACTTTGTCAGATTGTAATTCGAGAATCATTTTCCATCAAGAAGAATTTATTTAGTTAGTGTTGAATCAAACCAGAGACATGCTCTATATATTATGGGGTTAGGTTACATTTGATAATCCTTTGAGTGATGTCAATGACTTGAAATCAAGGATTAGGCCATGAGTTTTAGTAACCCTGTGAAATGCAGTTTTAACTCTATACAGAATTTTTGAGGGTGTCAATCATTATACAAGTTAACTTTAACCCTGTGAGATGCAGTTTTATGCATGGTCTTGATGATTTCAATTTATCAATGAGCATTCATTTCCTTATTATGCTATATTCCAATTCATGTCATCCTAACAATATTTCGGCTTAGGACATGTCCTTTTTTTGCATTACACAAGTACATAATTTGCTACAGTGAAGTATTTTGAATAGGACAATATAAACTGAAATTTGCTACACTTCTAACATACATATTGCATACATTGTCAATGTAGAACACAAGAATTAGCACAATGTGATTACACAGTTGGTCACTGAACACTCAAATAACCGGAACCATCAAAGAACACGACTTCAAACATAAATACCATATTCGAAACCACCTTGTGCTTCATCTCTCAAAAATAGTGCTACCTCTAGACTTTTTTTGGGGTTCCGTGGCAACGCACGGGCACCTAACTAGTATAATTATATTTGGGAACAAGGGAGTACGTATCTAATTTCCAGCAATCATCGATTTTACGCAGGGTGTGTCCATGCATATTATGCATAGATCAATCATAGTTTCTTTCACCCATCTCGAGGAATCAAATGTACCCACAAAAAACTTACTTTTCTTTACGAAGAATTCTGAACATTCCAGTCTTCCAAACTTGTTTGACATCTCAATTAGGCGACTTCCCAATGACTTTTTAGACGCTTCCCAATCTATTAGTATAGTAATATAGAAGTGAAAAAAAATGATTATGGGTTTACCCTGGCAAGTTCAATAAGCTCTTACGTGGCATTGTGAAAAAAATCATCTATCAAATCATAGGGCACTTGGACAATCAAATCTCCACACTTGTCAGCTTACCATGTTTCTTGACCGGCCCTGGAGGCCAGAGCTTTGGCATTATAGCCAACTAGGAGCAACAACCAAATCAACATCACTCAGACTCGCATCTCATTGAGTTTGAAGTACGAATCTCAAGGAACAAGAGCAACACATGGATATGCAGAAGACCAAAGGCTGAAAACCCTACCAGCCCGTCGCTTCAATTGGTTGACCCAAACGCCAAAAAGGACCGTGACAACATCCAAATAGAGAAGACGAAAAGAGGCCCACCAAGCCAGAGTCAGTGAGGTGAAGGCCAACCACAAAAAAAACACCTCTGTAGAACCTCCTTCGGACATGGGGAAGCTGCAAAAAATCATGCTCGACACCCCACACGAAACGGCCACCAAATGTCCCTGTCTCTCCCTAGATCTCTTTTCGCCTTTGTGCAGCCGCACAATGACACGAACCTAGCGAAAGACCAACCAAACAACCCATGTCAAAGCAGTGCTTCTCACCGGCGGACCAACATGACACACTAGGAAAAACACTAGAGCACTCAGCTCCCTAGAAAATAGGGTGCTTAGGGCATCTCCAAGGCGGACCCGTAAACCTCCCGCAACCGTCCGGATCGCGCTATCTGGACCGCGAAAGCCATCCAACGCTGACCTGTATCGGTCCGCGGGGCGGCTCGGACGCTCTCCCGCAAATTGGAGAAAAAAGTGTGGGAGGTTTGCGGGAGTCCGGACACCCAAAATGTAGGGCTCTGACACCCCAGCCCACCCAATCCTCCCTCACGGTCCCATTTCCTTCCACTCCGCCCCTTCCCCCCTTACTTTGCATTCGCACCCTCCACCTCCTCCGCCGCTGTTGTTCGTCTCTGGCCGCCACAGAGGCATTGCCGGACCTCCGCAACCAGCACCGACGCGCCTGCTCGCCGTTCCAAAGGAGCTTTCAGCCTTGGAGCCGTTTGTACCCAGGTACACTCCGCCCCCTGTCGACGACCTCCATGGTGTCATTGAGCTTATTTTCAAATGATATGACGTTTTTTATAGTATGAATGATGGTGAGCTACTCGACCATGGAGGATGAGTTGTTGTTGTTGGGAATCGTAGCATAATTTTAAAATTTTCCTACGCTCACCAAGATGCATCTATGGAGTATACTAGCAACGTGGGGAAAGGAGTGCATCTACATACCCTTGTAGATCGCGAGCGGAAGCGTTCCAATGAACGTGGATGACGGAGTCGTACTCGTCGTGATCCAAATCACCGATGACCGAGTGCCGAACGGACGGCACCTCCGCGTTCAACACACGTACGGTGCAGCGACGTCTCCTCCTTCTTGATCCAGCAAGGGGGAAGGAGAGGTTGATGGAGATCCAGCAGCACGACGGCGTGGTGGTGGATGTAGCGGGATGCCGGCAGGGCTTCGCCGAGCTTATACGAGAGAGAGGTGTTGCAGGGGAGGAGGGAGGCGCCCAAGGCTGTCAAGTTGCTGCCCTCCCCCCTTTATATAGGCCCCCTGGGGGGGTGCCGGCCCCAGAGATGGGATCTCAAGGGGGGGGGGGCGGCGGCCAAAAGGGGGAAAGGGGGTGGCTTCCCCCACAAGCCAAAGGGGGGCGCCCCCAACCCTAGGGTTCCCAACCCTAGGCGCAGGGGGAGGCCCAAGGGGGGCGCCCCAGCCCACTAAGGGCTGGTTCCCTTCCACTTTCAGCCCATGGGGCCCTCCGGGATAGGTGGCCCCACCCGGTGGACCCCCGGGACCCTTCCGGTGGTCCCGGTACAATACCGGTAACCCCCGAAACTTTCCCGGTGGCCGAAACTGAACTTCCCATATATAATTCTTCACCTCCGGACCATTCCGGAACTCCTCGTGACGTCCGGGATCTCATCCGGGACTCCGAACAACTTTCGGGTTTCCGCATACATATATCTCTACAACCTAGCGTCACCGAACCTTAAGTGTGTAGACCCTACGGGTTCGGGAGACATGCAGACATGACCAAGACGCCTCTCCGGTCAATAACCAACAGCGGGATCTGGATACCCATGTTGGCTCCCACATGTTCCACGATGATCTCATCGGATGAACCACGATGTCGAGGATTCAATCAATCCCGTATACAATTCCCTTTGTCAATCGATATGTTACTTGCCCGAGATTCGATCATCGGTATCCCAATACCTTGTTCAATCTCGTTACCGGCAAGTCTCTTTACTCGTACCGCAATGCATGATCCCGTGACTAACGCCTTAGTCACATTGAGCTCATTATGATGATGCATTACCGAGTGGGCCCAGAGATACCTCTCCGTCATACGGAGTGACAAATCTCAGTCTCGATCCGTGCCAACCCAACAGACACTTTCGGAGATACCCGTAGTGCACCTTTATAGTCACCCAATTACGTTGTGACGTTTGGCACACCCAAAGCACTCCTACGGTATCCGGGAGTTGCACGATCTCATGGTCTAAGGAAAAGATACTTGACATTGGAAAAGCTCTAGCAAACGAAACTACACGATCTTTATGCTATGCTTATGATTGGGTCTTGTCCATCACATCATTCTCCTAATGATGTGATCCCGTTATCAATGACATCCAATGTCCATAGTCAGAAAACCATGACTATCTGTTGATCAACGAGCTAGTCAACTAAAGGCTTACTAGGGACACGTTGTGGTCTATGTATTCACACATGTATTGCGATTTCCGGATAATACAATTATAGCATGAATAATAGACAATTACCATGAACAAAGAAATATAATAATAACCATTTATTATTGCCTCTAGGGCATATTTCCAACAGTCTCCCACTTGCACTAGAGTCAATAATCTAGTTACATTTTGATGAATCGAACACCCATTGCGTCCTGGTGTTGATCATGTTTTGCCCTAGGGAGAGGTTTAGTCAACGGATCTGCTACATTCAGGTCTGTATGTACTTTACAAATATCTATGTCTCCATTTTGAACACTTTCACGAATGGGGTTGAAGCGACGCTTGATATGCCTGGTCTTCCTGTGAAACCTGGGCTCCTTCGCAAGGGCAATAGCTCCAGTGTTGTCACAGAAGAGAGTCATCGGGCCTGACGCATTGGGAATCACCCCTAGGTCGGTAATGAACTCCTTTATCCAGACTGCTTCCTGTGCTGCCTCCGAGGCTGCCATGTACTCCGCTTCACATGTAGATCCCGCCACGACGCTTTGCTTGCAACTGCACCAGCTTACTGCTCCTCCATTCAAAATATACACGTATCCGGTTTGTGACTTCGAGTCATCCAGATCTGTGTCGAAGCTAGCGTCGACGTAACCCTTTACGACGAGCTCTTCGTCACCTCCATAAACGAGAAACATATCCTTAGTTCTTTTCAGGTACTTCAGGATATTCTTGACCGCTGTCCAGTGTTCCATGCCGGGATTACTTTGGTACCTTCCTACCAAACTCACGGCAAGGTTTACATCAGGTCTGGTACACAGCATGGCATACATAATAGACCCTATGGCTGAGGCATAGGGGATGACACTCATCTTTTCTATATCTTCTGCCGTGGTCGGGCATTGAGCCGTGCTCAATTGCACACCTTGCAATACAGGCAAGAACCCCTTCTTGGACTGATCCATATTGAACTTCTTCAATATCTTGTCAAGGTATGTACTCTGTGAAAGACCAATGAGGCGTCTTGATCTATCTCTATAGATCTTGATGCCTAATATATAAGCAGCTTCTCCAAGGTCCTTCATTGAAAAACACTTATTCAAATAGGCCTTTATACTTTCCAAGAATTCTATATCATTTCCCATCAATAATATGTCGTCCACATATAATAAGAGAAATGCTATAGAGCTCCCACTCACTTTCTTGTAAACACAGGCTTCTCCATAAGTCTGTGTAAACCCAAACGCTTTGATCATCTCATCAAAGCGAATGTTCCAACTCCGAGATGCTTGCACCAGCCCATAGATTGAGCGCTGGAGCTTTCATACTTTGTTAGCATTCTTAGGATCGACAAAACCTTCCGGCTGCATCATATACAACTCTTCCTTAAGGAAGCCGTTAAGGAATGCCGTTTTGACGTCCATCTGCCATATCTCATAATCATAGTATGCGGCAATTGCTAACATGATTCGGACGGACTTCAGCTTCGCTACGGGTGAGAAGGTCTCATCGTAGTCAACCCCTTGAACTTGTCGATAACCCTTAGCGACAAGTCGAGCTTTGTAGATGGTCACATTACCATCCGCGTCCGTCTTCTTCTTAAAGATCCATTTGTTTTCTATGGCTCGCCGATCATCGGGCAAGTCAGTCAAAGTCCATACTTCGTTTTCATACATGGATCCTATCTCGGATTTCATGGCTTCTAGCCATTTGTCGGAATCCGGGCCCGCCATCGCTTCTTCATAGTTCGAAGGTTCACCGTTGCCTAACAACATGATTTCTAGGACAGGGTTGCCGTACCACTCTGGTGCGGAACGTGTCCTTGTGGACCTACGAGGTTCAGTAGTAACTTGATCCGAAGCTTCATGATCATCACCATTAACTTCCTCTCCAGTCGGTGTAGGCACCACAGGAACATCTTCCCGCGCTGCGCTACTTTCCGACACGGAAGGGGTGACTGTCACCTCATCAAGT
The DNA here is from genome assembly GCF_018294505.1 of Triticum aestivum. Classification (NCBI taxonomy): domain Eukaryota; kingdom Viridiplantae; phylum Streptophyta; class Magnoliopsida; order Poales; family Poaceae; genus Triticum; species Triticum aestivum. The sequence goes on from NC_057811.1 coordinate 477,958,821, forward strand.
TCCACTTTCCTCCCACTCAATTCTTTCGAGAGAAACTCCTTCTCCAGAAAGGACCCGTTCTTGGCAACGAAGATCTTGCCTTCGGATCTGAGGTAGAAGGTATACCCAATAGTTTCCTTAGGGTATCCTATGAAGACGCATTTTTCCGACTTGGGTTCGAGCTTTTCAGGTTGAAGTTTCTTGACATAAGCATCGCATCCCCAAACTTTTAGAAATGACAGCTTAGGTTTCTTTCCAAACCATAATTCATACGGTGTCGTCTCAACGGATTTCGACGGAGCCCTATTTAAAGTGAATGCGGCAGTCTCTAAAGCATAGCCCCAAAATGAGAGCGGTAAATCGGTAAGAGACATCATAGATCGCACCATATCCAATAGAGTGCGATTACGACGTTCGGACACACCATTTCTCTGAGGTGTTCCAGGCGGCGTGAGTTGTGAAACTATTCCACATTTCCTTAAGTGTGTACCAAATTCGTGACTCAAATATTCTCCACCACGATCTGATCGTAAGAATTTTATTTTCCTGTCACGTTGATTCTCAACTTCACTCTGAAATTCCTTGAACTTTTCAAAGGTTTCAGACTTGTGTTTCATTAGGTAGACATACCCATATCTACTTAAGTCATCAGTGAGAGTGAGAACATAACAATATCCTCCGCGAGCCTCAACACTCATTGGACCGCACACATCGGTATGTATGATTTCCAATAAGTTGGTCGCTCGCTCCATTGTTCCGGAGAACAGAGTCTTGGTCATCTTACCCATGAGGCATGGTTCGCACGTGTCAAATGATTCGTAATCAAGAGACTCCAAAAGTCCATCTGCATGGAGCTTCTTCATGCGCTTGACACCAATGTGACCAAGGCGGCAGTGCCACAAGTATGTGGGACTATCGTTATCAACTTTACATCTTTTGGTATTCACATTATGAACATGTGTAACATCACGTTCGAGATTCATCAAGAATAAACCATTAACCAGCGGGGCATGACCATAAAACATATCTCTCATATAAATAGAACAACCATTATTCTCGGATTTAAATGAGTAGCCATCTCGAATTAAACGAGATCCAGATACAATGTTCATGCTCAAAGCTGGCACTAAATAACAATTATTGAGGTTTAAAACTAATCCCGTGGGTAGATGCAGAGGCAGCGTGCCGACGGCGATCACATCGACCTTGGAACCATTCCCGACGCGCATCGTCACCTCGTCCTTCGCCAGTCTCCGTTTATTCCGTAGTTCCTGTTTTGAGTTACAAATATGAGCAACCGCACCGGTATCAAATACCCAGGAGCTACTACGAGTACTGGTAAGGTACACATCAATTACATGTATATCACATATACCTTTGGTGTTGCCGGCCTTCTTGTCCGCTAAGTATTTGGGGCAGTTCCGCTTCCAGTGACCACTTCCCTTGCAATAAAAGCACTCAGTTTCTGGCTTGGGTCCATTCTTTGACTTCTTCCCAGTAACTGGTTTACCGGGCGCGGCAACTCCCTTGCCATCCTTCTTGAAGTTCTTCTTACCCTTGCCCTTCTTGAACTTAGTGGTTTTATTCACCATCAACACTTGATGTTCTTTTCTAATTTCCACCTCCGCTGATTTCAGCATCGAATATACCTCAGGAATGGTCTTTTCCATCCCCTGCATATTGTAGTTCATCACAAAGCTCTTGAAGCTTGGTGGAAGCGACTGAAGGATTCTGTCAATGACCGCGTCATCCGGGAGATTAACTCGCAGCTGAGTCAAGCGGTTGTGCAACCCAGACATTCTGAGTATGTGCTCACTAACAGAACTATTCTCCTCCATTTTACAGCTGAAGAACTTGTCGGAGACTTCATATCTCTCGACCCGGGCATGAGCTTGGAAAACTAATTTCAGCTCCTCGAACATCTCATATGCTCCATGTTTCTCAAAACGCTTTTGGAGACCCGGTTCTAAGCTGTAAAGCATGCCGCACTGAACGAGGGAGTAATCATCAGCACGTGTTTGCCAAGCGTTCATAACGTCTTGGTTCTCTGGGATTGGTGCTTCATCTAGCGGTGCTTCTAAGACATAATCTTTCTTGGCTACTATGAGGATGAGCCTTAGGTTCCGGACCCAGTCCGTATAGTTGCTGCCATCATCTTTCAGCTTGGTTTTCTCTAGGAACGCGTTGAAATTGAGGACAACGTTGGCCATTTGATCTACAAGACATATTGTAAAGATTTTAGACTAAGTTCATGATAATTAAGTTCATATAATCAAATTATTCAATGAACTCCCACTCAGATAGACATCCCTCTAGTCATCTAAGTGAAAACATGATCCGAGTTTAACTAGGCCGTGTCCGATCATCACGTGAGACGGACTAGTCAAGATCGGTGAACATCTCCATGTTGATCGTATCTTCTATGCGACTCATGCTCGACCTTTCGGTCCTCCGTGTTCCGAGGCCATGTCTGTACATGCTAGGCTTGTCAAGTAAACCTAAGTGTATTGCGTGTGTTCCGAGGCCATGTCTGTACATGCTAGGCTCGTCAACACCCGTTGTATTCGAACGTTAGAATCTATCACACCCGATCATCACGTGGTGCTTCGAAACAACGAACCTTTGCAACGGTGCACAGTTAGGGTGAACACTTTCTTGAAATTATTATAAGGGATCATCTTACTTACTACCGTCGTGCTAAGCAAATAAGATGCAAAAACATGATAAACATCACATGCAATCAAATAGTGACATGATATGGCCAATATCATTATGCTCCTTTGATCTCCATCTTCGGGGCACCATGATCATCTTCATCACCGGCATGACACCATGATCTCCATCATCATGATCTCCATCATTGTGTCTTCATGAAGTCGTCACGCCAACGATTACTTCTACTTCTATGGCTAACGCGTTTAGCAACAAAGTAAAGTAATTTACATGGCGTTATTCAATGACACGCAGGTCATACAAAATAATAAAGACAACTCCTATGGCTCCTGCCGGTTGTCATACTCATCGACATGCAAGTCGTGATTCCTATTACAAGAATATGATCAATCTCATACATCACATATATCATTCATCACATCTTCTGGCCATATCACATCACATAGCACTTGCTGCAAAAACAAGTTAGACGTCCTCTAATTGTTGTTGCAAGTTTTTACGTGGTTTGTAGGTTTCTATCAAGAACGTTTCTTACCTACGTATGACCACAACGTGATTTGCCAATTTCTATTTACCCTTCATAAGGACCCTTTTCATCGAATCCGTTCCGACTAAAGTAGGAGAGACAGACACCTGCTAGCCACCTTATGCAACTAGTGCATGTCAGTCGGTGGAACCTGTCTCACGTAAGCGTACGTGTAAGGTCGGTCCGGGCCGCTTCATCCTACAATGCCGCCGAAACAAGAAACGACTAGTAGCGGCAAGAAGAATTGGCAAACTCAACGCCCACAACAGCTTTGTGTTCTACTCGTGCATAGTAACTACGCATAGGCCTGGCTCATGATGCCACTGTTGGGAATCGTAGCATAATTTTAAAATTTTCCTACGCTCACCAAGATGCATCTATGGAGTATACTAGCAACGAGGGGAAAGGAGTGCATCTACATACCCTTGTAGATCGCGAGCGGAAGCGTTCCAATGAACGTGGATGACGGAGTCGTACTTGCCGTGATCCAAATCACCGATGACCGAGTGCCGAACGGACGGCACCTCCGCGTTCAACACACGTACGGTGCAGCGACGTCTCCTCCTTCTTGATCCAGCAAGGGGGAAGGAGAGGTTGATGGAGATCCAGCAGCACGACGGCGTGGTGGTGGATGTAGCGGGATGCCGGCAGGGCTTCGCCGAGCTTATACGAGAGAGAGAGGTGTTGCAGGGGAGGAGGGAGGCGCCCAAGGCTGTCAAGTTGCTGCCCTCCCTCCCCCCCTTTATATAGGCCCCCTGGGGGGGCGCCGGCCCCAGAGATGGGATCTCAAGGGGGGGGGGGGCGGCGGCCAAAAGGGGGAAAGGGGGTGGCTTCCCCCACAAGCCAAAGGGGGGCGCCCCCAACCCTAGGGTTCCCAACCCTAGGCGCAGGGGGAGACCCAAGGGGGGCGCCCCAGCCCACTAAGGGCTGGTTCCCTTCCAATTTCAGCCCATGGGGCCCTCCGGGATAGGTGGCCCCACCCGGTGGACCCCCGGGACCCTTCCGGTGGTCCCGGTACAATACCGGTAACCCCCGAAACTTTCCCGGTGGCCGAAACTGGACTTCCTATATATAATTCTTCACCTCCGGACCATTCCGGAACTCCTCGTGACGTCCGGGATCTCATCCGGGACTCCGAACAATTTTCGGGTTTCCGCATACATATATCTCTACAACCCTAGCGTCACCGAACCTTAAGTGTGTAGACCCTACGGGTTCGGGAGACATGCAGACATGACCGAGACGTCTCTCCGGTCAATAACCAACAGCGGGATCTGGATACCCATGTTGGCTCCCACATGTTCCACAATGATCTCATCGGATGAACCACGATGTCGAGGATTCAATCAATCCCGTATACAATTCCCTTTGTCAATCGATATGTTACTTGCCCGAGATTCGATCGTCGGTATCCCAATACCTTGTTCAATCTCGTTACCGGCAAGTCTCTTTACTCGTACCGCAATGCATGATCCCGTGACTAACGCCTTAGTCACATTGAGCTCATTATGATGATGCATTACCGAGTGGGCCCAGAGATACCTCTCCGTCATACGGAGTGACAAATCCCAGTCTCGATCCATGCCAACCCAACAGACACTTTCGGAGATACCCGTAGTGCACCTTTATAGTCACCCAATTACGTTGTGACGTTTGGCACACCCAAAGCACTCCTACGGTATCCGGGAGTTGCACGATCTCATGGTCTAAGGAAAAGATACTTGACATTGGAAAAGCTCTAGCAAACGAAACTACACGATCTTTATGCTATGCTTATGATTGGGTCTTGTCCATCACATCATTCTCCTAATGATGTGATCCCGTTATCAATGACATCCAATGTCCATAGTCAGGAAACCATGACTATCTGTTGATCAACGAGCTAGTCAACTAAAGGCTTACTAGGGACACGTTGTGGTCTATGTATTCACACATGTATTGCGATTTCCGGATAATACAATTATAGCATGAATAATAGACAATTACCATGAACAAAGAAATATAATAATAACCATTTATTATTGCCTCTAGGGCATATTTCCAACAGTTGTGTGATGCGCGGCTGGGCGTATCCGCGGATTTCATAGGGAGGACCAGAGGGCCGCCCTTCTGGGAGCAAGTGCATCAAAGGTTTCACGCAGGAAAGCCCATTGCGCCCTATGACATGTACATCATGCGACCACACAACGCGAGGTCGCTGTCGTATCGCTGGCACACTATCCAGGTCGACGTCATCAAGTACTGCAACTTGGTCAGTCAGCTCGAGTCAAGGTGGCAATTGCACGTGGGCATGGAGGAGATGGTAAGTTTTACTTCCTCTTTCTAAACCTGTTGATTGATTCATTCACTCAATGTTGGTCTACACATTATATGTAGCCCGCATGCACCGCCGTGTTGTACCACAGGTCAGCGGGACGGTCATTTGCACACACTGCTGGATGAAGCTGAAGGGGAAGTATGTGTGGGAGGACATGATCCGTTCCTGAAAAACTTGTTGGACATCCGGGATCTAGTCGAATTTGGGACCTTGTTGTGCTAGAGTTAATTTGCATGCTATGTGTGGATGATTTGTGCTATTTTCTATCCGAACTTTGATGAATATCGGCTGGTTTGAATGAATTTCGTCTGTTAGTTAAAATGCGGTTTGAAATGTATGCGGCTAGCATTGGATGGCTGCCTCTCGCATCCGTGTCCGCGAACCGGTCCCCCCTATCCGCGGACGGATGCGGGAGGTTTTTTGCGGGTTGCCGTTGAATATGCCTTTAGAGGCTGAGGGGATTCATACAATTATTGGAATTTCTGTTTCTCCAATTGGTCAACTATGAATCTTGAATTTTACGGCATGAGTAGTTTTTTACGGCATGATTTTTAATCATGTATACGTTGATTATATTTCATCCCAGTTCTGCCAGACGTCGGTGGACGGCGGGTACGTAATCAACTCGCAATCGTCCCTGCTCCACTTGTTGTAGGTTACTGTCATCTTTGTACATGACTTGCACCACTGCCGTTTAAATCTCATGTATGCCGCCACATAGACTGACGTCACATAAAAGTTGCGCATTGACATGAACCTCATCAACGGTTGATGGTATCAATGCAGCTCTAACAGCTGCGGTTGCTCTAGCCTCATGGCATCTTAAAAGTGAGGGTGACACTAATCAATGCAACGCCACTCTACTAAATTAGTAGACGCTGATGCTCAAAAAAATTAAATATAAACTCTCTCTGTACCGAAATGTAAGTCTGATACGTCTCCAACGTATTTACAATTTTTTATTGTTCCATGCTATTATAGTATCAATCTTGGATGTCTATTATGCAAATCTTGGATATATATATACAAGTGTCAAAGTTTGATAGTAGTTGCCCAAAAGATTATAGCACCGGACGTGATCATGCTAATTGTTCATACACATGAGTACAAATGATCACCTGGAGTATTTGAATTCACAGTGCCATCTTGATAGGGAAGATCGTGCTAATCGGTATCATCTCGACCGGGATCGATGCCCCCAAGTATGTCCTCCATGTTGATATCATCTTGACCGATATCATCTTATTCGGGTGGAGTACAATTCAGGTCAAATTCCATCTTGACTGTGATTTGTCTTCCTTTTGTAGGGTGTCGTGCCTTGCCTGGGATGGTGCTGCTGCCGGGGTCGAGCTGCTGCTGCCTCGGGTCGAGCTGCTGTCTAGAGATGGAGGGTGGAGGAGGAGCCTGGAGATTGAGGGCATTGGAGACTGGAACTGGAGGGCGAGACAACCTGCTCCTGGCTCTTGGTCGAGCTGCTGCCTACTGCTGGCTATGGAGCTACTGCTGGCTCTGGGGCAAGAGCCTGGCCGGATTGACCGTGATCTTGCTAAGGGGAGAGGCGGAGTAGGTGGGGGGAGGATGGGCGGAGGTGGAGGGCGGACCTGGGGGCAGAGGTGGAGGCCGGACCTGGGGACGAAGGTGGAAGAAGACCAGATCTGGCGAGGAATTCAAAATTAGCGAGGGTAACCTGGTCATTTGGCAGGTTTTCACTTGGTCGGAACAAGAATCCGAGTGACCTATATTTAGGAACGGAGGTGGTACATATTATTTATTTAGACTAAACTTTTATATTTCTTTACAACTGGAAATTATCCTTCAACATGTTTTTGTTATAATTGTCAAGTACGTAATGACACAACTAAATATTAAGATGAAATGTTGTTACTATACAATTTTAACATCGGCTGTGAAATTTTCAATTCACTAAATTTTAAGTATATTATATACTTGTGACATAGTTGTTCCATTTTGGGGCATGAAATCTTATTATTTTTTGTGACCTAACCAAATTCTTATGGATAAGAGAAAAATGAAAAAAGAAAGCATAAATACTCATAGAATATTAGGTTGCTTTCATAAAATTGCAAATATATGTGGACATTCATGTCTATTATAGTTTCCCTAAATATCGAAACAGAGAACTAAGAAGTTGATTGTGGTGCTAGAATGCATGCTTGTCTATTTTGTGTGTGCAAGCTTAAGAAGAACATAAATATCTATTTGCTAAATAAATATAGAATATGAAAAATATCCATGTGTGGTTTGTCTTTCAATTGTTGCCCTTCTTGTTTACTTGGTCTTCCATGGCTAAATATATTTTCCAAGTTCAGCAGCTGGAATTGAAGTCATAGACTTGGACTAGTGCTCGAATATCCTGAATTTATTCGAGGCTTTTCAGCCATATTGTTTGGTTGTATGGTCGCCTCAACTACAAGCTGTCTAAAGATCGACCGGCTCAATTTTTTGGATGTGCTCATAGGGACAGGGTGTGCTGCCAAGAACGTAAGAATACGTGAACATACATGTATGAGCATCTATTTGTACCGTACTTCTGAAAAAGCTTGAACTACGGCCCTTTCAAACATCATGAACGAGATTGAAAACATAAATCTTTATCAAACCATATGAAAATAATTTACTACATGGACATGATATTTGTATATCATGTCACAAAATATCAAATCCAGAATTTTGAAGCATAGTTTAAAAATATTATCATGTTTATATGCCAAATTTATGGTCCAATAAGAATATGCTATCCTTAACAAGATTTGACTTTTTTGTTTAACTAGTTGTTGATCAAGAGTGGCGCACATGATACGTTGAGCATGGTCCAATTGTTGCATCACAAGAGTGGCGCATGAGATGCGTTTCGCAACAAGGCGGTCCTTGATAGAGGCAGGGAAAGAAAACCAGCAAGATCTAAATTGTCGAGAGATAGTTTTTTCAACCATATCTCGTGCATGGATCCATCTCATGTGGTTGCTTTGAGATTGGTACTACTTTTTGGTAGTTGTCAAAATTTATCTTGTTTCATAATGTTTTGTTCGGGTTCCTCGCAAGCAAATTGTTTTGTTCGGGTTTTTCTTTTCTGGTTTTATAGTGTATCGTCATATTTCATTGTGTACCGGTGAAAAACAATGCATTTGTGTCAGATCGGATTTGCTGATTCACAATGAAATATTATGTTACGCTTTGAAACAAGAGGGGGGGAAATAATCTGATGTAACATTTGAAATCAAGACAAAATTTAACAACCACCCAAAAAAATAGTAGAATCTTAAAGCAAGCACTAATGGTGGATTCATGCACGTATGATAAGACTATCATTTCTCAGATTGTCGATCCAATGGGCCTGGAAATTTTGAAACGCCACCAAATAGACGAACGTGGAACGGGCAATCCAAGAAAAAAAAAGTAGAACCCCTAAAAAAATAAATAGAAATCCACTCAAAAAAGAGAAAGAAATAGGAATGGAAATTTTTAAATGCTAATAATGCTATCACAGCACAGGTTCCAAATTTGATCGCGCCAGAAACATGCCAAATTTAAACGCCGTAGCTGTAGCCAACCCTTGCCCGCGACGGATCCACCCTAAACTTGGACGTGTCTCCCTTAAATCTCGCGTCCTCCTCTCCGCAACCCACACCGACCAACCAGCCTCGCTCCGCGCCGGCCAAGCTCGTTGCCATTGTTTCTCCCATGATAGTCTGGGCGTCCTGATATATCTCCTGCCCGATGTCGGCGATAGTGGGGCACGACGACGGCTCGCCGCCGTCCCCGCTCCACCTGCTGGAGGTGACGGTCATCTCCGCGCAGGACCTGCACCGGCGCCACCGGCTCAGCCACCGGGTGCGCGCGTACGCCGTGGCGTGGATCGACGGCACGCGGAAGCTGCGCACGGAGGTGGACCTCGCCGGCGGGGCCGACCCGACGTGGAACGACCGGTTCCTCTTCCGCGTGGACGCCGGGTTCCTCAGGTCGGAGACCGCCGCCGTCGTCGTCGAGGTGCGCGCGACCCGGAGGTTTGGCTCTGATGTTGTCCTTGGACGCACGGGGATCGTGGTGAGCACGTTCGTGCGCGTGCACTCGTCCAGGCTCACTGCTGCTCCTGCGGTGGCGGTGGCGCCCACCGGGCGGCAGGTGGCGGCGCTGCAGCTCAGGCGCCCGCGGTCCCTCCGGCCGCAGGGCGTGCTCAACGTGGCGGTGACGCTGCTGGGCGCCGCCCAGGCGCGCGCCGTGGCGCCCATCTACCACATGCCGGGGTCACCGGACGCGTTCGCCATGAAGGACCTCGTGGCGATGAGGCCGGCGCCGTTCCTGTCCGAGATCACGGAGGACGGCGAGGCCGAGGCGAGGGATCTGGACTACCACGCGCGCCGCCAGCGGCCGTTGGTTGAGCACTCCGGGCCGCTGGACCCGAGGGGCGCCGCCATCGAGCAGAGCAAGCTGGCCATGAAGCTGGAGAAGTGGAGGGTGGATCTGTCCCCGGACCATGGGGATCATGACGGCCGCGGCGGCGGCAGGTCAGGGAGGTGGCTGCGCCGGACCTCCTGCTTCGGCCGCCAGGAGAGCTGGGAAAGGTAACTCGTGATCAATCAATCAAGGCGGCCGGGTGGCATGGCTGCATGCATGGCTGGCAGGATGTGCGTAGTACAAGAGAGGTCGATTGCTTGCCAAATTAGTTCTTTTTTGCTCGCTATGAACCAGTTTAATTTGTTATTGTTTTATTCCTTATCACGTCGTGTAGCACAAATAGCAATTAGCAAGAGGAATAAATTTATTTTAGACCCTACGACTACTCGAAATTTACTTTCAGCCAGACACTACCCCCTTCATTTCTCCGAATGGATTGATGCACGCAAACGTACTTAAGAGAAAGATGGTCGTTGTAGGTAGGCTGAAACTTAGAAGCTAGTAATATATTTATTCAATTGATACTCTATATAGTTAGAAAAGTACACGAAATTATAGTCATTGCACCCATTTCTCGCTCATCTGTCTTGATGTAACGCCCATGATGCGGCTATATCTCCCACGTGTCGAGGCACAACTTAGAGGCATAACCGCATTGTAGGTTTTGTCGCAAGAAGGGTCATCTTCACACAATCCCATGTAATGAATAAGAATGGGATAAAGAGAGTTGGCTTACAATCGCCACTTCACACAATACTTAAATAAAACATACATCAATCAGAGTACACACATAGACCGACTACGGTCAAAGCCAAAAGAAAAGAAGATAACCCAACCGCTAGATCCCCGATCGTCCCAACTGGGCTCCACTACTGATCAACAGGAAACGAAACATAGTAACGACCAAGGTCCTCGTCGAACTCCCACATGAGTACGGTAGCATCACCTGCACTGGTATCGTCGGCACATGCAACTGTTTTGGTAGAATCTGTGAGTCACGAGGACTCAGCAATCTCACACCCGCGAGATCAAGACTATTTAAGTTTATGGGTAGGAAAGGGGTAATGAGGTGGAGTTGCAGCAAGCACTAAGCAAATATGGTGACTAACATACGCAAATAAGAGCGAGAAGAGAAGCAACGCAACGGTCGAGAAGCTAGAGTAATCAAGAAGTGATCCTGAAACTACTTACGCACAACCATAACACAAGAACCGTGTTCACTTCCCGGACTCCGCCGAAAAGAGACCATCACGGCTACACACGCGGTTGATGCATTTTAATTAAGTTAAGTGTCAAGTTATCTACAATCGGACATTAACAAATTTCCATCTGCCACATAACCGCGGCACGGCTCTCGAAAGTTTATACCCTGCAGGGGTGTCCCAACTTAGCCCATGATAAGCTCTCACGATCAACGAAGGATATTTCTTCTCCCGGGAAGACCCGATCAGTCTCGGAATCCCGGTTACAAGACATTTCGACAATGGTAAAACAAGTCCAGCAAAGCCGCCCGATGTGCCGACAATCCCGATAGGAGCTGCACATATCTCGTTCTCAGGGCAACACCGGATGAGCACTACGTACAACTAAAACCAGACCTCAAGTTTCCCCGAGGGGGCGCTGCAAGTGGCTCTAGTTCGGACCAACACTTAGAGAAGCATTGGCCCGGCGGGGCTAAATAAAGATGACCCTCGGGTTGGCCGACCCAAGGGAAGGGGTAATAGGTTGTTAGGCAAATATAAAACCAAGGTCGGGCCTTGCTGGAGGAGTTTTATTCAAAGCGAACTGTCAAGGGGTTCCCATAACACTCAACCGCGTTAGGGACGCAAAATCCGGGAACATAATACCGATATGACGGAAACTAGGGCGGCAAGAGTGGAACAAAACACCAGGCATAAGGCCGATCCTTCCACCCTTTACCAAGTATATAGATGCATTAATTAAAATAAGAGATATCCCAACATATCCATGTTCCAACATGGAACAAATTTCAGCTTCACCTGCAACTAGCAACGCTATAAGTATGACTGAGCAAAAGCGGTAACTTAGCCAAACAACGGTTCGCTAGGAAAGGATGGTTAGAGGCTGGACATGGCAATATGGGAGGCATGATATAGCAAGTGGTAGGTAGCGCGACATAGCAATAGAGCGAACAACTAGCAAGCAAAGATAGAAGTGATTTCGAGGGTATGGTCATCTTGCCTGGGATCCCGCAAGGAAGAAGATCAAGTCCATAAAGTAGAAGAACCAACGTAGTCGTACGAATCCTCACAATCGCAACGTTACCGGAACTACCAAGGAGAAGCGCAACCGGAAAGAAGCAAACATCATGGTAAACAACCATCACATAAACATGGCATGATGCACAAGCAAGTATGATGCATGTCCGGTTTAAATGACGCATGGCATGGCAAAATGCAACAAACAATACTACAAATTAAGTGGAGCTCAATATGCAACGAGTTGCATATTGACAAAACACCACATCAATTATTTAGTTCTCTCCCGTTTATGTACCCAACAAAATTAACTGTGGTTAAGCATGGCAAGAGGTGAAGCATAATAAAACTATCTATTTAGGCAAGTTTAAATGAGGCCGGAAATAACAAATAACAATTCCGGAAAATCCCCATATGTCATTTAGCAATTTAAAGCAAACAACAATTTTAAACGTTTTAAATGTTATTATCATGATGCGGATGACATATGCAAGTTTTAAGCAATTTTATGGAAATGTTGACATGAGCATGATACGAGGCATTTGTCGCCATGGCGGAAGGAAAAGGGTGCCACGGTGGTGAAACGGAAATGGTGCCACGGCAACATCCCGGTTCCGGCAACTCGATTGAGATGCTAGTGCAAAGGAAGAAGTGTGGGTGCGCGAAACGTGCAAGAGTGACGGGGAGTGATCCCGGATACCGGGTGTCCCACATGTTGGTGACATGGCTTACGGCGAACGTGCAAGGAACAATTCGGACACGGTCCAAACATAGGGTGCATCTCATACAACACATGCATTCGGTCCACGAACGTCGTCTCGGGGTTATACCTTCGAAGCGTGCCTTTACGGAGCGGGTCGGGTTTGTAGTGGAAGTAGTGGAAGTAGACGTTCTCGTGACGGTAGTGGAAGTTGTGGTACTATCGGTCCTCGACGGTAGTAGTACACGTTTTTCTGTAGATGTTCGGGTCATCGTGGAGGGACTTGCCGCATCGCTGGACGTAGTCCTACACTTGGTCTTGTCGGATGCACGACAACGGTAGTGGAACTTGGCGCTTGAGGTTCGAATACGGGGTCGGACGTGCAGCCGTTCATAGTCAAACTTCGCGCATCCGGGTCGAGTACTTGGCGAGTCCGCACGTAGAGGTACTTGGTGAAAAATCCTGGAGACGATGTGTCCGCGTACGGTTCTTGGCGGCGTTCTTGCTGGTCCAAAAGAAGCAAGACAGGAGGCCGGCGGAAGGGACCTGGCGCTGGTCGATGCGGGCGAGCGGAGGCGCGTCCTCCTCCCCGCTCGAACGAAGCAGAGGCGGGGTAGGGGCCTTGGACACGTAGAGGCGCTGGAGGTGACGAGCTCCTGGTCGAGCAGAGGGCTCGGGCGTAGAACTTGAGATGACGAAGGCGAAGGGGAACGTGACGAGGCGGACGGCGGCGGCTTGCTC